>NW_027187391.1:40330288-40555948 GCF_028583685.1 Petaurus breviceps papuanus
ACACACACACACACACACACACACACACACACACACACACACACACATCCATACACATGTTGTCTTCTCCTATAGAGTGTATTCTGACTGAAGGCAGGGAATGTTTCTTTTTTGTCTTTCTATGTATAAATGTATGTATGTGCATATCTATACACACATATCTGTATGTACATATATAATTATACTCGTATATATACAATTATGCATATACATTGTATATTGTGCATGCCTCATACATGTGAAAAATATATACACATATAAGCAGTATTTTTATATATTACATATATTATATTATATAACATATATAGTATATTATAATATATGTACACACAATTATTTCAAAATACATACAAAATAAACATATAAATATAAGAAAACGATGGTGGGGAAAAGGCACTAGAAGCTTAGGGGAAACAAAGAAATACCTCAAGTACAAGATGAGGCTTGACATGAGCTTTGAAATAAACCTGGGATTCTAAGAAGAAACAGTGAGGAAGGAGTGTGTTCTAGGCATGGGAGAACGCCTGTACAAAGTGAAAAAAGACTGGATGTTGTCTGAGGAACAAGAAGAAGGGAAGTTTTGCTAGATTGTAGAGAGCCTGAAGGGGACTAAAGTCTAAGAAGGCTAAAAAGTTGGAACTAGGTTGTGAAGGCCTTTAAATGCCAGACAGAGAAGTCTGAGTTTGACCCTAGAAATAATTAGAAAGCTACTGGAGTTTACTGAGTAGTGTAGTTAGTTACTTGTGGTTGGATCTGTGCTTTAGGAAATTTACTTTTGACAGTAGAGAATGTTTTGGAGAAGCCACAGAGTCAAGGCTCTACTACAGATAAGAAATGACAAGTGCCTGAACTAGGATTTTGGCTGTGTGCATAGAAGGGCCCAGATGCAAACGATTCCAGGAGGTAAGAAGTGTAAAACTGCTCACCTGGTTGGATATCTGAGATGAATGAGCATGAGGAGCCCAGGATCACACTAAAGTTGTAAATCTGGGTAAATGGGAGGATGGTGATGACATCAGTAGCAATGGGGAACTTTGGAAGGATGGTGGGTTTGGGAGAAAGATCATGAGCTCTGTTTTAGACATGTTGAATTTGAGACGTCTATGAGACATCCAGTTAAAAATGTCTACTAGTCAATTCATGATGTAGGACTGGAGCTCAAGAGATATACTAGAGGCACATATATAAGTTCAGGATGATATTTAAACCCATGGGAGCTGACAAAAGAGTGTACAGAGAAGAGGGCCTAGTACAGAGCCTGAGGGAATACCCACTGTTAAGGGTGGAATATAGACAATGCTCCAAAAGAAGTGGTCAGATAGGCAGGAGGGAAGAAGCAAGAGAGAGGAGAGAGGAGAGAACAACCAGGAGAAGGTGGTCAAGCATATAGGTCAAAAATTGTAGAGAACTCAAGAAAGAAGGATGAAATCTGCTGAGAATAGGCCTCCAGATTTGGCAGTTAAAGATCATTAGTAACTTTGAAGAGGAGTTTCAGTTGTAGGAAGCCATATTCCAAAGAGTTGAGAAGTGAGAGGAGAGGAAGTAGATTACGATAAATGTTAATCATTTTTTTTGTAAAGCTTGGCTGTGAAAAGGAAGAGAGAAAGGAGAGTAATTTGAGAGGTTGTAGGGTCAAGCAAGAATTGATTTATTTTTTTTTTTTAAGATAAGGGAAACCTGGGGGTGTTTGTAGGCAGCAGGGAGGAAACTAGTACAAAGGGAGAAATGGAACATTAGAGAGAGAAGAGGAATGAATCTGGGATCAATCTGGGAGATCCCAGCAGAAGCTGAGATCACAGTGTAAGTAGAGGGGATGGCCTTGGTAGGGAGATGGGCTACCTCTACATCAGAGAGGAGCAATAAGAGAATGGTGAATGATCTAAAGGGGTCTTGTCAGATAGAGAAGGGGAAGTTCTCTTCGAATGGCCTTAATTTTCACAGTGAAGTGTGAAGCTGTGAGGGTAGAGGAAAGGATTTATATGGCAGACCTGAAGAGAGAAAAGAAAGTCTAGAATAGCCACTGTGGGAAGTGTAGTTAATGGAGGGTATCCAACACATCTAAATTGAGGGGGGAGGGGCGGCCAGGTGGCTCAGCGAGTTAGAGCTCCAGTGTCAGGATGATCTGGGGATCAAATCCGGGCTCAGATACTTAGCACCACACCCAGAAATAACTGGCTGTGTAACCTTGAGCAAGTTACTTAATCCCGATTGCTTAAAAAAAATAAAATAAAAATAAATTGAGGGGGGAGATTATGGGGTCTCAATGGCTAGCTCAGTTCTGAACTACTCAGATTAACAGTAGCATTATATCTCTCTCCCCAGGCCCCTCCCATCTCTCTTCTTTCTTTTCTCTCTCTTTACATATATGTATGTGTGTGCATATATACATATGTGTTTATAGTCTTGTAATCTTCATTCCATTCTTTAATGACCTGTATTGCCTATTAATGACGAATTCTGAAACAGGCTCAGTCCTTCCCTGCTTTCCTCTGATGTTTCCACTTCTCCTATTTAGAACCACAGCACATTAGAGTGATAAGGGTCCTGGTCCAACCCCCTCAGTTTACAGATGATGAACCAGAGGCTCAGTGAGGGAAATGTCTTGTCCCAAAAAACACAGCTAGTTAATGGCAGAGATAGGATTAGGATGGAGGCTTTTTAATTTATTGTTTAATTCTCCTAACACTGTGCCATGCCACCTCTTCTAATTTGTATTGAGATGGTTAGAGCTTTTAAAACACTTTGAAAATACTTTACAGAGTGAAAACTAAGGCATCCTGGAAGATCTTAACCACCTCTCTGTAGCTATGAAATTATTAGCAATAGCAAATGGATAGAAATATCCAAATAGTTGGACACAAATCTTTTACCAAATGTCCAGTCCTTTTCCAAGGATTGGTTCACTTCTTTCCCCTCCCATTAGCTGATCTGGTCACTCTAACTTTTTCTTTCCGTATCATAAACTAAAATTAAAGAGAAGCATTCAAGAAAGATCAAATCTATCTTCACCCACATTTTTTCATTGAACTGCATTTAATTTCATGTTGGCCATTGTACTCTGAGCTCAACTTTTTTCTACAAGAAGTAGATATTATAAAGTTTTTCAAATGTGTGTATACACACACACACATATTTACTGTCTATAGAGCTCTCCCTCTTTATTGTGTGACTCAAATGTTCCAATTCCAAGGTTATATACAAAAATAAATAAATAAATAAGGTTTTTGCCACAAATGGGGCAGAAGTCAGATATATGAATAGGGGAGAGAGAAAACCATGAAGCAATAAAGCAGTAGAAGAACAGATGGCATCTGTTTCCTTCCTTTACCCACTCCCCCCAGCCCTTCCCCCTGCCCCTGGCTCTTGTCAGCTGGAAGGATCCAGTTCTTACAGGGCAGCTGCCACACCTCCTGGTGTGTGTCCTCCCACTCCTTGAATGATTGAAAGGCTGGAGCTGGAGGCCATGGGGCCCCTCCTGTTTAGAAAAACAAACCATGGTGCCATCAGATTCACTGAGCTTCCCAGGATCTCAGAGACCGTCTAGGCCAACTAGTCCTTAATCAGAAATCTCCTCTGGGCATCGCCTAATAAGTGCTCATGGACCCACTCCCTCCTGAAGCAGCTCTAATTTTTTCACCACATCCAGCTATTTCAGCCTCATCACAAATGAGTGTGACACCACTACCATGATGAAGGTAGAATGTAAATTTACCTGAAGGTAGGGATTGCCATTTCTCTCTTTATCTCCAGTACATAGCCTACCTATGCCTTGGACATAACAAGCATTTCATGAATGTTTATGAAATGAAATGGGGACAGGGCATCTCATAGATTCCTGGGATCCATGATTCTAAGTACCAGATTTTCTCTAAGTACAAATTTCTCTCAACTAATACATAAGCATCAGTTAAAGTTGACTACATTTTATAAAATAGTCCTGCTTTCCCCTTCAACCCTACTCCCCATCATTTTTACCATTTGTGAAAAATAATGTATCATGGCCTCAATTAAAGTCCTGCTTTCCCCCTATCATTTTCTCCATTTGTGAAAAAATAATGTATCATGTGTGTTCAACAACTCTTTAAAAAAAAAGTTTTATTACCTGGGAAGAACAGGTAGATAATGGTAGATAACTACTTGTGAGGTCAAATCATTTTAGCTGCTTTTCAGCTTGAAGAGTCCATGGAAATAAATACTGGCTTTAAAGTATTTGAACATTTGGTAAAATAAGTACTGATGTGTTGTCCAAAGGATGGCATGAGTCAAGTTGCCATATGTACGATGGATAATAGCCAAGATTTTTTTTTGTTTGTTTTTTAATTGAATTCCAACATTTATAATAAAAATGTGTCTTGGCTGCATTCCATGAACTTGAACACAGCCCTAGATGACTTAAGTTGGCAAGTATTCTCTGGCTACATCAGATCACCAGGTGCCCCATGATCCCTTGAATCACAAGTTCTTTTTGCTTGAAACTTGGGAGACAAGATGTAAAGCCAAGTTTTCTTGATGTCCTTTGGATTCAGGATGGGGGAAAGAATCATAATACGACATAAGGGCAAGACTTAAAGGAGACTGTGGTGAATTACAAATACCATAAATATCATTCAATCTGGATTAATGAATTAATGTAGAATATTTTATAAGAAGTATTAACTTCATTCCTTTAAGAATGTATTCAAAAATTCATTAATTTTCTATGATCTAATTTTCTATTAATTTTCTACTTCTTGCTAAATCCTGGAAATAACAGAAGGATAATTATAAAACAGGTCCTGCCCTTAAAGCTTTTGAATCTCCTCTGGGGGTGGAGTTAGACAGGAGGACCAGTCATGTATACATAGAAGTATAAAATAAGGTAGGGAGTGATTGTGGGAAAAAGAATTCCAGGCAAAGAACTCTAAGAATCTTTGAGGAAGGAGAGGACATAAGAAAGGAAATGTCTAGTAGAGGTCTTAGGTTAGGAGACAGAGACCTATGTTTTCATTGGTTTAGAGTAGATGTGTCAAACATGTGGCTGGCAGGCCTATAGCTGCCTGACCCAGATTAAGATGCAATTGGGAAATATTTAACAAAATAAGTAAAAATACATTAATCACAGATAATGTTAATATGTGATTTTCTAAGCCAATCTGTGCCTGCAGGAATCCTTATGTATGGTTTAGTGACCCCTTTTATATTTGAGCTTTACCCCAGTGGTATAGGGACCTCTCTCTACCAGTACAAGCCGGCACTTTCTCTATAACTTATGATTAAGACAACGAGTTTCTTAGAACACCAAGCAGTCAAATGGCATGCCCAGAGTCACACAGCCAATATGTGTCAGAAGCAAGACTTAGACCGTCTGCTAGTAGATATCTTACTTTACTCAATACTGAAGAACTGCTTAATATTTATATCAATTGTTATTGTCAGACTAGGTGTTTCTTAAATAGATAAATGTATTTACTTTGTGAGCCTGTTTATGCTATTAATTTGCACTGGTTTTTTCTTATTTAAAAATATGCTTCATCTTAACTCCTGTATATTACAAAACTCTCTTTACTGTACTTCTAAGCAGTACTACTAAGTTGTACATAGTAGATAATTAATTGTCATTGTGCATCGTAGATAATTCATGTTTCTGGAATTTTTTTATACATTCTTAAAGGAAAGAAGCTATATTTCTTGTAAAATATTCTACAATCCAGCCTTTTCATTAATTCAGATTGAATGTATAATACTTTAAAAATCTATAGGATCATAGATTTAGAATTGGAAGGGACCTTAGAGGTCATCTAGTGCAGTGGTATCAAATTCAAATTGATCCTTGCTAGGGGCATATTGACTTAGAAAACTAAAATTTAAATTATATTGTATTTTTATTTATTTTGTTAAACATTTCCCATTTTCACTTTAATCTGGTTCAGGAGCAAGAGGGCCGTGAGTTTGATACCTCTGATCTAGTCCAATCGCATCAAGATACAGATAAGGAACAGACAAATAACTTACCCAAGATCTTCCAGGTAGAAGAGCCAGATTTCAACATCTGAGTCCAAATCTAGCACCCTTTCTTCTGTAACAAGTTGCCCCCTGGCATTTATATAGTATTGTATGGTTTGCAAAGCAAATCTATATATCATTGCATTTGATGCAACCAAATGAAATAAGTACTGTAGGAGTTTTCCTCATTTTACAGATGAGGAAACAAGGCATAGAGAGGCCAAAACATTTCCTTGACCATTGCCACTCAGCTAACAAGTGTTTGAGATGGGATTTGAACCCTTGGTTTATTTCTTTCCCCTCTTCTCATTGTGTGTCTGAACTAACTATAGATCATTTTAGTCAAAACCTAGCAGTTTGGCTCTAAATTAATATGAAAGAAAATTTTAGGTTTTATTGAAATGATTAGTTAAGGGTCTGAATGGGAAATTATTTTATCCACACCATTTCAACTGAATGAAAAAAAAAACTAGATTGAATCCCTATCCTCAAATGTACCGCAAAGTACTTGTACACTGTCTAGCAAAGTTGACTTTATTGTCTACTCTAAAGATGCATACTTTAAAAAATTTAAATAAACTGGAATTCACTTGATAAATGTTATCCTATCTTCAAAACTAATCTCCAGTTGTAAGCATTTATTTTCCCCCCACCATTTTGGAACATTTCCCAAGGGTTGCCTGCTAATATTTTCATGATGAAATGTCTCCATCTAGTGGTGCTTCTGGGCAGTAAAGTACTGTCTCTAATGGAAGATTGTTGGACCATAGTGTATTTGGAAGTCATTTCCCTAAGCACAGGAATTTAAAAACATGAAGCACAGCATTTAAAAAGAAGGAAGACTGAAAACTTTCTTGGTGTGTGCTGGTGTAGCTTTATTCATTCTGTCTCACTGTCCTACTTCTTTACTCTTTGGAACTGAAGGCTGACCAAGCTCTTGGAAGACTTAATTTTGTGAAATCTGAACTTGTAACAATAACCAGACATTCAAATAGTGTTTTAAAGTCTGAAAAATGCTTTGCATATATTATCTCATTTGAGCCTCACACCATCCCTTTAAGGGCACAGTAAGTGCTACAGATATTTTTATCACTATGTACAATGAGAAAATTGAGCCTTAGATTAAGGGAGGAAGAGAAGGGAATATGCATTTATTAAGCACCTTGTGTATATCAGGCACTGTGCTGAGCCCTTTACAGATATTATCTCATTCAGTCCTCAGAATACCTCAAAGTTGGTGCTGTTGTCCCCACTTAGTACATGAGGAAACTGAGGCAGACAGAGGTTAAGTGAGTTGCCCAGCATCACAGAACTAGTCAATGTCCAGAGCCAGATTTGAACTCATATCTTCCTGACTACAGGCCCAGTGCTCTGTCTTGCCCGTGGTCACACATCGAAGGAGGTGTCAGAAAAAGGATTTAAACCCAGGTCTTACCTAAGACGAGCTTAACCTTCTCTCTGCTAAAGTACATTGTCCTTGTGGAAGCAGTTGCAATTACAATAATCTGTTTCTGTATTTTTAATGCTGTGAAAGAAGAGCTTCCTTTGGTACAATTTCAAAATTACTTGAGAAACTCGTGTAAAATTAGTTTTCATGCAGCCATAGAATCCCTTTGCCAGCATCATATTTCTTGTGGGTTGTTTTGTTTTGCCAGTTGAAAGCTCCATTAAGCATTTTCTCACAGCTGCATCTGTGGCATAAGTTGGCTTGGTGCCTTCTACTAAACTGAGTTTGCTCTGGTTTTCGATTCAGTCCTACCTGGGGCTGTTGTTGCTTGGTGAAGTCCCTGAGTAGTGTTCTAATCCTTTGGCCTCTATGGAGTGGTACTGTGGGAGCCAGTCTGCTCTTTAATACTCGGGGCTGGACCTTCTCTAACTAATTAAGTCAGACTGAGGAAAACCTTTAACAGGGCCAAAAGCCAACACATTTTCTTCCCTGGCTGAGTGCTTTGAAACTGAGCCTAGCAGGAGAGTGATAAAAGACCTGGGATTTCTTCTTGTTGCTTCCAACAACCAAAAAAGGAAGCAGGCAGAGACAGAGACAGAGAGATAGACATAGAGACAGACAGATATAGAGAGGAGAGAGACAGTGAGACCGATGTTGTGTGTGTGTGTGTGACAGAGAGAGAGAGAGAGACAGAGGGGAGAGAGAGCATGCCTATGTCCCTGGTTGAGCTACTATTTCCAGCACTAGTAAACCAGTCTTCAGGGCTAGGGATTGCATCTGGTACCACTTTTTTATCTCTCCCACCTAGCCCAGTTCCCTGTCTACAGTGGACACTCTCCAGATGTTATTATGGAGACCCCCAGCTACCTCTGCTAATAACTACCATCTACACAAGCTCTCCTGAGTTTCAAAAAGCACAGTTTTCACAACAACCTTGCAAATTTGGCAGTGCATATTCTCCATTTTACATGTGGAAAAAGTGAGATTGTGAGAGGCTAAATGACTTGCCTGTCATCGTACACAACTAGGAAATATTTGAGCCAGAATTCAAACCCATGTCTCCTGACTCCTTACCCTTTCCACTTTGCCACATGACCCCCTCAAATGAAGAGAGAGGGTTAGAAGGAAGATCAATGCCTCTGGACTATTGCTGTACCCTGCTTTTTGATCTCCCTGTCTCAAATCTCTTCCTGCTCTAATCTCCATTGTTGTTTGTTGTTGTTATGAAACTTGAGTCATGTCCAACACATCGTGACCCCATTTGGGGTTTTCTTGGCAGAGATACTAGAGTGGTCTGTCATTTCCTTCTCTAGCTCATTTTACAAGATGAAGAAACTGAGGCAAACAGGATTAGGTGACTTGCCCAAGGTCATATAACTAGTAAGTATCTGAGGCCATTTTTTGAACTCAGGTCCTCCTGACTCCAGTTCTGGTGGTCTATCCACTGTGCTATCTAGCTGCCCAGTCTTTCTTCTACTTGGCTGTCAAATTGATTTTCCTTAATACTAGTGCTTTCCCTCTGAGATTAGCCTCAATTTATTCTGCCTGCATCTTATTTGTATGTAATTGTTTGCATATTGTCTCCCCACCCCCTATCGCCTTTAAAATGTGAGTTCCCCAAGTGCAGAAAATATCTTTTACCTTTCTTTGTATCTCCAGTGCCTAGCACTGATACATAATAGGTGCTTAATAAATGCATGTAGACTGACCCCCATATTATGTTCCTTGGCGAACTATAAGACCATATAAGTATTCAAGGGAAATTCAATTTTTTTATTTTATTAAATGATAGAGAGGAAGGTGGGGAGACAGAAATGTGCCAACAGCCATTCAGACTCTTAACTTGTGCTGCCTTTCACATCCTTCAATAAGCCACATAGATAGTAACTCCACATGCCCACAGGAACAGCTCCACTAAACAAATGCTTGTGAATACAAATGAGTGTAGCTGGGGAAAAAAATCCTTTGGTGAATTTTTCATCTCTCTCCCTCTCCCTCCCCCTCCATCCCTCTCTCTCTCTCTCTCCACACACATACACACACACACACACGCACTCACACACACACACACACACACACACACACACGCTGTTTTGCAAGCTTGCCATAGACCATCTTCAAATCAGGAAGGATTACCCACTGCCTGCGGCATAGAGGCATCTCTGCCTCTAAATACCACCCTCTTCTCCTCCCCTTCCCTGCCCCCTTGTGGCAGTCTTTGACTTGAAGGGAATTGACTTCTAACATTGCACATTGCCCACATAGTCCCAAAAGCAGACACCATGTGGATTAAGGTACATATTACTCAACTAATTTTCAGAAAATGGATGCCAGCCAACCTTAGATGCAGCAAAAATCCAGTAGATTTTTTACATGCCTGTGCTTGTTCATGGGGAATTTCCAGTGGAAAGTAAGCAAAAGGCAGCTAAGTGAACATTTCTGAATCAGGTTTCTCAAAACACATTAAGTACCATACCTAAATTTTTCCTTTTATAGCAAAGGTTTCTTTACATGGGAACTGGGAACTTTTAAAAATAAATTTAATAGCTGTATTTCAGTATAATTATTTCCCTCCATAATCCTATGTATTTTTCTTCATGCATTTAGAAGCATTATTGTGAGAAGAGGGCCAGACACTTCACCAGAGTATCAAAAGGAGGCCATGACACAAAGAGGTTAAAAAGCCCTGGCCTTAAAGTCTCCTCAAAGACGCACATAACAATGTCTCCCAGCAATAGTGTTCCTTCATCTTCTGATGCGCTGCAGTAAAAACAATACAGGAAATAAGAATAAGATAACAAGGGCATACAGTGGGTTATTAAATATACTGTATTAATGTATAATGTTATATATTAATATACCATAGCATAATGGTAATACCGTAGCATTAATGTGATTGTTTATGAAATTGCCCTGCTTAACTTGAGTATACTTAGAAAGTTGTATATTGTACAGAATATAGGTTCACCATTTTAGTTTGTTAAATATGGCATTTGTAGGGATTTCTAGAAGAAAGCTGGGCATCAGGAGCATACCTCACTATTATAACATTGTTTCTCTGGGAAAATCTGGTCTGAATTCTATGTCATTTAAACTTAGAGTATCTTTTGCAGAATACCGTGAGCATAAGAATTGGCTCCTAACTAGATTCATGGCACATCTTATGTGTGGTGAAGTTTATTCTCTTGCTTTCCATGGGCTCGCTTGATTTCTCTTTGCATAACATTGTAACACTATAAGCTACAATAACCAAGATTTCCACAGAGGTTTCGGTCCAATTTTTCCTTCCCAGGCAATTTACCTGCATGTTTTTGTGGAGATCTAGGCAGTCCTTTAAGACATTTAGTGATGTGTCCCAGAAGCATCCCTGATCTTCTCCGAAGGTCTCTGTTCTACTCGGTACTATCCCACAATAGAAATGCCCATATCTCAGAGTTCTGTCCCTTCCATGGAAGTACACCCAACCCTACTTTGTGGCCCAGCAACCTAAACCTGACATATGAGAATACAAATCAATATTCAGTTTATAGTTAATTGACCTCCCTCCCTAATTATCTCATTCTATTTACCTACCTTGTGTTTATTTTGTATGTGCTCATATATAGACAAAGGATCATGCCTCTCCCAATGGAATGTAAGCTCCTTGACAGCAGGGATTGTTTTGTTTTTAGTCTTTGCATCTGCAGTACCTAGCACAGTATACCAGGTACATAACTGGTACTCAATAAATTTTTGATAAGTAGAGCTTTCATCAGTGTCAACAGAAACAGGGCCAGACTTAAGCCTGTGCCCTTCATTATAGGAGATGTTGGAATGTGAAGAATGGGAAGGGGAAGAAACCTTTTTCAAGCACCTTCCCTCTGCCAAGAACCGTGTTAAGTACTTTACAAATGTCTCGTTTGAGCCAAAGCAGTAAAGAGAAGTTATTCTGTAAAGTGAGAGTCTTCAGCACCTTTCAGGGTGCCACATTTAGTAGGTTCTTAATAAATGCTTGTTTATCGATTTGTATCCCCCACAGTTAAGTGTACTACACATAGTAAACTCTTAATGTATATTAAACAAATGAATAATTAGGAAATGCCTTCGAATGCTTTAAATATATGTATTTAAGTTGTATTAAAGAATGATTTATTAACTTCTCTCTCTTTTTTTTTTTTTTTTTGATTCTGTCTTCCTGTCTTACAGTGAAGGAGACTGGTGGGAAGCCCGTTCCCTGACAACAGGAGAGACTGGTTACATTCCCAGCAATTATGTGGCTCCGGTTGACTCTATCCAGGCAGAAGAGTATGTCTTTGTTCTTAATTTGTTTGATTTTACTTTAACTATTCATTTCAAAGAATTGCTAGCACACTGCTAAGGTAGAGACCAGAGATTTGTGTGAGTCCTCAGCCTTAACTTCACTGTTCATTAAGTAGCAGCAATGATGCTGCTCTGCTCCAGGACTCTATCAGTAGTAATAAATATAAGGAATACATTAATATCCTAGGGCCAAGAAAATTAGGAACAGTGAACTACTCTTGCAACTCCCTCTGTGTGCTAGAGTGGTAATAATGATTCCATGGGCATCTCTAGTTGTAAGAGCTAGTGGGTCATGGAGGGGAAGACTCCTTTAAAGGGTTTTTATCTGGTAGCCTTTGGACTCATCTCAGTCTTTGCTGATTCCAGTCTGGGGCAAGGAAAAGCACTGATCTACCAAACATGGAAACTTGGTTCTATCACTTGGCATCGGGGGTGATTACCCAACCAAAATAACAATAATATGGCCCCAATGGAAGAAAAGTCATGAAAAGCCAGTCTCCATACTTTGATGTCAGTACTAGTATCCTTCTTCACCATGAATAAAGGTTCATCTCGGTGGTCTGGCCAAATCCCCAATTGGATCATTCTGCTGCCTTTAATTCTTCTTATATATTTCACTAAGGAGATCTATTTTGTTTTCTGCTTTTAAATATTCAGTGACCTTGAGCTCTATTGCCCTTGTGACTAAATTTCAGCACCAGTGAATAAAAAAATTACATTTAAGTTTCCAGGCAGATTTGTAAGCCACTTTACAATCCTACAGGATAAAAGGGGCCCCTGAAATGTCATATTACAGTTTTTAACTTCAAAGCTACAGTCTACAAATAAAGCTATGCTCTGAGATGGGGTTTTCTTCAAGACATTTGGCTTTTAAAAAGGGGGGGAAACCCAAACGTTGGCTAACCTAGTAATAAAAGTAGTGTTAGCAAATGGACTTGGGGTATGAAATTAACTATAGTTGAAGGACACATTAGAATCCAGCATCAACAGGCTTTTCTGAGTTCTTTCACTTCTGCTCTGTTTGTTTTTTATTAATTAATTTATTTACTTTTAGTTTACAACATTCAGTTCTACAATTCTTTTACTCTGTTATAGCTTACTTACAGTATGAAAGCAAACCAAGAGAACCATGGCTCTCAGACCATTGACCCAACAGTCTTCTAAACCCTTTTGCATTACTTTGAACTAGAAATGTAATTTTCAGTACTTTGCTGACTCAGTCATTTGAAGAGCTAAGATACAAAAAAGTGATCTCTTTTCTTTCTCTTCTCTTTGGTAAAATGTTTTCGCCCTTAGGAAAAGTTGACAATTGGAAGAATGCAGGTATAATGAATTGGAATCTGTTAAGCTAGTATCTAGAATGAAGTGGTATAAACTATAATAACAAAGGTTAATTATGACAAAAAAGAGGCAAATGAGTCCCATATAGAAAAACAGCTAGCTGGCCTGAGTGGTACATTTAGTATTCAGGAGATATTAAAAGGTCTTTAGTATATTGATTAGATCATTCAAGGATTTATGAGCAACCATATACAAGAGGCTCACAGGATGAAAAGGTATGGAGGATTTGCAGTTTACGTTAGGGGAAGGAAGAACTTGTATCATTGAAATGTTGGTATCAGATATATCCAAAATTCAAAATATCAAAAATGGAAACCAGGTTTTATCATACTTAAATATTTTTAAAATTCTTCCTCTACACAGACTACTAAATTCTCTAGGATTCTTCCTCTCATTTTTCCAGCACCTGGTGGAATACTCAGAACCTAATAAATAAATGTAACCCCTGATCCAAAGCATACCTCTTTCCTTACATAAACTTTGACTAACTGAATTGTGATAGGATCTGACAGTACAGGGGAAAATAATATCTAAAACTATATAACAAAGGTCACTGAGTTACTGGATATGAATCCCTTTAAAATATAATTCTAAAATATAGTATTTTTATTCAAAAGGGATATTAAAAATTCTTTACTACTTGATTAAAAAAATAAGCCTGCAAAAAATGCAGACACAAATAAAAGATTAAGTGCTGGAGACCATAGGATCATAGCTTTAGAGCTGGAGGGAACCTCAGAGGCTATTTGATCCAAAACTTCATTTTATTGATGAGGAAACCAAGTCTTGAGGTCATACAGGCAGTAAGTGTCAGAAGCAAGATTTGACTTAAGACCTTCTGACCCCAGAGACAGTATAGTTTCATTTTTACAAGGTGCAGGATTCCTGCCTTGCTATAGGCAAATAGGATTTTTTTTTATTTGGTCGAGGCAGTTGGGGTTTAAGTGACTTGCTCAAGGTCACACAGCTAGTAAGTATCAAGTGTCTGAGGTCGTATTTGAACTCTTCTGACTCTAGGGCTGGTGCTCTATCCACTGCACCACCTAGCTAGACTCCCCCTTTTTTGTACTTTTTTTATTCATTTATTTTAAACCTAAATACTAAAACTTGAATATGCAATAAGAAAAGAAAAAGAAACATGATAAACTTAAATATTAGAACTTAAATATAAAATAAGAAAAAAAAAGCATTGTCATGTGCACAACAGAACATAAGAAAGAATTCAAAATATATAGCAATAAATTTCCATTTCAAGAAAGCCTATATAATAAATACTACACACTGAGTTCAGAGCTGTCCTTTGTTTCCTTATAAGTTTTCTTTTATTTTCCACTGTGCACTTTTTACTTTGTTCTTTTTCCCCCCGTTCTTCCACCCTCAAGAAGGCTACAATTAACTGGACATGATATCTGTGTGTGTATGCATGTATGTACATGTATATATTTCTATACACAGCCATATCCATATATGCATGCATGCATACATAATACATCTATACATGCATACATTTACATATGCTTAGATATCTATAATCACATAGACATATATACATTCATATGAATGTATATAGGACCATACTACATTTGTTTGTCCTATTTCTCTGAGAGTGGATAACCTCTTGATAAGTTCAGGTCTTTCCATAATTTTCTGATTTCACCAACTCATCATTTCCTACCCCACAGCAATATTCCAACCTTATACTGTCTAGTTATTTTAAATAGTCTAAAACAATATTGATTAATATGGCTGATGTGTTGTATAGTCTCACTGGCAGATAGGACTTTAACAAAAACTACTTCCCTGCCACCTTTAGAGGGGAGGAAGATTTTACTACCATTCAAATTTGCTGATTTTTAAAGAATGACTTGATGCAAGAGGTTGTGTAGAGTTGTGTATCTCAAGCAACTCCCTAGGACTTATCAGTGTCATAAATGGAATTTACTTCAGAGGTCTCTCCCTACTGGGAGATCTCCTGAAGAATTCATAGATTCTGCAATTTACATTGATTAAAAATCCTGGGAAAGAACTATAAAACCACTGTGGAAAATTAAAGCTAACAGTGAAGCTGAGTAGGGGGCAGGGGAGAGACAAGGAAGGACTGAAAAAGAACAGGAGTGATTATCAAATAAACAAAGACTTGAATGACACCAAAAACACCAGGAGAGACCCACCAGAAGGGAATTTATATCCAGAGACTCATCAACTTTCATCCACTAACTCAAGTCAAGAGGGTTTACTCTGATTCTGATGTGTAAATGAGTGATTAAACATTTTCTTTCTTTGTTCCTACTTACCTTTCCTAAAAGGTGGTACTTTGGAAAACTTGGCCGCAAAGATGCAGAAAGACAACTCTTGTCCTTTGGAAATCCACGAGGTACCTTTCTTATCCGAGAGAGTGAAACCACCAAAGGTATGACAACTAGGAAAAATAGTTGCTTTTTCACTATTCAGTTTCTTCAGGTTAATCTAGAGAAGAGAAAGAGGTTAAAAAAAAAGCTTACTTTCTCTTATATAATAATGAAAAAAACAGATACTATCACAAAAAGGCCAGTTCTGTTTCATTTGTTTTTGGACTCCTTAATTATAGAGTAGTAGGCGACATAAGGTATAAAATCAAAGGTATTCCCCTTTGGGCAAACCACTTACTAAGGTCAGAGATATTAGAATGTTGCTCCTTGAGGGAAGGGACTCTTTTTTAATTTTTATCATCTTCAGGTCTTTGCATAGTACCAGGCTTGTATTAAGCATTTAATAAATGATTATTAGTTGATCATTATGTAGCTTTGTCAATCCAAAGAATATAGAATCATGGGATTTCTAGGCCGTGTTAGATTTTGCCTCCTTTCAAAAACTCTTGGTTTTTCAAAAAAAACATACAGTTCTGTTGGCCTTCTACTGGTTGTGTGCTTCTCCTCCTTTCCTTTTCCTTATTAATTCACAACTCATTAGTAGCCTTAAGAAGAGGTTGGCAAGGGAAGGTGGGTGAGTGTTTATCTCTCTAGTCAATCAATGTAGCTGTTGGTTATGGGTTTTTATAAAAATGTTTGGCATGGGGGTGGCCAGGTAGCACAGCAAGTAAGAGCACCGGCTCCAGAGTCGGGATGACCTGGGATCGAATCCGGGCTCAGACACTTAGCACCCACCCAGAAACACCTGGCCGTATAACCTTGAGCAAGTTACTTAACCCCAGTTGCTTAGGGGCAGCCAGGTGGCTCAATGAGTAAGAGCACTGGCCCCAGAGTCAGGATGACCTGGGGATCAAATCCAGGCTCTGATACTTAGCACCATACCCAGAAATAACTGGCTGTGTAACCTTGAGCAAGTTACTTAACCCCAATTGCTTAAAAAAAAAAAATGTTTAGCATGAAGGAGGAAATTGTAATTCATTGGATAAGTAGGGTTTTCAGTTTATTTGGGCATTGTCTTTGTCTACCAGATATACTGTGACCATCCTAAATGATATTTATGCAAGAGAGAGGAATGCAGGTCCAGTGATAATTCTTAGCTTGTGTTAATAGAATGAAAATGTGTTTATTAAAAGCTATGTGTCCTGCAGGATGCTAAGTCCTGGTAATATGATTAGAAAAGTGAGGTAAGCCTTTAGGCAGTACTGTGCATTAGAAAGAATATTAGATTTAGAGTCAGAAGAAGTGAATTTGAATTCTGGCTTGGCTACTAATTTAAGGTTTGCAAAATACTTTACATGTCATCTCACTTGATCTCATTATATATAATATATGTGTATATATTCCCATACATATACACATGTATACACACATGTGTATGTGCATGAATGTATTATGTATCTACAGAGATATATAAAGACAGATGGATAAATAGATGCACGTGTCTTATTCCCCTTTGAGTTTCAGGAAAGCTGCAAATATTTCATATCTGTTTTCTCTTTACAGAGAAGGTATCCATACATATTTATGTATACACACATATTTATATACAATATATATTTAGACATAACACAAGCATCATAGACATGCATGACACAATATTATATAAGTACACTAGAAAGGTGTAAAACAAAGTTATTAGCACATAAATTGGGTGTGTTTTTTTGCATTGGGAAGAGGTAAGGTAATGATGAATGGATGAGTGGATAAAAGATGGAGTTAAAGATAGAAAGAGAAAAGAGAAAGATAGAAAGATAAGGTTAGATAGAAAGACAGAAGAGAAAGAAAGATAAAAAGTGCACGTGTGTGTGTCTGTCTGTCTGTCTTTGCTGAATGATCAAAATGTGTTAAATGAGTCTTTAAGAAAACAAAAAGTCAACCCCCAAAGGGACAACATGATTCTACACATGTTTTATAGGTGCCTATTCACTTTCTATCCGTGACTGGGATGATATGAAAGGAGACCATGTCAAACATTACAAGATCCGAAAACTTGACAATGGTGGCTACTATATCACAACAAGGGCTCAGTTTGAAACTCTTCAGCAGCTTGTCCAGCATTACTCAGGTAACTTCACTGCTGCTTAGCCCCCAAGGAATGATGAGGGAGGGAAAAGTTTCAAGTGATAGTATATCCTACCGCTACTACAGTTTTAAAACCTCCATTTATATAATGCTTTTAAGCCTTGAAAAGTATTTTCTTCACAACAACCCTGGGAAGTAGGAATACAAGTATTATTAGTCCCATTTTCCATAGGAAGAATTTGCGGTTCTGAGAGTTTAAGTGATTTGCTGTGCTATTACACAGCTGGTAATTGTATGAGGGAAGACTCAAGCTCAACTCTTTTTACTCCAGCCATAGTGACTTCACACTTTCTACTCCTCCAGGAAGAGAATGTTTTCTCTGCCAGTTCACATGATAGGACCTTCTATGGCTGACTTAGCTAAGCCGTGCTTTGTCCTTGCTTGTGAGTCTTCACAAATTTCCTAAGATATTGGTTCACATACTATAGCAAAGGCTTCAGGATACCCAGAGTACAGAAAAATGGAAAGACCTTTTAGTCATATGTCCTAAAATCTCCAAAGTGCTTTTCTTTCCACAAACCACAGAAATAAAATGGTAAGGCCATCTACATTGGTGACTCCCATTCCGTGTGTGGAGCTTTAGGCCGGCCTTAAACAAAACATTTCCATGATCGCTGTGCATATAGGTCCTGTTCTCTTGACAAGACTAATATTCCAACCCATTGAAAGTAGTATTCTGGGGCGGCCAGGTAGCACAGAGAGTAGGAGCACCGGCTCCAGTGTTGAGAAGACCTGGAGATCGAATCCCGGGCTCAGACACTTAGCAACTACCCAGAAACACCTGGCCGTGTAACCTTGAGCAATTTACTTAACCCCAATTGCTTAGGGGCGGCCAGGTGGCTCAGTGAGTAAGAGCACCAGCTCCAGTGTCAGGATGACCTGGATCAAATCCGGGCTCAAATACTCAGCACCACACCCAGAAATAATAACTGGCCATGTAACCTTGAGCAAGTTACTTAACCCCAATTGCTTTAAAAAAAAAAAAAAGAATGTAGTATTCTGTCCCCAGTAGAGCTTTCTTTTCTAAACTAACTTAAAGTCATATCACCATAATGGTGCAAATGATAATTACTTTTAATATTACGTGAATCAACTTCCGATATCACCACTAATTTTAGTGTACCTGAAAATAGGCAACTTTTGAATGTGGGGAAAATAACTTCTACATGGCAGCATTCTTGATTGTCTTTGCCCAGATAAGTAGAGTGAATATAAATAACATATAATTAATTAAAAATAAACAACCAGCTAGCAGTTCCTTTTGACCCAGTGCTCATCCCGCTCTTTACCAAGACATTGCTGTTATAATTGCAGCCCCATTCAAATTCATCAGTTTTTCAACACACAGCCCAGTAGCACCAAGTACATACCTGTTGGTCTCAGGCTTTGACAAGCAACTGGATAAATTGTTTTAAAAAATTGAAGTGATATTGGTTGATGAGACCCATTTTTGCCCCCTTGGATATGGTAGAAAGCTTATTAAAGATATCATTTCTTGATGAAGAGAAGCAGTGAGACATGGAGGATATAAGGCTGGCCTTGGAGTTAGGAAGGCTATCTGTAGGGTCACAGACAAGTTGCTTAAACTCTCAGCACCCCAAGGAAACTCTCTTCAATTCTAAGTTACAGGTGAGTTGCTGATTTGCAGTTAGTGGAGGGGGTTTCAATATTAGGAGCCCCTACCATTGAAACTACAGGTCTGAATGCCCTCCCCACCTCTTTCTGCCCCCTCCCCAAATGATACTTTTGCTTTAGGGGAATTTTGATAAGAATAATTTTGGGAGGGAGGAGGGAAATAGAGCAGAATATCTGGTTTTAAATAATACACTTGAAATACCCAGATGCTATGTGGATTCATAAATGTTGAAATCTGTTTTATTATAACCACATATCAGCTGCATAGTAGAGTCTCTGGTGTTTTGATTCTTTGAAAACAAGTTGCAGAAGGCACCTTAACAGCATCATAAAGATGAGAAAGGAGATAGTTTTATAAAAATCAGCAGAAAAATATTGTATCTTTTAAAAAAAAAGCCATCTTAAGCTAGACTTGCTTTTCCATGACTTCTTTTTTTTCCCTTCACTTCTTTCTCTCTTTTATATAAGCCTGACCTTATAATATAGTCAAATAAATTAATTCCTACCCAAACTTCACAGGACCTTATTCCATTAAAAAAAAAAAAAAAGAAAAGAAAAAAGAGAGCTACATCTGACTGTTCTCCATTTTCTGTCTTTTAAAATAGCATTACTATCAGCCTCTCCCACCTCTTTGTGCTACATTTGAATAAGTTACAATCTCTGTCATCCAGATTCTTAGCAAAAGATAGGCTGTGTTTGTATTATTTTTTTTCCTGTTTGCCAGTTTCCTTTTTCTGCTGACATTCACTACAAAGCCTAAACTGAAGGTCATTTCCCATATCTGCCATCTCATTATCACATCCTCAGATCTGGACCCTGAACCTCTCAACATATATTCTATGATCACATTAGCTTTTTTGGATAGCCTGCTGTCTCATTAAATTAATTTGAAGACTGCAAAGACTGATTTTTTTTTTTCAAAACAGTTGATGTCAAGTCATGTCTACCTCCCCCCCACATTCCCCACATTGTGCTTGAGAAGTTGATTCTTCTTGGAACCCAAATGTAAATCTTTACATTTATCCCTGTAATCTTATTAGATTTGGCCCAATGTTTTAGCCTGTCATGATACTGTTACAGATCCTGACCCTTTTATCCATTGTATTGGAATCTCTGTTATAGTTTGTGCCATCTGTAAATTCGAGAGGCCTGTCCATTAATTATGCCTTAATCTGAGTCATTGTTAAAAAAAAAATGCTAAAAAGCACAGGTCTTTGGGACAGTTCTCTATGGCAGTGGTGTCTAATTCAAATAGAAATGATGCCTGAAGCCACATATTGCCTTAGAAAATCACTAATGAACATTATCTATGTCATATTGTATTTTTATTTATTTTGTTAAACATTTCTCAGTTACACTTTAATCTGGTTCCTGCATCCAGCTAGTGTTTGACATCTCTACTCTACAGACCTCCTTCCAAGTTGGCATTGGTGACTACTCTTACAGCCTAATGTGGCACTCTAGGTGGCATAGTCAGGAAGACTCATCTTCCTAAGTTCAAATCTAACCTCAGATACTACCTAGATGTGTGACCCTGGGTAAGTCACTTAGCCCCGTTTGCCTCAGTTTCCTCACCTGTAAAATGAAATGGAAAAGGAAAGGGCAAACCACTCCAGTATCTTTGCTAAGAAATCCCAAATGGGATAACAAACAGTCAGACATGACTGAAAACAACTGAACAACAATTATTACCTAAAAGCCAAAAAAGCACATCTCAAAATGTCTTTTAAGTCAAAGGCTGACAAACTAGACCTTCCACTTGCTTTTGTGCTGGAGCAAACTAAGGATGGTTTTTACATGTTTAAATAAAATTTTATTGTATTTAAAAATGTAAAAAGCTACTCAGCTCACTAGGCTGGATGTGGCCCTCAGCCATAGCTTGCCGAGCTCTATTCTCAGTAATCACTGCTTTTAATTTTCTTTTTCACTGTGTTCACATTCTGTTTTCACACTCTCAAACTTGTCAGAGCTTTTCTTTCTCTCTCTCTTCTTTGCTCCCCAGTTTAGTGTTTCCCTGTCCTAGGCCACTCTGTGATTTTATAGCACAGAGCTTGGCACATCATAGATGCTTAATAAATGCTTCTCGTTTTGACTTACCTATGAGTCCAACCTCCAAGCGAAATAACAGACCATAGTATCTCAGACAGCAGCAGTATAGGCTCTACTCTCGAATTCTGTAGCATTTTGTTTGAATACCAAAAGAATGACTAGTGAAGTTTGACCTCCTTTCCCCATGCCCCAGGTGCAGTTTTTTATGCTATTAGTTTAGAACAATCTGCTGTTCTGTAAAACCGTAAGCTCTAACACTAAAGTTGTAGTTATAAATATATTCATTCAGAATACACAGGACCCCTAGTCTTCCAAGCAGAGGCCTATAATGATTGAAGGAAGGGAGAGGGAAAGAGAGAGGAATGTTTTCATGTAAATCAAAGGTGCCATCTGCCCACTTATGGCCTCCACTAAAACATAAGAATGTCTTTTCAAGGTTCCAAGAAAGTATCTAATCAGCATCTGGAGCTGAAGCCTTCCATCATACCTAGAGGGTGCAGAAACTCAGATTCAGAGTAATTGGCCATCCTTTAAGGATTGAATAAGAAGGGGGGGAGGGGAACCCACAACAAATTTTAAATTTTTCTCTGCTCTATCTCAAACAAATGTGTTTCCTTGTGTGATTTCTAATCCCCCCTCCCCCTGCCCCAAGATGCTTGTGGTGCCCTGCTGACATAACAGTTGTTGTGAGTAGCTGTTGTTCACTGGTGTTGGGTTTATATACTTGTTGTTAATGTTTTGTTTCACGTATTACGCTTTTCTTTTTCCTCTCTGGCTGTTGGCTCCGTTGCTGCTCCTTCAGAGAGAGCTGCAGGCCTTTGCTGCCGCTTAGTAGTCCCCTGTCATAAAGGAATGCCGAGGCTTACTGATCTGTCTGTCAAAACCAAAGATGTCTGGGAAATTCCACGTGAATCCCTTCAGTTGATCAAGAGACTGGGAAATGGGCAGTTTGGGGAAGTATGGATGGGTATGCTGTAACTCAGTTATTCTATTATTATCTTCCCTTTTGGGGAAATAAGGTACAAAAGATGGAAGGTGGATAAAGAACACTTTATGACCAGCTCATCATAAAAAGAAAAAGTTCTGAATACCTGGGTGATAGAGTAGGCTATGTTTGGACATTGAGCTTTTTTTATTTTAGAAAATCCAAAATTTTATTTACTCCTTGTGATTTTTTTACTTTGGTAAAATGGCTTCCTTTTTATTGTAATGGTGAGCTTCAATTAATAAACCAAGGAAGGAAGCAATTTTGAAAGCTGGCATAGTCACTGCTCTCGGTTTCTGACCTGGAATTCACCGAAGGGCAAATCACCTTCCATCTTTTCCATTGCATGCATAATTTTGGATTGTAAGAACTTTGTTTTCTTTATTAATTCCCTTTCCTATAGAGAAAGCTGATGGTTTGTGTTTTAACTTAACTGTGGTTGCCTCGAGTTGTACTCCACAAACCGTTGGATTGGCTAAAGATGCATGGGAAGTTGCACGGGATTCATTGTTACTGGAGAAGAAGCTTGGTCAGGGGTGTTTCGCTGAAGTGTGGTTTGGTAAGGCAGAGAGTGTGTTTTGCTTTGGATGCCCCTTAAGAGCCACTTGGGAGAAAGACATTGAACAGAACACAGCAACACCTGCATACTCATCCACCTTGTCTAGGATACCCTGAAGGATGGAGTAAATGGGCCCACCGAAGCATAGTTTGCAGAGCGTGGCTGTCTCCTACTGTTCTGGGTTGTGGTACTCCAAAGATGACATTCAGAGTTCTCATTATTCCAGGCTCATCTTTCTATCAATGATTCCCATGCATGGTAGGAACTTTTGGCCAGGAAAACAGCACAGAATTAAAGCATCTTTTTTTCTCCTAAGAGCAGAGATGGTAAGATGCTCTAGAGAAAAGACTTCCATTTTCATTCACTTAGTTGTCAATGATAGGGCACAATTCAAAGGGTCTTTGCCTACAGATTGTCTGCAGGTTTGTACTCCACTGATAAGCATCTGAGATAATTGAGTTGACAGTGGATTCTTTTTTCCCAGAGCTCTTTTAAAATGGAGTATCATTATCATCATCCCAGCACTTAGTACAGTACCTGATATACAGTAAGCACTTAATAAATGTTTATTGATTGAATGATTGATTGATCATCATCATATTAGACATGCATAAACACTTCAAAGTTGGATTCATTCTGTGCATACATTATCATATTCAAGCCTCACAAAAGTTCTGAGAGATAAGTGCTATGCATATTATGTCCATTTGACAAATAAGGAAACCAAGGCTCAGAAAGATTAAGTGATTTGTACTTGGTCATAAAACTGATAAGTATTAGTGTCAGGATTTCAAACCAGGCCTAAGTCCAACAGTTAATCTATTAATATCAGACTGCTTCTTGTGCATGCATACATTAACCTGCATTGGTATGGGCGTGTTCAGTTGGAAGCAGAGGCTAGACCACATTACTCTGAAGATCCTAATTAGCACTTTAATTATGAGGTATTTAAAAATCTTATTTATGAGGCCTAGAGCCCAAAGATTTTAATAGAATCATCCACACACAAAAAGAATTAGGCCTCCATAAGAGAATGGATTTTTAAACTTTTAAATTAGTACATTTTAAATTTCTTTACATGCCATTAAGAGTTCATTTCCCATTGCCATTCCATGAGCAGCTTTGTCTCAGGGGCTTTCAGAACCATTATAGAGTAGAGTGCTTCTGTAATTAACTCAATTATTGCTGGAGTGTCTTAGAGAAAGGGAAAATCTAGCCTACTGAAAATTATTGGCTATTACCTGGAACTTACTGGAATGTTGCATAAACTTGCAAATTTCCCATTTATTTTTAGGGAACAAATTCTGCCATGTAATCACTTTCTACTTCTCCGCTTATAACCTAGTGTTTTGTATTTTGTAATAATAAGAACCAGACTTCCACCTGGGTAATAGAGCTGCCCCAACAGAACATATATATTTTTTTTAATTCTTAAATTGGTGTTGTCAAAACTGTAAATAAATTTTTACAATTTCACTTAAATCAGTCTTCCTTTTCTAAATGGAAATAAGCAGCTGTTTAATAACCCAGAGGGGAAAATTGTCCTTTCTGTATAGTGGCAATTAAAAAATCATAAGCCTTAGAATAGACTCATGAAGCTAAGAAAGGACCTCAGAGGTCACCTAGTCCAGGCCCTCTCCCCTCATTTTCCAGATGAGGAGACTGATAAAAACCAATCTCCAAGCTGTATGTCAGAGTCCTTATTTAAATATCAGCAACACTTACTAAATTTTTTATTTCAAATTCAAAATATTAATTTTAGTTTCCTCCTCATGGCTTTTTTTTATTTTTCTAGCCTCATTAATAGAATTCACTTTCTTATTATGGTTGAGCTTTCATGAAATTTGGGGATTGTTTTTCTGTACAAGTAGACTGGATTATTTTTGACAGTGCTTCACTGCATGGATGATTCAACAGAAAAAAGGACCCAATCATGGGGTTACCAAAAACCTGAATTGGGAATGCTTTTAGACTACCGAGATCCAAAGGCTTTCTCAGTCAAATTTATCCATCCCCAAGCACTCAGGTTCTTTCTAAAAAAAATCTAAGCTTAGAATAGGCACACAGTAGACTTTGCTTTAACACAGATGGGAGGGTTGGTACCCTGATTATCACTGAAACACTAATGGATAAGTGACCCCAGCTCTGTACTTCCATCATTGTTGATGGTCATTATGTATGCGAGGGCCAAGGTTTTCAGCTTGATTTCTCTTTCATATTAATGAAACAGAAAAGCAAAATAGCACTTAACCACGTGGGCCTGCCAGAATCAAATTAATGGAGAAAGTGGTGAAAGAATTGCATATTCAATCATAACCCATAAATAAAACTAGTATCATTTTTTTGCTCTTGAAAATATTTGACAGAATCTTTGTAAATGTCTTTGTTCCCTGGGAGTTTTATAGGGCTTGTTTGTGGGGAAGAGGATGCTGTGGAAGGGGAAAGCTGATAATTGATTGTTCTAAGCAAACAGTTATTAGTTTAAAAAATCATTTTCCCCACCAGAGGATCTCTCATTTTGACTCCATGTTATGGGCTGTCTGCAGGTACCTGGAATGGAAATACAAAAGTGGCCATCAAGACTCTTAAGCCTGGCACGATGTCTCCAGAATCCTTCCTTGAGGAAGCCCAGATCATGAAGAAACTAAAACATGATAAACTGGTCCAGCTTTATGCCGTGGTGTCTGAAGAGCCTATCTACATCGTCACAGAGTACATGAATAAAGGTTGAGTAACATTTCTCCCTCTTCTCTCTCCATTGGGACATAGAGAAGGGATTGGTACGGTGAGAAAAATGGAGCTGTCTATCCACTTGCCTCCTGGTTTCTGCCTAAATCTAGTAAGCTCATCAGGGAGGCACCAGTTGTGTGTTCATTAGTAAAAAGTAGTTTTAAAATAGCTCAATCTGTTACTGAATCCCCTATGTCCTTCCACATTCTAATGCATACTGCCTACAAGTGCTGGAGCTCAGAATTTTCCAATTCTTCCCAGGACCCATTACTTAGACTACTAGACCTTCTGGATTATGCTACTCAGCTATTCATCTGGACGTAGCTGTTTGTGTTTCTGTAATCTTGAGCACCTTGCATTAGAAATTGCAGTAGAAGGGAAAAAAAAAGAAATTTACATGATAACTTTGTTGTATATTTAAAAGGAATAGCAAGTTGTCCATAGTAGATTTGCAGTTTCATGTGTAATCATCTGTTTTATTATACTGTATTATGGAAATGCTTGTTTTATTCAATAAATTAAAAGAAAATACATTAAAAAAAAACTGCCGTAGAAGACAAATGAGATGCAGCCTTCACTGTTTCCCTGTCATGTTTCTTCCTGCTACTTTCTTAAATGTACAGATGAACAGGGCATAGTGTAAAGGCCATTCTTTATTTCTCTTTCTTTTTCCTTTCCTAATTAAAGCAGTATTGCTTGGGGTGAGGCCAAGGATTACTTTGTTTTGGAAAAATAAATGAACCAAATAAGAAACAAAAGGTCTTAAAAGGAAAGACGTTCTACATCAGAAGACACTGTATTTCTGTCTCCCCCTCCCATCCCAAGTGCTTTCTTTCAAAAAAGATTTGATTTATTTTTTCCTGGCAGATCTTCTGTCCCCTGTCTCCAGGGTTTATTTCATAAATAATTTGTATTCCATGATTAAAGCTTAAAAAATAAAAGATGACCATTGTAGGCATGAAGCCTCTGCAAATGATTATTTCAGTTTTTGGAATTATTCCTGACCCTTTTTGGGTCCATTTATAATCATTCTTCTGAAGCTTTGGCTATTTTGCTTTTAGCTTTCTGATTTAAGTTTCAGATGATTATGATCTAGTTAAGAGAGAATGTCCACTCCACCATATATAAATCAGAATACTCTCTTGAGTTAAATTTGTAAATAATCTAAGCTGTAATTTTCCCCCTCACTCTTCTCTTTAGTTTGATGTTCATTGGGCATGAACTGAGTCATGAAGGTTGTCCCATGCTCCCATGAATAATACTAATAATGATTGCAACAGCAACAATGAAGGTCAAGAAAACCTGAGATTGAGTTCTGTTCCGTTTCTGATACATAGCGACTGTGTGACCTTAGCCAGGTCACTTACCTCTCAGTATCCCAGGCAACTCACTAAGACTATAAATTGCAAGTCAAGGGCTGGTCTTCATTGTTAAAAGAAGTTTCCTATACAAATGAAATCATAGATCTAATATAAATAATAATAACTTATATTCCTGTGGCACTTGGAGATTTCTGGGACACAATCCTCCCCCAAATACCTATGTGCAAGCTACTGTCTGAGCCAAGATTTAAACCCAGGACTCCTGCCTCCAGGCCAGATTATATATATACCGTCACTCTGTGAGTAAACTTATTTTAGTTGAGTTTTAGCTATGGCTTATTGAACATTGGGGTTCACCATCCTTTTGTCCAAAGGGATAAAACTATTTGCAAGCTTTTCTTGCTCGGGACATCTTTGTTCCTTGTGTAAACCATTAAATTGTTTGAAATGAATGCATTGTTCTCACCATGTATCTATATCCCATCTAAAAAGAACCTACCTAGTTCTGTTTCATAGTTTGTTTTTCATAGTAAATGGATGCAATGGCACTTTTCTTTCACAGGGAGTTTGCTGGATTTCCTAAAAGACGGAGAAGGAAGAGCTCTGAAATTGCCTAACCTGGTGGATATGGCTGCACAGGTGAGTGTGACTGACAGCAGGCTTCCCATGTAGGATGCGGCCACAGTAGAGACACATGGACCACTCTTAAATCAAGCGTTCATTCACTCTCTGTTGTGCTTTAACAGGTTGCCGCAGGCATGGCTTATATCGAACGGATGAATTATATCCATAGAGATCTGCGGTCTGCAAACATTCTGGTGGGGAATGGGCTCATATGCAAGATTGCTGATTTTGGATTAGCCAGATTGATTGAAGACAATGAATACACAGCAAGACAAGGTGAGTCCTGGTGTGATTGCTAATTCTAGTTTCTTTTTAAACAGTCAATTTCTAACCTGTTACTATATCAAGACCCTTTATTGCAACTACCCCATTATTTCATTTACCTTTTCCTTCCCATATGGTCCTTATACACCTGTAGATAACCAGGTAGCATAGTGGACAGAGCCCTGGGCCTAGAATCTGGAAGACCTGAGTTGAAATTCAGCCTCAGACAGTTATAAGCTGTGTGATCTTGGGCAAGTCATTTAACCTCTGTTCATCTGTTTCCTTGTCTATAAAATGAGGATAATAAGAGCACCTACCTGCCGGGGTTGCTGTGAGGAACAAATGAAATAAAAACTGTGAAGTGTTTCACACAGTGCCTAGCACACAAAAAGGACCATATAAATATTAGCTATTTTATTGCTATTAATTATCATTATCTCCACTCCCCTAAATAACCCATTAACAAAGTCTAAAAATAAAATTCATTTGCTGAACTGATGTTCTCTATCCCTACCCCCATACAATATAGTATCGTATAGTTAATCTAGAAAGGAAAAGAAAATTGCTTGCTGGTTGGTGGTCAGTTGGCTGACTCTTTGGCAGATTTTGAAATCACACATTGCTTTTCCTTTGAGCACCTTGGCCTTTGTAGTAAAAGGATTGCAGAAGGCCAAGGGATCTATGGATTCTTATCATGGACCCCTCTCTCATCCTTTTCTCCCCTTCTCCAAGTGAAATTTATGGAAACAAACTTCCAACACAGGTAAATCCCAAACTGGTATCTTAAATACTTAATGACTTCAATGTATAACCCAATAGGTAGTCTAATTAAAGAGATACCAGAGAGAGAACTCTTGAGGGCTGTGCCAGCATCACTTTTTTTTTTCTAGTTTGTCAATTAATTTTCTATTAAACAACTTCATTATCATATGCAGTTTGGGGTAACAGATGGCCTCTTCTTAGGGAATTTAAGGTTTGTGTTTTGGGGGAAGGAATGATTTCCTTTTTTTAAAATAAGGTCCTATTCCAATTCCAGGCAAGAATGAACAGTGGGTGGGCTACACTGAAAGAAAATATCTACATGGAATTTCATATAGATTATTTTTTTTGTTATTATTATTGTTTAATTTCATGTTCCCCAACCCCCACCTCTTTCCATAATATGGGTACAAGGATGGAAATGGCTTTAGCAGTCTGATGTTATAAGGATAAATGTCAAGCTAATATCCTGACTAGTACAGATGCTACAAAAATACTAAAATACATGTAGGTCAGCTGTTTGGATTTTCCTGACACATGGAGGCTCTCGTTCTTTACCAAGTATGCACAGCCCAGTGCTGAGTCCAGATGGTGCGTTTTGGTCTCTAAGCATAGCAGACAGGCAACCTTGATCAGAGTCGGCAGCCTAGGGAGAAATGGGAATGTGAACTGGAGGCAACATGAGCCAGGCAGGACAACAGCAAGCAGTCAAGTAGGAAATAACCAGCAGGATTAAAATCTGAACACCATTAGTGAGCTTACCCAGAGGCTAAGGTTTCAAATCATGATTGCCCCAAGTCAGGGAAAGTTTACTAAGCACAAATATTTAATTTGTGAAAGAAATGTAAAATGGTCAGTGTTCTTGGTCCCATGAAAGAGACCATCTATCTTTGTGTTGAGTCTCCAAGACTCAGAGTAGCCAGGGTGATGTATTTAAAATTTTGTTTCCTGGGGGCTGCTAGGTGGTGCAGTGAATAGAGCACCAGCCCTGGAGTCAGGAGGACAGAACCTGAGTTCAAATCTGGGCTCAGACACTTACTAGCCACGTGACCTTGGGCACAACCCCAATTGCTCTGCCTTACCCCTCCAAAAAGCAAAAAAAAAAAAAAATTGTTTCATGGGTGGTGGCAGGGAAGGGTGGGGGGACAATATTACTGTATCTTCCTTCCCCAGCTATCCCTTTTTCTTTAGTAGCCCTTCTCATACATCGTGCTATATTATCACAGTACAGTTAAGTGGATTCATTCTGAACGTAGTCAAATATTCTTGGACCCTCTATGAACAGGTAGATTCTAGGGTTAGTTGTCAGCAAAGACGGGGATGTGTCCGCATATGTAGTTGACGGATTTAAACATTCTTGTTTAGAGTAGTTCATTGACTCCTAACAATAATATTAAGCTGATATTCAAAAATTACAAAGCTTTTGCATACATTATCTCATTTTTGTGGTATAGCCAAACAATGGGATACAATGGGAAGAGCTGGATTTGGAATTGGAGGACCTCACTTCAAACCCAAAGTCAGCCCCTGATGTCCAAACACAAATCTTTTCACTTTTCTGGGCCTTAAGTTTCCTCTGTAATAGGAGAGTGTTGGAAAGGTCCTGTTTACCTCTGAATTTATGATCCTGTGATGAACCCTGGGGGTCAGATAATGCATTCCATTACCTATTACCTCTATTTCACAGATAAGGAAATGGAGGCTTAGAGGAAAAAGTCACTTGCCCAAAGTCTCATGGCTAGGAAGTGAACTGGAACTTAAACCCAGGTCTTCTGATTCTCTATCCATATCAAAGTTAATTCAGCTCAATTCAATAAGCATTTATTAAGTGCCTTCTGTGTACCTGGCACTGTGCAAAAGCATACTACATCATCCCAACTCTACTCAAGAATTTCCAGTTCATTCACAACATTGATTCATCAGCCCCCTCCTTATCCCCCTGTCCCCCATTCTTCCCACACTGGCCATCTGTTACCACACTCTGCTCCACAGTCAGTTAAGTCTCACATCACTGGCAGAAGCATCAAGCCTAGGAGGTGGCCAAGATTGGGTGTAGAGGCAGATTTTTTACTTGGTCTAGTTGTAGGATCATAGATTTAAAGGTGGAAAGAACCTCAAATGTCTTCTAATCCACCCCCTTCATTTTCTAGAGGAGGAAACTGAGGCTGAGGGAGGTTACATGACATTTCCAGTCCTCCTTTGCCAGGTTCACAGAACTTTAAAGATGAAGGACACTTAGAGGTCACCTACTCCAACACCCTCATCATGCAGGTGGAAAAAAAACAAGGTCCACAAGGAAAAGTGATTTTATCCAAAGTCCCACAAGTAGAAAATGGTAACACTAGTATTCATACCCGGCTATGGGACTCTTTCCTCTATACAAAACACCTGGCCTGAAGCTGTTTTCAAGCCTACACCAAACAATAGAAAATTAGAAGAAATAGACTAGTTAGAAGGTGAAATTGAAAAAAGGAAGCATAGGATCTTTCAGGAGCCTGAGGGAAATTAAAGAAACAATTGTAAATGTACCAGAACATTGGGAAGAGAAGAAACGTAATGTTCAGACATCATGGGAAAGGAAATATGTGAAATCGACAGGGAAAAAATGGAGATGCGGTTTATATTGGTGGGAAAGGTAAGGATAGAGATCAGTGAAGGAAATGGAGCTGGAAGTGTGGAAAGAGCATTTTCTCTGAAGCAAAAAGACATAAGTTCAAATCTCTTTTTTTTGGAGGGAGAAGGGCAGGGCAATTAGGGTTAAGTAACTTGCCCAAGGTCACATGGCTAGTAAGTGTTAAGTGTCTGAAGCTACATTTGAACTCAGGTCCTCCTGACTCCAGGGCTGGTGCTGTATTCACTGCGCCACCTAGCCACCCCAATGAGTTCAAATCTTGATTGATGCTGATCACCTGCATGACCTGTCCCTTAACCTCCACAGACCTCAGTAAAATGAGGCCCTTTCTCTTAGTAGATAGGCCTTATGGAGAAGTCTGCCCATCTTTCCTACAAGTAAAGAAACAACAAATGGGTTTGAAAAATCAGTTTAAGAAAATGTAAGGACTCAGGAAAAGACAGTGAACTTTTTTTCTTTAAAAAGAAGAAAAATCAAAAGTCAGTTGTTTCCATCTCATTATTTGATTGATTTTTAATAAGAAGCATCTTTTAATATTCATAAGTGGGAAAGACCCTCATTTTTGAGGAGACTCAGGTGACCTCGAATGATACCAGCTATTTATAAAATTTGTCACACAGATTTGTCTTGCACTGATATTTTCAAACAGCAGTTCCTGAGTGTGCATTCCACTCATGCATGCTGTAGGCAGCATGCACACTGCATACTTATGTGTCTGTAAGGGATTAATCAGCTACACTTGACAGCTGGTCCACGTGCCTAATAATATTTGCAAGTTGAGTTTTATGTTACACACAGCCCCAATCCACACTGTGACTTCAATCACATAAGCTGTTTGTGGTATACAGCAATGCATGCTAGTTGGAGATAGTCTCAGACTAGGATTGGTAACTCTTTTTCAGCTCAGTTTGTTTACCCTTCTAAGGGTAAAATAAACCATCATCTTCCTCTCCTGGGTTTGACTTAGAAGAAGCAATATGCACAAAGGCCCAGCTGTGAAGTCCCTCCTAGAGCCTGCCATTCATCTGGGTCTCTGGCCAGTGGCAGAAGAGGCAAGCCTGGGGAGGCAGCTAAGATTGGGCCCAGAGGCAAATTTGTCTCCATCTGCTTACAGGATCAAAAATCTAGAGTTGGAAAGAGCTTGAGAGGCTCAAGGTCCAACTGCTCCATTTTACACATGAGGAAACTGAGGCCTAAGAAGATTAATTGAAGTGCCCAAGATCACACAGGTAGTAAGCATCAAAAGTAGGGTTTGAACTCAAGTCTGCTGACTCCAGAGCCAGTGGCAATTCAGTGGCTTCAAAAGTCAGCTGTTATTTTTAGATTGTCTACTATTCAGTATTATTTATGCATTTTCCCCTCCATTGGGTTAGATGGATAGAGCTCTGAGCCTGGAGTCAGGAAGATCTAAGTTCAAATACAGCCTCAGACACTTGCTAACTGTTGTGACCCTGGGCAAGTCACTTAACTCTGTTTGGCTCAGTTTCCTTATCTGCAAAATGAGCTGGAGAAGGAAATGGAAAACCACTCTGGTATCTCTGCTAAGAAAACCCCAAATGGGGTCATGAAAAATCAGGTACAGCTGCATGACAACAACCCCCTCCATTATAGTAATCATAATATTTATATAGCACATTAAAAAGCACTTTTGTAAAGCTCATTGCTGTCCAGTGAGCTGGGTAAGTTGAAAGTTCAGAATTATTCCACTACCATAGTGTGATCTCCATTTCATAGCTAAGGAGACACATTCAAACAGGAAAAAGTGATTTCGTCATGGTTATACAACTATGTGTAACCAGGTGCCGGAGCCTTTGAAAAGATAAATAATCAGTGATGACTAGTTGTAAACTGTATTAAAGCTGAGACCTACCAGTTTATGATAGTGCTCTCTCCAACAATGCCAGGCATAACCCTCCCATTCCTTCCTATCCTGTGCATCTCTCATTCCCACAGTCCTCTATAGGGTCAAGGCTATGTGCTTGGCCTTTCTTATAGTTGATATTACATGGTTATTCAGATATTACTAGCCGTGTGACCCTGGGCAAGTCACTTAACCCTGTTTGCCTCAGTTTCCTCATCTGTAAAATGAGATGGAGAAGGGAATGGCAAACCACTTTAGTATCCTTGCCAAGAAAACCTCAAGTGGGTTCGCAGTCAGACACAACTGAAACAATTCAACAACAATAGCAACAGCAACATTTTTGCCGTGTGAGGAGCCCACCTTTTTTTTCCCCAGTCCTGTCTCTCTCTGATTACTTCCTTAATACCACTTCTCTTCTACAACAATTCTTGGTTGATAGAAGGCTGCATTGTACTCACATGCCCCTCTCCCAAATATTTACCAAGTACTTATGTATGTGTGGGCCACCATGGCCACATGATGGTGTTTCAAAGGGACATAAAAAGACCTTGTTACTGTATCTATGTGCTTGTCTTACCTCCTTTATTAAACTTTAAGCTCATAGATATCAGAGACCTGCATCATTCAACAAATATTTGTTGAACAAGAGAATGAAGGCCTATAATTGATAATACTTGGTGATTGATTGAATATGGGAAATGAGGGAAGAGTGGAAGATGCTGAGGATTTGAGACTTGGGGAAGAATTCAAGCCAAGTTGGCTTTGGAGGAAAGGGCATGAGTTTGATTTTCAATATTTGTGTCGGAAATGGTGGGACATCCAAGGTAGAGATGTTTGGGCCACCTCTACCTCACATCCTCCCCTAGCTAGCACTGTTGCTACTTACATGATCAGCACTCTCTCTCTCTCCATTCCTCCTTCCCTCTCCCTCCTCTCTCTCTCTCCATCCCTCCTTCTATCTCTCCCTCCCTCCTTCTCTCTCCCTCTTTCTCTCTCTCTCATTTCCTTAATACACCCCAGGTGTTCCTGATTTTTGTTTGTTAGTTTGTTTTTGCAAGAGCTGCCTCCCACCCCACATCCAATCTTCCTTGATTTGGGGCCATCACTCATACTCTAATCCCAGCAATACTTATTCTGAGACTTCTTCTGTAGTTCACCTCAGTTACCACAGTCATTTCTAGGAAAATTACTAATATAGTTCAGCTCCAGAAATCATTGCAGCTGACTCTCCTCTTAATCTTCACCTACCATTTCCAGCTGTGTCTTCTATCAAGCTTTATAAGTACTTGTGAGCAGGGCATGGTAGCACATGCTGCTGTTGGAGGAGGCAGATGCTGGTTCATCTCTTGAGTGCCAGAGTTCTCAGCTGAAGTGAGTTAAGCCAATCATATGCCTACACTAAGTCTGGAACCAATATGCCAAGCCCCCTAGGAGTTGAGAAAAGGGAGGATGCCATCAGCCTGCCTAAGGAGGGGCAACCTGGCCCACATCAGGTCAGAACTTCTGTGTCCATCAATAGAGGGATCAAGACTTTTGGCCTGGGTGAGATAGGGGGACACAATCTTATCATCATCATCACCTTTATCATAATTACTTGTTAGTCCATTCTTATTTTCTGAGATTTGTAACCTGTTTAATAATTAGGGCCTTTATGATTCATGCAAAGAGATGAGTAAAGGCTTCTCACCAGACAATTAGTTTTCTGTGTGGATCTTAAACTCAATGGCACATTGACTGATGTTGATTTTTAAACCTACAATCTAAAGTCCTTTTTTACTCATTGAAAAAAGACATCAGATATCCTTCTATACATCCTTAGTTTAGCCTTGATAACTAATGAACAAAGAATGGCTTTCTAAAACATTCTCTTTCATTGACATACATTCTTTAAAAAAAAAGTTTTTAAAAGAGAGATCACAAGGTTTTGATATGATTTACTATTTTATCAAACAAAAACCAGTGTGATATGGTAGAAAGAATACTAGATTTGGGTTCAAGTCCAGTTTCTGATACTTAGTTACAAGATATTAGTTATATGACCTCAGGTGTTCCAGCGCCATTTTGTTGCTGAACAGTCCCAACCCCCCTCCCCCGCCCCTGCCACCCAACACACACACACATAACACACACATATTATGCTCTTGCCTACCAAATTTTTCTTCCCAATTGCCTTATATTTTCTTTCTTTGCTGCCATGGTACCTCTGGTTTTTGGATTCTTTCAGCCTCTCAAGAATACAGGCTAATGCCAAATTTTGGACTGGACTTGTGAGAAAGATCCTAAGATCACAGTTTTACAGCTGGGAGGGTCCTCAGAGGCCATCTGGTCCAAATCCCTCATTTTACAGATGGGGAAACTGAAGGTCAGAGAATTAAAGTGACTTTGAGGTCACACAGGCAATTAAGAATATTAAAAGTTGGGGAGAAGTGATTGGTATAAAAAAAGATGGCCAAGGAAAGTATATGAGGACTCAGCTCTCCTTGGAAGCCAAATATGGTGCATACCTATCATCCCTGTTTCTGGGGCAGCTGAAGCTGTGGATCCCTTTAGTCTGGGAGCTGCAATAGAGCAGAAGCCAATCATATATCCATGCTAACTTCAGCGTCAGTTTGGCAAGCCCCCTGGTACAAGGGAGCACCAGCTGTGTTTGGAGATGGAGCAGGTTGAAGCTTCCATGCCCTTTAGCAATGAGGTCTGGCTGGTGACTGACACACTTCCAGCCTAGGTGAGATAATGAGGCGGTCTCAGAAAAACAAAACAAAAAATTCTCCCTGAAGTTGCTTCATCATCATCATCATCATCATCATCTCTAACATTTATATAGTGCTTACTATATGCCAAGGACTGTTCTAAGTGCTTTACAATTATTATCTCATTTGATCTTTACAATTATGCTAGGAGGTAGGTGCTATTATTATATAAAGTTTACAGATGAGGAAACTAAGGCAAACAGAGGTTAAGTGACCTGCCAGAGGTCAAGTGACCTGCCCAAGTTCACATAGCCAGTAAATGTCAAGGGCTAGATTTGAACTCAGGACTTCCAGGCCCCGCTTTTCTATTCTATACCACCTAGCTGCCCTCTTCCTTATAAGTTATTTAATCTTTATTATTTTATTTTATTTTTTTTTGCTTTTTGGAGGGGCAATTGGGGTTAAGTGACCTGCCCAAGGTCACACAGCTAGTTTTTGTGTTAAGTGACTGAGGCTGGATTTGAATTCAGGTTCTCCTGACTCCAGGACCGGTGCTCTATTCACTTTATTTAATCTTTCTAATTCCAGTTTCAATGAGGCATCCTATGGCAGTGAGGACTGCCCAAAGAGGATGATTCCTTACTCTCATATTCTTTAAAATGAGGAAAATATTTTTTGGACCCCTGCCTTACAGACTTGTTGCAAGGATGAAATGAGAGAATATGTGTTTTGCAAACTTTAAAGCACCATATAAATGTTAGTTGTTACCATTATTATTATTCCTTCTAATCAAGGCCAGCGAAATTGTGAAGCAGACAGACTTGGCATTATTTGCTCTTTCTGAGCCCTTGTCTGGCCTAATGGATTACCCTTCTCCATCCCTCTCCCTCAGCATCCTGTGACTTGGATTCATCTTCCCACCATCCCTTTTAGCAAAATGTGACCTCCAAATTGTCCAAGAGGGAAGGACTCTGACTAATTTGTACTAAGATGTTGATAACTGATAAAAGTGATTTACCACATTACTCCAGCCATGAGTATTTGCATTTTAACCCTGGACAGATTCTTAGTTCAAAGGAATAAAACTTAAGTAGAATTGGAAATATCAGTGATGCAATCTAGTAGGAAAAACGTCTTGGGGGGAGGGTAGAGCCTTGTTTGTTTCGCTTAACTCAAACCTCAGCAACATATGAGACCTGCCTTTACTGATTTTCTTCCATTACTTAAGTAATCAGGAGTTAACTAGGTTATATTTTGGTGCTTTTAGAATTAGTAAGAACAGGCAAATCTTTAAAACTTTGAGTATGAATCCCAGAAGTTTAAAAGTCACGTCTTTAGGGGCGGCCAGGTGGCTCAGTGAGTAAGAGCACCGGCTCCAGTGTCGGGATGACCTGGATCAAATCCAGGCTCAGATACTCAGCACCACACCCAGAAATAATAACTGGCCATGTAACCTTGAGCAAGTTACTTAACCCCAATTGCTTAAAAAAAAAAAAAAGTCACGTCTTTAAATAGAAGGGGGTGGGAGTGAAATGCAGTACTCCTCCCAGGAAAGTTTAAGTAGAATAGATGGTTGTCTGGGGGGGAATTCATGTATAAATTACACTAGGAAAAAAATTTATAATGGTTGCAGTTTTCATGTTAATTATTTCATGGTAAAAATTTGTGGCTGCATAAATTAACACATTCTTTTATGGAGAGCATATTTTAGAAAGATTTGTTACTTTAATAACTCTTTGTGTATCAGAAACCCCAGATGCCTGTGCTAATTAAATATAACTAGATTTCTGATTCAGAAAGCACAGTGGCGGTTTAACAGAGACAAGCAAGCAGTGAAGTTGACAAACACAATCGGGATTGAAGAAGATTCCTGGGGCCAATCAGAATTGTAAATTTGATCCCTAATCTTACTTTTATATTATAAAGACTTAAGAATTGCTAGCTCCACTCCCCCCACTGCCACCATGCTTCCCTATCTTCCCCCCTTCCCCCCATGTCTCTTCTGGAATTATGCAGTAAAGCCTCACGGAGGGCCCTTTGCAGTCTGGGCTACAGATCAGACTTAACTACGATTTGCCAGGATGACCTTGCCTCGCCTCTATCAGCACAAGGATTTCCTGTTCTCCTGTTAGCAGCCTCACTGGTCCTGTACAGCCTGTTGTTATGCTAGCAGCAGATACAGAAGGATCCTTTATTAATTACCTGAATGGAAACTAATTTCTCTAAATATACTAGTAGGAAAAAGGAAAGGAAAATCACAATATAAGGAAAACTTAAAATGTCTCAAGTCCCTCCATTGTTTTATGCACTGGGGAATTACAACCTTCAGTTCTTAACTACCTTGCTTATCAGCATTTCCACTTTCACATCCCCACCCCCAATCTTGATCTTCAGGGCATTCTGACTCCTTTATGACTTAACCAAGGAGACCTCTCCACCCCCCTCCATCTGGCCCTGGTGCTTATCGCTTTGGGACTGGCTGGCTGCTGTAGGGTCCCAAGGTGTCAGTTTACACGGCAGGATGTCTGCCCTGGGTCTGACCCCTCCAGCAGCCCCTCTACTCTAAAGGGGAAGCGTCCTGAGACAGTTCTCTTCTTTATTTGGATTTCCAGATAGTGGGATTGTGTCTGGTCAAGCTAGATTTGTTCACAGCTGGGTTAGGATTTAAAGCCCCAAGCAAAAATTGCTGCCCCGACGCTCACCTCTGCAGACTTCCACCCAGACAGTTTCAAGGTTCCATGGCTCTGTTGATATGCTGAACCACTGCAGGGCTTCCGAGACCCAGAAGTAACAGATCAGATTGGCAGAGAAATGGAGATTGACTAAACTGTGCAGATCAACTGTTTTCCCATAGAAAGGATGTGTTGGAAACTAAAGATTAAAGTTAAAAGTTACCCTGTCTTCCTGTTCGTCCTTTCAAGGTTTAAAACTGTTGTAGGGGAAGGAGGTAGATTAATTTCTTCCATTTCCATATTTTGGGATCTCTAGCTGCCTGAAAAACAGATGGGGAATGATGTAAGCTCTGGTGGTGAGCTGGAGGGTTTGTTTCTAGCACCTTCAGTGCTCAGCAGTCAAACTTTACTATTCAGTCAGGGTACTTTGTTTTGGGTTTGGGGTTTTCCTCCCTTTTCTTTTGATGTTTTGGGCAGAACCCTTTGCTTATGTTATTTATGGATGGTCAAAAGTAAGTAACTGGTTCATACTTCTTAGTAACCTTCAAGAAGGAAGCAGATGGTCATACTCTGTGATTTCAGTGTGTAAATAGGAATTGCATATTGCTATCAGATAACAGGAATGTCATTTGGTTTCACTTCCCTTAACTTTCTTTGTGGGCAAAAATGTGTCTTGCTTTCTCATAATCAAGGGAAAAAAAAGTTAAAATAATATGTGGAAACCCAACCAAATTGTCAAGCCTCTGGCTGCTTCCAGCTAGAGAAAGGTGCATATGATAACTTCATTCCCTCCCACAGAGGTTCCACAGTACTGCTATCAATATCACCACAATTGAGGGGAGAAGGGAATACATTTTGAAATTATAACCACAAAATTTTTATTTATCTTATTTCCTCCTCTCATAAGCTCCCTTACTAAATCTGAACTCATTGACACCTCTATCTTATTCTTCACAGTGATTAATCAAATATTTTCCTTTCTTCAATCCTTTGGGCTTCTCCCTCTATTTCTGTCTCTCTTTTCTCTCTGTATGTCTCTCTTTATTCTCTGTTCTCTCTCTTTTTCTCTATTGCTCTGTGTGTCTCTCCCTATCTCTGTCTCTGTCTTTCTCTCTCTCACACACACCACCACACCACACTCCTACTCTCAACAACTCACCTCACCTCTTTCACCGAAATCCAGACCATCCATTATAAGCTCCATCAACTTTTCTCGCTTCCACATTTCAGAATCTTTCTTTATTTCCACCCATTCTTTCTTCTTTCCTTCCTTCCTTTGTCTCAGAGGGCAGCGTTCCTACTCCTTGCCAAAGTCTGGGCCTTTGATCTCATAATTTCCCATCTCCTCTAGACCTTGCTCCATTAATCACTTATCCTCACATTCATCTCCCCCAGTTCCTTCCTATCTGCCTACCAACATGCTCAGCTCCCCACCCTCAAATCCTTAATAAAAAGGGAACAAAGGAGGCTTTCTTCTACTCATCTCTACCTTTTTAATCTTCAAGATTTCTGGAAGAAGTCCATAACTGGTTGTCACCACCACCACTCTTCTACTAAAAGTGCTCCATCAAAAGTCACCAATCACGTTATTGCCAAACCCTGCAACCTTTTCCTAGTCCTTATCGTAACCTTCTTGATCGTTCTGTGGCATGTAACAGTTTTTCTTCCTGTTTTTTCCTTCCTTCCTTGACTTGGGAGCCTATCTCTCTAACACTTCTTCCTCCGTCTCCACTGGCTCCTTATCTCATACTGCTCCCATCCTCATAATCTCTCGATCTGCCAAACTGGACTTCCTAGCTAGTGTTTTCCCACACCCTTTTGTTCCCATTATTTCCTATCCCTGCAATGCCTCCTCTCCCTCTTCCATCTCTCCAGTGCATTCTTCAAGTTCCAACATAAAGGATAATCCTTCTTGAAGCCTTCCCTGAAGTCCTTCCCCCACTCCAGTTGGAAATGATTCTTCTTTCCTTGGGCACAGCGAGGTGGCATTTTGTCTCTGGTTCCCTTAAGTACTTGTGTTTTGTTTCATATGGAAGTTGTAGATATCACACCCCATTCCCTTTACTTGATTGTGAGCTCCATGAGAATAAGGGGGCAGGGTCTTATTTAAATTTTATCTCCCTCCCCATACCTAACACAGTTCTCCACATATAATATGTGTTTAATAAATGTTTAGCAAATTGTTGAATGCCCACCAGACGCCCCTACATTTCAGCCAGGGTTATATTGTTCCCCAACAATATTTCAAAACACAGGAAAAAAGAATTTTTTTTCTTTTTACTCTTTCTGGGTGGTGTGGAATGATACTTGGCCTTAGCCAGGCCTGTTAACAATTATTTTCTGGAGATGGCTGGCTTCTTGGGGGAATTGCTGGCCCAGACCAAAGACCAGCCCACAGCTTATTCCTTTCCACTATCCTCAGAAGGAAAAAGCATACAGCAGAGTAGGGAGTCCCCACACATCTCTGCTGCCTTATCACTCTTCTCTGTTTTAAATAGAAACCTCACTTATTCCCATCCATTGTGTTAAGGCCCTGAAGCTATCTTTTGTCTGATAGTGTTTTCCTCTTGGCTCCTGCAAGCTCAGGAATAATTCTGTCAGAGCTGTGCCAAGGGATCCTGAATTCCATTTACCCCAGCCCTCTCTAGATAACCAGCCGGTGAGCTACTATCAATAACTGAGCACCAAAGGCACATATCCTCAGTTACCAAACTGTCTGCATGGGAAAACCATCTCTGGCTCTCAAGGATATCCCATGTGATCACCCTTAGAAGAAGAAGAAGAATAGTACCAATCCCAGAGCTGTTGTGAAGATAAAATGAGATAAGAATTATAAAGCACTTAGTCCAGTGTCTGGCACATAATAGGAAACACTATGTAAATGTTAGCTATTAATAGTAATTATTAATATTACATTGATATATTGCTAAATATTATATTGGTATAATGACATTAACAATATTATTGATAATTAATATTCATTCTGTTCACAAGCATCCCATCACAGTTCTGTGAATTAGCCATTGTGGACACAGAACCTTAATAGGTGGTCTTTGGGGGAGGTGGGGTTGCTATGACTACAAAGCAAGACAAAACATCATCTGGTGACCAGCTTTCTGCTGATGAGCCTTTCTAGACTTAGCTAGGCTTGTCCCCTGATGACAGACACACAGGGCCCTGCACATAGTAAATGCTAAATAAATGTTTGTTGACTGTCTGGCTCACATACTCCTATCCTCTTCAGCTTTGTACTACAGACCCTACCAAAGCTTGTGCTCGCTGGCCTAACTGCTGAGAACCCAGGGTCGGTGTATCACCACAATGAGGGATCAGAGTAGACCTTCAATGGAGGAACATCGGCAATGGAAGAGGAAACCAGGGTCACACAGCTAATAAGTATCTGAGGCCAGATTTGAACTCAGGAAGATGAATCTTCCTGTCTCCAGGCTTGGGGCTCTATCCACTGTGCCAACTAACTGCTCATCCTGGCCATAGGCAGAAGTACATAAAGACTTCATTCAAATTTAGTCACCTTGAGCAAACACTTCAGATCTCTGGGCCTGTTTCTTCATCTTTAAAATAGAAGGAGGTTGGACCAGTAAGGTCCCTGCCACTTCTAAGTCAACAAGATGATCCAGTGGCAGTAGCCCTGTAGCTCAGCATCAAGTCAAATTGCTTCTCACACTCTATTTAAATAGTCCCTAGTCCTTTGAGACTCTCTTCCTGCTATGGACTGATTCTCAGATTTGTGCCCTAGGTCACTATTTACTGAATTCTAGCTTTATACCCCAATCTCCAGTAACTGGTTATCATACTCTTTTTTTTCCAGCTATATAAATGACTATCGTTTTTGTTGTTAGCATCATTATAATCCTGAATAATTAGATAATCACAAGTCATTTTAATGGGACCGTTAATATCACCCCTCACTCCCCAATTCAGTAAACTCCAATGGTTCCCTATTACCTCCAGAATTAAATATAAAATCTTCTATTTGGTGTTCAGAGCCCTTCTTAACTTTCCATTTTTCTTCTACCTAACTCACCTCAAGTACTCTGTAGACCAGAGATACTTACTGGCTTATTTGTTCATCCGATTCTGTTGAATTTTCACTTGCTGTGCCCTACACCTTCAGTTTTTTCCTCTTCAACTCACCTTCTGGCTTCTGCACATCCTAAAATCCCACATTCTACAAGAAAGCCTTTCCCTTAATTCTAGTGCCTCCCCACTATTGATTATCTCCAACATTCTTGTATATGGTTTGTTTGTAGTTGTTTAGTTATTCTCTCCCCCATTAGACCTTAAAGAGCAGGGACTGTTTTTTGTCATTCTTTACATCCCTTAGCATGGTGCCTGGAACATAGTACTTTCTTAATAGATGCTCACTGACTAGTTCCATACAAAAATAAAATTGGTGTTCAAGAGGAAAGCTAGAGGCAGCTAGGTGGTGCAGTGAATAGAGCACTGGCCCTGGAGTCAGGAGGACATGAGTTCAAATGTGGCCTCAGACACTTACTGGCTGTGTGACCTTAGGCAAGTCACTTAACCCCAGTTGCCCTGCCCTCCCCCCTCAAAAAAAATATTTAAAAAAAGAGGAAGGCTAGAACCATGTATCCACAGGCATATTTTTTCATGTCTACAAAATCTTCATGAAAAAGATCAATGGAATAAGGGAAGGGGAAGCATATTATATATATATATATATATATATACATATATATATATATATATATATACATATATATATATATAGGAATAAACATAATGCAAAAACAAAAGGCATCAGTTTGTAAAAATTATCTACACACACATTAAAGATGTTCTTGATGAAAAATCTGAGAAGGAAGCAGAGTGGCTCCTACAAACAATTTTCTACAACAAATCCCATCTTTACAGTCACACAGTTAACTAAAAGACAGGAACAATAAATACCATATTCTACTGTGCTTTTTTGTCGATTAGGAAAAAAAAAAACCATACTTCAGTGGAGCAAAATGCACTTTTAAAAGCTTTCCTATAACAAGGTGTCTCTTGCAAATGTTAAGGTATACTAGTTTCCTTGGTAGATGCAACCACAGAGATAATTCTATTATATTATATTAATATTAATTTATCATGCCATTTCTTCCCTGAGTTTTGATTTTGTACCCCAGGCTCCATCACAGTCATTAAGTTTCCTACTCCTGAGCTGAAATCTCCCTTGGATGGGGTCTCAGATGGATACCCTCACCTTCTCTTTGTATTCTCAGCACTTAGCACAGTGCCTGGTACATGATAAATAACTGCCTGGTAGCAACTGACTCCATATAACTTTTGCAGTCCACTTGCCCCTGCTTAGCTAGATCCCCATATATTGGATTTAGTTGGAACATTGGCATGTGGTGTTCATCCCTTTTTGTCCTTTCTCCAGTGGCCTGAGACCTGCCTTGACCTCACATCTCCATAAGCCTGACTTTTTAGCTTTGCTTCCATGTTCAGCCTGACTTCCCATGACTGATAGAAAAGTACAGCTTTCCATCAAAACTGCTTTGTCCTCTCCCATCCTGCTTCATTTTAGCTTATTTTATTTTGAAATCTGCTTTTCTTTTCTTCTTTTTGTGGGGAGGGCAGGGATGGGTAAAAAACAAAAGGAGAAAGTCAGATGGTAAACAGATGAGGGCATTTTCTGAAATGGCTCTTATAGAATCAGCCTTGCCACCATTCTTCACAGTTTTCAATAATAATTAGGATTATTAATATAATAATAGCTAACATTTACATAGCACTTAAAAGTTTGCCAAGTACTTGATGCACATTATCTCATTTGAGCTTTACAGAAACCTTGAGAGGTAAGCACTTGTATTCCCATTTTACAGATGAGGAAACTAAAGCTAAGAGAAGTTAAAGTGTCCATGGTCACACAGCTAGTAAGTGCCAGAGGCAGGATTCGAATCTTAAGTCCTACACTGTGGCCACTTTGCTGAAATGCTTCTCACCTCATTATAGTCCAGTCAAATTTCTATGTATTCCACAGTGGAAAGCCTCCAGTAGGGAGGAATCAAATCCAACACCCCATGAGCCCGTTAGGGATTGTCTTTTCCTCCTGGAAGGGAAGGGGGAAAGAGAACAAACATTTATTGAGCTCCTACTATGTGCCAGGCATCATGCTTTAGAAATATTATCTCATTTGAAGTCTCTGTTCCTTTTTTCCCTCTCTTCTCTCTTTTTTCTGAAGTACTCTGATACTTATCACCAATAACAGTTTATCTGTAGCATTTAATTGCTAATAGCTTCAACTTTGTTAATTGTTTCCCTAACTAGACAAAACTGGAGAGTGAGGATCAGGTTCACCTGTTATGCTTCCTATTCCAGACAGACCTAGGTTCTGAGTCACTGTATGACTGGCACAATCAGTCAGTAAATCACAATCGGTCACAATCACAATCAGTCAATAAACATTTATTAAACCCCTACAGTGTGTTGAGTACTGGAGATACAAAAAGAGAAAAAGAGGCAAAAGAGTCTCTGCCCTCAGTGACCTTACAGTCTAATGGGGGACTTACAAGCTAAGGTACCGAAAGCTTCTGCCAAACTTATGGTATTTGGTTGGTAGTCATGGAATCTCAGATCCAAAGGATCATAAATTTACAGGACACAGCATACCTGACCAGTATCCAGCCTTTACATAAAGACCCCCAAGGAAGGGGAACCTGTTGCTTTATAAAGCCACCCTTTCCACTTGGAATAGTCTGATTGTTAAGATTTTCTTCACACCAAGCCAATACTTCTGTCTTTGAAACTTCCACTTTTTTGCACCAAGTTCTGCCCTTTTAGGGCCAAAAAAAAAATACATCTTCTCTTCCACATGTCATCTCTTGAAATACTTGAACACAGCTATCATTTTCTTCCTGAGTCTTCTCTTTGCTGGGCCAAACTTGCTTGTTTCCTTCAGCTGAGCCTCATTGTGTCATGGCTTTGAAAGCCATTTACCACTCTGGTTGCCCTCTTCTCTATATATTTCCAACTTATCAATATGCTTCTCAAAAAGCTATGTCCAGAGCTGACCACAGTATTTCCAATGTGATTTGGTGAGGACCAAGTTCAGCAGGTAGGTCTGTCGCTTCCTTATTTCTCGAGGTCACGTCTCCCAGTGCATTGAAAGGTCTGATTAACTTTTTCAGCTGCTGTTTTATTCTGTTGACCCCTTTGGGGCTTGCAGTCCATTAAAACCCCTAGATCTTTTTCGGACCACCACTGTCTGACTTTATCTACCCTCTCTTGTACTTGTGGTCCTTTTTTTTTTCCTTAACTCAAATGTAAGTCTTTACTGTAAAGATCCTTTTGAGCCCTGATACATCCCATTGTATTAGCTGCCCTTCCTAGCTTTGTGTTACTTGGAGATTTGATAAGCATTACATCTATGCCTTTCTCTTCCAATATCTGATGCCTCAATGTGTCCTGATCATGACCCCAGGCCCTGGAAGGCCATGCCATAGAGCACAGTCTCTGACAGGCTCTACCATCGTTTGAGTACAAGGATGGACACAGAATGTATGGCCAGCCTAGGGAAGTATGGAGAGGCTCATTACCAGAGGCCTGGCCAGCACACAATAATGTGTTTGGTTGTGTTTTTTTTTTCTTTCTTTGGCCACAGCAGTTCATTATGTAATTTTAAAAGGTGAAGAGGTGTAGAAACTCATTCTGCATGGGGTTCCCTCTGTAATGAAAATCACATATCCTTGTCTGAGGTTGGACAATATAACTTAGCAAGTTAGCTAATATAACGAAACATCTGTTTCAAGTTTCAAATTGTTTATGTTCTCTAAATATAATATGTTCAAGTTTCTAAACATAGTATTTTCTAGATTACAAGTTGCAGAAAAAATGCCAGCCTACTTTGGTAGAGTTTCTTCCTGTGGAAGTTCCCCCTACAAGTGAATCACAGATCTAGTCCCTAGTGCCGCATAGCTAAACCAAATATTTTGTTTTGTCTTTTTCTTTGTCACTGATTTGGTTCAATTCAATAAATATTCATAAAGTATCTACTATGAGATGTCACAGTGGATAGAGAGCTGGGTCCAGATTCAGGAAGACCCAAAATCAAATCCAGACTTAGATACTTGCTGGGTGGACCGCAGGCAAATCACTTCATCTGTTTACCTCAGTTTCCTTCTCTGTAAAATGGAGATAATAGTAAGTCCCAACTGAAACCCCACCTTCTCCAGGGAGCCTTCCCTAACTCCTCATAATTCTAATGCCTCCCCTTTGTTAATGACTTCATGTGGATTCTTTGTGAGTTTGCTTTGTGTATATTTGTTTGGATGTCTCCCCATTAGACTGTAAGCTTCTTGATGGCATGAGCTGTCTTTTGCTTCTTTTTGAATCCCCAGAGCTTAGGACAGTGCCTAGCATAAAGCTGATGCTTAATAAATGTTTGTTCATTAATTGAACTTATAATCTCATCAGTTTTTGTATTCACTCCAACAATGTAAACCAAAACTTACACATGCCTCTCCATCTCATGCATTTTTTGTCCATGGCCTCCCCTAAGTTGAACCTAGGGGTCCACCCAATATTCTTGGAGCCTTCCCTGCATTACATTGATAGCACAAGAACACAAATGGATTGTCTTGGCTGCCCATCAGTAAAATCATAATGGTGCGTCCCAAAAGTCAGTGCAATGTTAAGCTTTAATAGCTTAGACCATTTTAAGCCTGTATGAATCCATTTTTTATTTTCTCATCTATTTCCCTAATGGCATCCTTTTGCCCTTTTCTCTAACAATACCTTGTGTAAAATACAATGCAGCTTGCTCATCCCACCCCACCCCCCATGCCTCTCCAATGCCCTTTGGGGAATCTTCAACTTCCATTCTTCAAGGAAGACACCAAGGTGAAAAATAATAAGTAACTTCTACCCACAAAGAGTATGCACTCTCCTGACAAGGATGAGACACAGCTTTCTAGTTTCCATTCTGATTTTCATATAGCAAAAATATATGTTGAAAGTGAGAGTGGAATGTATAAGAAACCTTCATTTGCACACTGGAAACTGTCCTCAGAGAAACTCCATGACACCAACTATAGTCTTAATGCCATGAAGTACACTCAGTAACAAATTCAAGGAAGAATTATGAGGATTTGAAATAGAAGTGAAGAGCAGATTGCCTATTTACTAGGGATGAAAGAATTCCATTAACTCTGATGTGACCTCAGGGTAAGGGTAGACCATTCTGACCTAATAAATTTAGTTTATAATCCTGTTTTCACTTAAAACTGAGTGTGTGCAGTCAAGCTATGCTAGATTGTGGTAAAAGCAATTTATTTCTAGACTTTAAAGATGAAAACATTTTTGGTTTGTTAGGAAGACAATCACATCGTCAAAGTCATCTATGTTGTGCAATATTAAGTGCAGGTCATTTTTGCGTGATAAACTCAAGTTCTGTGTTTAGGATAAAATCCATCAGCAATCAGGGAATTGATTACATGTGATCCTCAATGAGGGAAAAAAAGTATAAAATAATAGATTCTAACTGCCCTTTTAAAGGCAGCCATTGCTGGTGCAGTGGATAGATCACTGAGTATGGGGTCAGGAAAACTTGAATTAAATCCAACCTCAAAGACTTACTAGCTGGTTGGGTGACCTTGGTCAAGTCACTTAACCTCTGGTTGCCTCACTTTCTTTAACTGTAAAATGGGGATAATAACAGCATCCACCTTGCCAAGGTTGTTGTGAAGATCAAATGAAATAATACTTGTAAAGTGCTTAAGCAAAGTGCCTGACCCAGAGCAGGCATTATGTAAATGCTAGCTATTATTATAATTAATAATGGTGCCTACCTTGCTGGGTTGTTGGGAAGATGAAAATGAAATAAGATTTGTAAAAAGTGTTTAACATACTGCCTGGCACATAGTAGGTGCTCTATAAATGTTTACTTCCTCTTTTTCCTCTGAGAACTTTTATTCCATATAAAGAGGGGGGAAACAACAAGAGGAAATTCTCTTCTGGATCTGATTGTTACTGGCAGTGAAAGACTGGTTGCTGGAAGAAAAATAACTGAGAAGCATGGAAGGGTGAGAGACGACTCCATCTTAAAACTTGTGAAAGAAAAAGAGAGGAAAGCCTGGCATAGTCTGATGCATATCCCAGATTTGGGAGTGCAGATTTCAGAGGATTCAGAAAAATGCCAGATAGGATCCCATAGACTAAAGCTACAGTGGAAGTCGGCCAAGAAGGATAAGAAGTTTTCAAGAATGATCAGTCCGAAGTCACATGCAAAAAAAAAAAAACCAAAAAACATTCTAACGAGGAGGTAGAAAAGTAGCTATGCAAACAGGTGGGGTTTTTTTGTCGTTTCAAAAGTGTGGAAGATGGAAGCAAGGTCAGGTAACATATGGTTACAAAAGCATGGTACGGACCTGTAAGAATAGTACTAGGAATGTTGAAACTCAGACTGGGCTGAGCCTGTGGAAGAAAGCTAAGGATAATAAAATTGGGTTTTGTTTGTTTGGGGAAAGAGGAAGATCCAAGAGGGATAGAATCACCGATTGAGCCGGGATAGTGGTATCCAACTGCAAAAAAGAGCTATTCAGTACTTATTTCGACTGTTTTTTCTACCAAAGAAAATGATCTTTGAATTGGAAAGAACAAAAGACATTACTAGTAGGGAGTAATTAGAGAATGGGAGAAGAGAACAGCTAAGTGTCTGTGGAAGAAACAGTTATTATTCTTCACTTTTAGGTGAAAAAAGATGATTTATTAATAATAGGTAGAGTCAGGAAGACCCAAATTCAAATGCTACTCAGACAATAGCAGAGTGACTTTGGGCAAGTCACTTTGACCTCTCCAAGACAGAAGGAAAGAGAGAGGGGGAGAGGTGGAGGCATGGAGGGAGGGAAAGAGAGAGCACATTAATTAAGAGCTTACTATATACCAGGCATTGCACAAAGTGCTAGAGTTTTACATACAAGCATATAGAAGCTAATGTTCAAATGAGGGAGGATAACATATAGGGGAGCTGGGGAGAGGAGGGAAAGCAAGTGAGGTGAGGAGAAGGAGAAGAAGTCTAGAGACTGAGTCCAGGCATGAGTGAGGCAAAATATGGCTGAGGTCCTTGCTAAAGTTGTGGTCTCAGGGAAGGAGATATCAACGAGTAGGTCAGAGCCTCAGGATGAAATTTTGTTAGGGAAAGGGGAAGACTGGGAAGGAGATTGAGAAGGCACAATTTCCATATCTGTAAATTGGGTTCATAATAATAATTCCTGTTTCATAGGTTTATTGAGGTAATTAAACAAGATATTATATATATATATGTGTGTGTGTGTATATACATACATATATACACACAAATATTTTATATAAATGCAGATATAGAGAAATTATATAAATTATATGTAGAATTAAATATTATGTTATTGTGATGATCAAATGAGATTTTATATATTATATATTTTATATCATATATAAAAGAGCTTTGCATATCTTAAAAGAATTATAAATGTTAGCTATCATATTATCATTATTAATATTAATTAATAATAATAACCTACAAGTATTACTGCTGAGAGAGAAATTCAAACATCAGTTTCCTCTGCTAATTGAAATTCTCCCCTGGCAAAGTCTCCTACTATTTTATAATGTTCATAAACAAAGACAAAATTCTATGTAGAGTTTAAAACAAAGATACAAGTTTAATTTTAGGGTTTCTTTGATATACTTAGAACTATAGAAATAATAATAATGTCATGCTCTTGGAGCAGTAGCAGTTTTCCTGGAATATTAAGGCCAGGTTCTGATTAAACAAAAAGCCTCACCTTCCTGACCGTTAAAAAAAAGTGACATTTCCTTTGGTTAACAAAGGGGCAGTGCCTCTTTTACCACTCACTTCTCAGGATTCTTTTTTCTTTGGGGTCAAAGGTAAATATTTATTGTTGTTGAGTAGTTTCAATGTGTCTGACTCTTTAGGGCCCCTTTCGGGGGATACTGGAGTGGTCTGCAATTTCAGTCTCTGGCTCATTTTTACAGATGAGGAAACAAGTGAAGTGACTTTCCCAGGGTCACACAGCTTGTAAGCATCTGAGGCCAGGTTTGAACCCAGGAAAATGAATCTTCCTAATGCTAAGCCCAGTGTTCTATCTGTTGTGCCACCTAGCAGCCCCAAAGGTAAATAAGGAAGTGCTTAATTGGACTACTCTAAAGACACTCCTGCACCCAAGTTTGGTCACCAGCCTAATAGGCTTTAGGAAATAGGAATTCCTTCCTGATTAAAACTAGGATCCAATTTGGGCTATGCTAATTAAAAGATAAGTGCTTTATACCTTGACATCCATTCCGTAGTCAGATAGTAAGCATTTATTAAACATTTACTAGGTGTCAGGCATTGTTACTTGGAGCATGATTAAGTATAGATAAAGCTTTAGGACCAAAAATTTTTAACAAGGACACTAAAATAATATTACAAAATAACTTTTTTTTTTTGCTTTTTGGAGGGGAGAGAGCAGGGCAATTTGGGGTTAAGTGACTTGCCCAAGGTCACACTCCTAGTAAGTGTTAAGTGTCTGAGGCCGGATTTGAATTCAGGTCCTCCTGATTCCAGGGCCAGTGCTCTAGTCACTGCAGCACCTAGCGGCCCCCAAAATAATATTTTTTAAAGAGAAACAGGGCCATATGCTTCTAAAATGCCTTTGTTAAGTCACTAAGCCTCTGTAACTACTACCCTTTTGGTATTGAAGAAATTGGCAGGTGTCATGGTGGCACTACTCTCAACAGTGTTTGAAATACTGTGGAGAATTGAAGGGGCCCAACAGGACTGGAGAAGAGCAATGTTGTCCCGGTTTTCTAAAAGGGAAGGAGAGTGGAGTCTATAGACTATATAGGCCAATGAGTTTTATTTCTACTGCTGGTCACATTCTAGGATGTATTATTAAAGACAGTTTGGAAGCATCTAGAAAAGGAAGCAGGTAAAGATTTCATGAGAAACAGGAAGGTCATGCCAAACTATCCTCCTTTCCTTTACTGACAGGGTTACTAGACTGGTCGATTGGGGGAATGTGGGACATAAGAGTTCACCTAGATTTTAACCTAATATTTGATAGAATCTTTCATGCTATTCTTGTGGAAAAGATGGAAAGATGTGGGCTAGATAATAGTAAAATCAGATGAGTTATGAACTGGTTGAATTTCTGTACATTATGAATAATAATAGCTTTATAAATATTAATAATAGCAAATATTAACTTTTAGAAATAGATATTTACTCTGGTGGTATTGTTGGTATAAAACATCCTTCTAAAAGTCTATGACACAGTCTTCTGCATACATAGTCCAGAGAAAAAGTGAGCTTAAGCTTAGAGCACATGTGTTTTTCAAAGTAGTAACTCACAGCTTCCTGGTTAATTGGGAGTCCTTTCCTTCCCTTTGTGGGCCACTCATAACATTCCCCTTAGCCATCATGTTGGTTGTTGTCCTTCATTCTTAAAGAGGACGCAAGGGACATCACTATGCTATAGTCAAGTGTCAATGTGTCTGACTGTGGCTGACTGCACCAGTAGGAACTCGGAATGCTCTCCCACAGGTTGGGCACAAATAGGCCGTGTGAACATTTGGGGTAGATTCTCCAAATTTGCACATCCTGCATTTCCTTTCAGCTGTCTCAATTCATCTTTGATGATAGCATGCCATGGTGAGTGGTCCTGTGCTAGTGTCTCCCATGTCACACAATCAATTCCAGAGTTCTTAAGAGAGACCTTGAGAGTGTCCCCGAATCGCTTCTTTTGACCATCATGTGTGTGACCATCATATTTGCCCTGTGTGAGTTCTCTATAAAATAAGTCTTTTTAGCGAGCATACATTTTGCTAATGCAGCATAGCCTGCACGTCAGAGTTGGGCTCTCTGAAGCAGAGTTTGAATGCTTGGCAGTTTAGTTTGAGGAAATCCTCAGTGTATTGACTTCATTGTTGTATGCCTGTGAAACCTGGACAGTATGCCAGCACCGTGCCAGGAAACTGCATTGCTTCCATTGCCATTATGTAGCATTTTCTTCAGGGTACCATTCACAGCCTTGAATCTGCCTTTCCTTATCACGTCTGTTCTTGGCTCCCAGTACTGACACTGTATCTGCTGTTCTGGGACACTGCTAGGCCTAGGAAGTTGATGAAAATCCTGAGGTCCTAAAGAGGATGGTTAACAATTCATCATCAGTCCTCTGCAGTTAGGATTTAGTCATTGTATTGATCAGAGTTCTTAAGTCTTTCAAAGTTTGTCTTTAAATGGTGTCATTATTGCATTATATAAATTGTTCTGGTTCTGCAAACTTCACATCAGTTCAGACAGGTCTTCTCAGGTTTCTCTGAACCCATACATTTAATTAAGCATTTTTAATGGAATAATAATATTCCGTTACATTAACATACCATAGTTTGTCCAGCAATTCCCTAATTGATGGGCACCCCCTTAGCTTCCAGTTCTTTGCCACTACGAAGGGAGATGTGTGCCCAGGTCTTCTAAGTCCAGATCTTGTGCTTTGACTGCCCATTCCCTGCCCCCCACCCTCCAACACTCTATTATAGATTAAATCTTTCCTAATTTCATTCTGCCTGCCCCTGACCTCTCTGAATTTGTGCAGCCTGTCTCCAGAATGTAACTCTCATTTTAGCCTATTGACTTCTAATTCCATCTTCCTCCTCTTTGTAGCCTTCATTGGTGACTTAAAAATTGAGAAGAGACCAAGTTGCAACTATTAGGACAGTGGTGACTTTTTTTTCTTTTTGGTGGGGATTTGTCAGGGAGAGGGACAGAGATAGTTTTCCTAGACTGTTAGAGATGGATGCTGTATTACGGAGGGTTAAGGATTCAAGCTGGCAGGAGTTGTTACCTTCCAGTGAGAGAGGAAGGTAATCTTTGTTTCATTGAATGGGTATGGGGGAGCAACGAGGTGGCACAGTAGATAGACAGAACCCTGGTCCTGGGGTCAAAAGGACCTGTGTTCAAATTCAGCCTCAGACATTTACTAACTATGTAACCCTGGGCAAGTCACTTAACCCTGATTACCTTCCTCCCCTCACCCCACTCCAAAAAAATGTATGTGTGAGAGACAGACAGACAGAAAGACAATTTTTTGCCAGGTTGGAAGCTAGTTGAAGGAATAAAAGTAAGTTAAGATCAAAGTGAGCTTTCTCCCTGTCAGCTCCCTGAGATCACATTTACATAATGTTGTTTATTAGACAAGTTAGACAACAGACACTTATTAAGTGCTTTCTACAGGCATTAGTGCTAAGTGCTGAGAATAAGCAGAAAGGCAAAAAAAAAAAAATCCTCTGTCCTCAAGAAGTTCCTGTTCAAATAGGGAAGACAATTTGTAAATTATTAGGTACATGGAAAATATATACTGAGTAAATGGAAGATAGTCTCAGAAGGAAGTTTCCTTCTGAAGGGGAGTGAAGTAGAGTGGGAAAAGGAAATGGGGAAGACCTCCTGCAGTACGTGGGATTTGAGCAAAGTAAAGAATTCTGGGCACAAAATTGGGAGATGGAATGTCGTGAGCAAAAATACTGCAGCAGATATATTAGGCCAGAGTAACTGGATTATAGAACACAGAGGAAAATAAGAGATAAGAAGACTAAGAAGGTAAGAAGGGGCCAAGACGTGAAGGACTTTAAATGGCAAACAGACGATGTTATCGTTTATCTTGAAGGTAACTTGGAACCCTTGGAGTTTATTGAATGGGTGGAGGGTAGGCATGAGATGGTCAGATCTGTGCGTTAGGAAAATCACTTTGGCATTGGAGTGGAAGATGGATTGCAGTGGAGAGAGACTTGAGGCAGAGAGGCCAATCAGAAGGCTATGCAGTGATGTAGGGGAAACGTTATGGCTATTGTAATAGTCTAGGAGAAATGTTCTAAGAACCTGTACTAGGTGCTGACTCCATGCATGGATGGAGAGAAGGTGAGATGAAAGAAAGAAAGAAAGAAAGAAAGAAAGAAAGAAAGAAAGAAAGAATAGATGTTGTAAAGGTAGAGAAAAGATTTGACAGCAGGCTGGACATGTGGGGTATGAGTATAACTGAGCAGTCAAGGAGAATATTAAGGTCATGGGCCTGCGTAACTAGAAAGGTGGTGGTGCCTTTGACATTAATCACAAAGTTGGCAAGAGGAGAGATTTGGGGGGAAGGAGAATGAGTTCTGTTTTGAACTTGTTAAGTGAGAGGTATCTACAGGACTTCTGGGGTAAGATGTCCAGTGGGCAATTAGTGAGGCTGGACTAGGGCTTAGCAGAGAGACCAAGACCAGATAAAGAAATCTGGGGATCCTTTGCATGCATACACAATGCTGTACAAAGGCTCAGGGGGAAGGATGTTATTATTCACTATAAGAGTCAGAAAAGGCTTCATAGACTAGATGGCATCTGAGCTGGGCTTTCAATTAAATTTAGTTCTGTGGGCATTTATTAAGCACCTACTATGTGATAGATACTGTGTGGGTCACTAGAAATAACAAAGACAAAAATCAGTCCCTATCCTCAAAGAGTTCATTCTTTGGGAATGGGGAAGGAGTACATCATATACATTGAAAAGTAGATATAAAATAAGTGCAGAAAATTTAATTTGGTGGGCAGCTAGGTGACTCAGTGGGTAGAGCACTGGGCCTGAAGTCAGGAAAACCTGAGTTCAAATCTGGCCTGAGGCACTAGCTGTGTGAACTTGGGCAAGTCACTTAACCTCTGACTTAATCCATTGGAGAAGGAAATGGCAAATCACTGCAATATCTTTGCCAGTACTGACATGCTATGGTCCACAAGGTCATAAAGAGTCAGACAGGATTGAACAACAGTTTTGGGGAGAAGAGTACTAGAAATGGGCTGAGGTGATCAGGAGCAGCTCTGTCTAGAAGATTTGAGCTAGCCTTAAAGGAAATAAAGGATTTTGTGCCACTGCGGTAAAGAGGAATAGCACCCCAGGAATGGGGAACATCCTGTGCAAAAAGGGAGGAGAAGGGATGCTGTGTAAAGCAAACAGTGAGTGAGTCAATTTAACTATAATAGATAGTCCACAAGAGAGAGTCAGACTGGAAAGATAGTCTGGAGGCAGACTGTGAAGGGTTTTCAATTCCAGACATTGGAGAATGTTGGTAATAGAAGAGCCAAAAATATTGATAAAATTCATTTTGAAAATGCCATAGATGGCATTTAAAGGGAAATTTATATTTTATCCTAGGGGCCAAAGGAAGCCATTGATGCCACTTTAGCCATAGAGTAGCACATTTGGATCTGTTCTATATCTGGTAGCTATGGGAAATATAGGGCAGGTAGGTGGCACAGTATATAGAGTGCCAGGCCTGAAGTCAGAAGGACCTGAGTTCAAATCCAGTCTCAAACACTTATTAGCTGTGTAACCCTGGGCAAGTTTACCCTATTTGTCTCAGTTTCCTCACCTGTAAAATGGCTGGAGAAGGAAATGGAAAACCACTCCATTATCTTTGCCAAGAAAACCCCAAGTGGGGTCACAAAGAGTTGGACACGACTGAAAACGACTCAACAACACCAGCCTGGATTAGAGGGGAGAGACTGGAAACAAGACCAATTAGAAGGCTATTATAGGGGCAACTAGGTGGCACAGTGGATAGAGCACCAGCCCTTGAGTCAGGAGGACTTGAGTTCAACTCCTGCCTCAGACACTTACTTAGGTGGGAATCACTTGTGAGGATATGACCCTTGAATCCAAGGGAGCTGGAAAGAGACAGAGACAGAGAGAGAGAGGCAGGCTGGCTGGCTGAGGATAGAACCACTCACACATGGGCAGCAGGACTGCAGTAAAAGAGTCAGAAAAAGGAATGGTGCAAAAAAAAAAAAAAGTCAGGAATGAAGAGAACCAGGAGAGAGTAGTGCTATTGAAAAACCAGGCAGGAAGAGTGTCTAGCTAAGAGCATCTATCACTGGTACCAAATGCAAGTAGGAACGTGTAAGGATGCCTGTGTCCTGCATATTGACTTAGTTTTAAAACATAATGCCATCTATGTTTAATTCTGTTAAATATTTCCCAATTTCATTTTAATTTGGTTCATCCCACTCAGGAGTGTTGTGGACCACCTGCAGCCCTCAGGGGGAGTGTTGACTCCTTTGAGGTATGTGGTTAAACATGGTAGATAGCTAAAGATGACTGAGAACAGGACTTTAGGGGTGGCTAGGTGGCATAGTGAATAGAGCGCCAACCCTGGAGTCAGGAGGACCTGAATTCAAATCCGGCCTCAGATGCTTACCACTTACTAGCTATGTGACCTTGGGTAAGTCACTTAACCCCAATTGACCTGCCCTCCCCCTCAAAAAAAAAAAAGAAAGGGACTTTAAAAGTTGGGTTGGAATCAAAATTGAATGCTGCAAAATTATAGCAGCTAAAGTACCCCCCCCCCAAAGAAAAGATACAAAAAGGTATCTTCCCCTTGCTTCTTTACAGAGGTGGGAAACTTTGGGTATAAAACACCATCTGTCATCATACTTTTTCAATACATTGCTTAATTTTGCTGAACTGGTTTTTTTTTCCTTTTAAAAATTCTGTATTATAAGGATTGGCTCTCTGAGGGGGAAAGGATAGGAATAATATTGAGGAATGCAAGTGACATAAAACCTAAAAATAGCAATAAAATTTGTTTTCCTAAAAAAAAGATAAGCTAGATTTAAACAAATGGAGGATGTCAGGAGAAGAGACTATGCATAGGTTGTGATATTGTTTTCTCTCTCTGACCAAACAGGAAGGGTTTGAGTGGACTGGGTCTGGACTAGAAGACAGTATTGGTTGTTTGATGGAACATTGTTAGCCATAAAGAATTTCCTATAAAGTGAGTCAGTACCCTTGGTCAGCTAGGTATCACAGTGGATAGAGTGCTTGGCCTGAAATCAGGAAGACTGTCTTTCTGAATTCAAATCTGGCATCAGACACTTACTAGATGTATGACCCTGGGCAAGTCACTTAACCCAGTTTGTCTCAGTTTCCTCATCTGTAAAATGAGCTGGAGAAGGAAATGGCAAACCACCCCAATATCTTTGCCAAGAAAACCCCAAATAGGGTCATAGAGAATCAGATACAACTGAACAAAAACTTTACCCTACCAAGACGGTAAATGCCAAAAGTACCACAGTACTTGTTGTACTGTAGTTTAGTAAGTAGTTCTTCCCTAGAAAATCATCTTGTGGGGGAGGCACCAGCCCTGGAGTCAGGAGGACCTGAATTCAAATCTGGCCCCAGACACTTAATACTTACTAGCCGTGTGACCTTGGGCAAGTCACTTAACCTCAATTGCCCTCCAAAAAGCAAAAAGAAAAGAAAATCATCCTGTGGAACTGGACTCGAGGACTGTATCCCTAAATCCCTAAAACAAATCCTGAGGAAGGATTGCTAACAATGTGTTATGGGATAGATTCTTTAAGAAGGTTGAGAACATTGGTAAGGAGCTACATCTGGCAAACTCTACTGAGATCTTTCCACCCACTTCAGTGAAAAGAGTATTATTTCCAGCCTGTATTATTTTTGACTTATCCATACTGGCTCAAAATTTCCCCCAAAGTGTTTGGGATAAATCAATGATGAATGAAGTCAGTGATCAGTGTCTTTTCAAATAAATCCTAAAGCCCAGTGAACATAAATGATATTCAGAGAGTTCTTCAAAACATCAGCATCAATGACTAGCTATTAATGATGTCTTTATTTGTATAATTTATCCCATTCTCCCCTTTACCTTCACTTATATTTTCATTGTAAAGCAAAGGGGAAGAGGGAACTGTAATTGTATCTGGATCTTGTATTCACTAACCTTCATTAATCTTTAGTTTCTTAAGAAAGAGTGATTCAACTAGAGTTGCAACCAGAATGGCAAAGTTAATTGAAATCTAGGTGGTGTGATAGATAGAGCACCAATACTGGAGTCAGGAAGAGTCATCCTCCTAAGTACAAATCCAACCTCAGACACTTACTGACAATGTGACCCTGAGCAAGTCACTTAACCCTGTTTGCCTCAGTTTCCTCATCTGTAAAATAAGCTGGAGAAGGGAAATGGCAAACCACTTCAGTAACTTTGCCAAGAAAACTGCAAATGAGGTCACAAAGAGTTGGATACAACTGAACAACAACAAAATCTTCTAATATTCCTCCCTTTAACAATCCTTCCCCCCTAGAACAAGATTGTTTTAAGTGAGATTTGGGGTATATTTATGGAAAAGATAGAGAAGGTGGGGTGGGAGGGTGAGAAGGCAGAATTTTGCTGATTGATACAAATTTTTTTTAAAAGAAAAGAAATCCCAAGGAAGCTTAAGTTTTCTAAGGCAAGAGTTCAAAGCATTGGGACTATAGACATGTTTTTTAAAAAAATATTTTGATAATTATATTTCAACATAATTGGTTTCTTTTGTTTAAAGAAAAAGGAGAGAAATAAAATGTGAAAGGCAATGTTTATATTTTGGAAAGGCTTCTTTTCAAGTTTTGGATTCCTTGTTTTGGAATCTTTGATTCCTGGGAAAGAAGAAGCAGGTAGCAGCCATGGGCCCAGCTCACCAAGTACTTCCCCTGTGTGGGAAGCATGCTGGTGAGAGGAGGGGGGGCTGTCAGTAACACAGTACCCTGAGCCATTGGGTGGAAGAAAATGGGGAAGGGAGTAGTTGAATGATTAGAGAAGTAAGTGTTGATTAGCTGTCTTCAGTTGAAATCCCAACCAGTGGGAAGTAGTTTGCTGCTGCTTTCATTTAACCTTTGGTGTTCCTTGGTCAGGACAAAGGGAGCCCCTGTTTAGCAGAGCCTCCAGGGAGAGCATGGGAGGAAGAGAAGAGGATACATTTAGTTGTGCAGAGATGACAACCCCATGCACCTAACCCTCCCCTCCATTTTTTTCTACAAATAAGAGCAGAGAATGGTGGGGGGAGATCTTAGGGGGCTTTTTAATTTCTTCAGTGAGAAAACTGATTCAAAGTAAATTTATTTTATGCTGAATCCAGTGATTCTTTTTTTTTTGCTGAATCTAAGCGAAGCTCGAAAAATGCTGTTATCATAAATCCCTGTGTCATTTCAGCCCTTGTTTGAATATTTCTAAAGATTTTTATTGGGAAGTGTAGCAGCAAGCACCCCAAGCGTCCTCAGGGTTTGCCGCCCATACAGGTTCTTGGATCTGCCTTGATAAAGGAAAGCAACTCAAAATGGGTTAACAAGCTTACTTTAATCAGTCAGACATAAATGGTTTACCTTGTTCAGGGGGAAAAGGTCAGCACCCCGAACTTCAAAGCATACAGGCAGAATTATCAAGACAGAAACAGATCAAGTAGACAGATTTCCAAACTGTCCAACCATTACATCCATACCCAGTCAACATCTGGGTTTTTCAAAGTGGGGGGGGTCTGGACAATGGCTTTTCAGAATACAGATCAAATCACAGAACATTTCTTAAAGTGAGCCCCCAAAACAAAGCCTCACATCAGAGCTTATATAGCCTTCTCCTGGCTCAGAGAATGTAACAACCTTATTGACCCACCGGCCAATCAAGAAGTATCTACTGAAAAACAAGCCTCCCACCCCAGGCTTCAGGTGCACTTTAGCCTAGGGGCAGGGAAGATCTTCCAAATTTGCATTCCCATTACAGGAAGTTTTATATCCTGCTTATGGATCATTAAATGATGGGGTGTGGGAGATGCTACTGTAAGAGAATTCAGAGACATCTAGCTCAAACCCACCTCTGGTTTTATAGGCAAGGAACCTGAGCTCTGAGGGAAGTTTAATGACTTGCCCAAGGTCACAAAGCTAAGTGTCAATGGCAGGATTTGAACTAAGGTCATAAGAGGTATTTAATCTGGAGTAGAGAAGATTTGGGGCAGGGATCCAAGGAGGAGGTAGCCATCTTCAAGTGTTTGAAAGGCTGTCACTTAGGAGAGTTATAGGACTTGTTCTGTTCCCCTAGACTGGACATAAGAGCACTGAGCCAAACTTAGGCTTGGCACAAGGAAAAAACAATTAGAACCATCCATAAGTGGAATAACAGCCAGCATTTATATAGTATTTCACAGCTTGTGAAGTTTTACCAATATCCCATTTTACCCTCACAAAAACCCTGGGAGGTAGGAGCTGTTATTATCCCCATTTTACAGATGAGGAAACTGAGGCAGACAAAAGTTAAGTAACTTGTCCAGGGTCACATGTCTAAGACTGAATTTGAATTCAGGTCTTCCTGATTCCAGGTCTAGCACTCTATCCATTGTGTCAACTAGCTGCCTCTAGGAAGGAAGGAAGGAAGGAAGGAAGAAAGGAAGGGAGGGAGGGAGGGAGGGAGGGAGGGAGGGAAAGAAGGAAGGAAGATTTATTAACCACCTACTCTGTGCCAGGCACTGTTCTAAGCACTTTACAAATATAATCTCATTTGATCCTCAAAACACTCTGGGAGATGCTGTTATTATCCCCATTTTACAGATATCCACCCCAGTTTCCTCAGCTGTATAATGGGGATAATAACAGCTCCCCCTGATCTGAGGTCTTTTTTAACTGAGATTTCTAAGAATCACAGATAGACGTGGCCTGACAATGTTGAACTTTGAGCCCCTCTGGCAAGACTGGGAATGAAGTCGTTCAGGTAATAAACACTGCATATTAAGGCACACACACACATCCCTTCAGAGCAGTGGAACAAATCCAGGAGGAAGACAAAGAAGGAACCTTTTACTTGTCATTTTATTTAATTGGATTTGTGTGAGAAGCAGAGAATTGAGCTTCACTTGCTTGTAAAATGGAAATCAATACCCCCAGTTGTTCTGTCCAAGCAGTCTGAGACAGGAAGCATTTGGATGCACCTTTTTTGGTTCTTTAACTGAGTAAGAGCACTTGATGGGGAATACAGAAAAAAATCCAGTATGTTCATCAGTCAGACCTCCCATCATATGCATGTATCAGCAGAAATCAATAAGCATTTATTAAGCACCTACTATTTGCCCTGCAGGCATAATGCTGACTTCTGGGGCTATAAACAAAACAGTGCCTTCCAGAAATTACATTCTATCAAGTGACAACATGTACTCATTTGAGTACATGAAAAATACAATGTACATGTAACCGTAACTATATATATATATATGCACACATACACAAATATATACACTTATACATACATCACACACATGCATGTATGTATATGTAAACATAAGTACAGGTGAGATGTAACATAAAGTTAACCCTTGTGACAGACACAAACATAGGTGCACAGACATTTATACATAAGTATATGCAGAATATATATAACCTATGTACACATTATTTATCTGTATGTATGTACACCTATAAGTACATACAAATATAGTACATGTAATCTTTGTAACCATATATATAGTATATATGTATCCATACACTTGCATATAAATGTATGTGTATACACATAAATACATGCAAAATATACTCATATAATCATGTCTAGGTATGTGTGCACATGCATGTGTAGCTATGTAAACATAAATACATGCAAAACATGTGTAACCTATATATTGTACACATACTTATGTGTATTGCACATATAAGTGCATGTAAAATATAATGGATACATAACCTTTGTGATCAGATGTGTGTATAGTGCACATGTGTATACATATACATATGTGCATGGTATTTTATATGCAACCTTTTATAACTATATATACACAGTACATATGTGTGTATGCATTACAAGGTACATGCAAACTATATGTAATCTCTTATAATCATATATACATGTATATGTGGTTATAAAAGGTTATATATTTTATTTGTAACAAATGGTTGCATATGTGTACATGTATATATACATGCATGTAAATATTATATACATGTAAAATGTGTAATCTTTTGTACCCAGATATGTATATCTATACATGTATTCATATATATTTATATGTATGTATACATTTATAACTACATGCAAAATATATATATGTAACCTCTTATAACCAGATCTTTGTATGTGTATGCATGTATGCACACATACACATGGATCAGCTAAGTCGCTCAGTTGATAGAGCACTGGACCTGGAGTCAGGTAGACCTGAGTCCAAATAGAGCCTTAGACATTTAGACTGGGCAAGGCACTTAACCTCTGCCTCCATTTCCCCATTTGTAAAATGGGAATGATAAGGGGCAGCTAGGTAGTGCAATGGATAGAACACAGGTCCTGGAGTCAGGAGGACTTGAGTTCAAATATGGCCTTTATATGTGTGACCCTGGGCAAGTCATTTAACCATGAATACCTCCAAAAAAGAAAAAAAATGGGGATAATAATAGCACCTCCCTCCCAGAGTTGTTGTGAGGATCAAAGGAGACAATAATTGTAAAGCCCTCTTCATAGGACCTGGCACACAATAGAAATCTCAGTTGCTACGCATGTATACATTAGGTGGCACAGTGGATAGTGTGCTGGGTTTGGGGTCAGAAGAGACAGCAGCACCACTGAGTTCAGGAGGGGAAGTCATGTAATATATCTGGAAAGCTAGGTTTGGAAGGGAGGAACTCTGAAATAAAGCAGTAGCCATTTTCAGAGCATGGCCAGGCCTGGTTACAAGGAACCACACATCTCTTAAGAAAAGAGATGTGAATAATCATGCTGAAAAAAATAACTAAAAATAACACTGCATATAAAGCTGAAGAAATATCACAGGACTGCTTTTTTCTGCTGGTGTATTACTATAAGACTTTGTATGGTGAAATAATGGGATTATTATTTTTTATTTCATTTCATACTTAAGAGATGCTGAGGAAAACTGTACTGTAAGATAAAAGCATTGTGGATTTGCTAAGGATCCTATTGATTGTCAGCAAAAATCAGATTGCTGTCATTTATCATAGCTCCAAATGCTAATTACTATACTCCAGAAACTATGACTGGTGATTTTATAGTTTCCATGTTGTATCTTTGTAAAAAATACAAGGGGCGGCTAGGTGGCACAGTGAATAGAGCACTGTTCCTGGAGTCAGGAGGACCTGACTTCAAATCTGGCCTCAGACACTTGACACACTTACTAGCCGTGTGACTTTGGGCAAGTCACTTAACCCCAATTGCCCTCCAAAAAAGCAAAAAAAAAAAAAAGAAATACAAAGAGACAGTATTATTTTGATAGGTTTTGTATCCTTTTCTTACAGGTCCTATACAGAACTAACATAGTTTAAACTCATCCATTGAGGATAATATGCCTTATGGTGTTTAGGTCGTTTGTACAATGAAATGTGTCTAACCTTTTTTTTTTTCTAATTAATATGTGTGAATGACAGAGAGAGGGAGAAAAAAGAGGGCCACACAAAGTCTAGCACTAATACGGTTGGACCCCAGGATCAAGGGGGTGGGGACCACTGGGTTGCCTAAGGAGAGATTAATTGGCCCAGGTCAGAAATGGAACAGGTTAAAGTTCCCATGATGATCAGAGTGAGGTGTGTAGCTGAGAGGAGAGAGAGAGAGATTGAGAGAGAGGAAGAAGGGGGTAGGGGTGGGGTTGGGGAGTCAGAGTGTGCTTGTTGTTGGCTCAATTTTAATCTTGTATAAATCTTTCTGGCAAATTGGAGTAGGATGGCCTCCACCCTTCCTCTTTGGGAGGAGGCAAGATTTTCTAAGACTTGGGGGTAGGAGATGAGTCAAGGGTGTGATATTCTAGACCAGACTCTGCCAGAAGTTTACTCTATGAACTTTGAGAGGCCATAGAATCATTTAGGCAGGACCACATTCCATCTTTCCTAGGAAGATCATGGCCTACTTTATCCTTTTTTTTTTTTTAATCTCTGGTTCAGGGTTTGAAAACTGATTTGGGCTGGGTTTAGAGGAAGAAATTAGGAAAGGACACCACAGCATCAAAGAATATTAAGAATCAACCCAGGTTGGGGCAGCTAGATGGTGCAGTGAATAGAGCACCAGCCCTGGAATCAGGAGGATCTGAGTTCAAATGTGGCCTCAGACACTTAACACTTACTAGCCGTGTGACCTTGGGCAAGTCACTTAACCCCAACAGCCATGCCTTCCTCCCTCCAAAAAGCAAAAATATTTTTAAGATTTAAAAAAAAAAAGAATCAACCCAGGCAAATTGAGGGATTCCTCATTGCTCTTTCAGGATCCTGGGTAGGGGGAGAGACTCAATCAGTCAATACACAAGAATTTATTAAATCATTATCTATGTAGCAGTCATGGTGCTAATCTTTGGGAGTACAAAAATTAAAATGCTACAGTTCCTGTCTTCAAGGAACTTACATTCTAAATGAAGAAAGGGACAGAAAGAAAAGCTCTTCTATGGTTAACAGGGAAATCCCAAGCAATATATGGGCACATTTGGACCCAAACATGTGTCAGATTGTCTCATGCCAGGAGAAGCGATTCATAGACATTCTGTATATTTTGTAAAGCATTATGACTTAATACGATGTGTTATAGAAATCTACTACAGATAAAAATAGAATTGTAGTGCTCAGAGGGGCCTTAGAGATGATCTACATCAGCTTCCCCCTCTTATATATTAGAAAAATGAGGTCCAGAGAGGATAAGGGGCCTGCCAGAGACCACACAAACCATCTATTAATGCAGTTAGTCATCCAATATTTACTAATTGCCTACTGTGTGCAACGCACTGTGCTAAGAGATGGGGAGACCAAGAAAGGCAAAAATACCAAAAGACAGAGCCCCTGCTCTCAAGGAAATTACAATTTAATGGGGAAGACAAGGAAGGAAGGAAGGAAGGAAGGAAGGAAGGAAGGAAGGAAGGAAGGAAGGAAGGAAGGAAGGAAGGAAGGAAGGAAAGAAAAGAATTGGGGATAGTAGATTAAGGAGGTTGGGTAAAGGCTGAAGGTGAGACTTTAGGTGATAAGTGAAGGAAGGCAAAAAATAGAGATGAAGAGGGAGATAGCTCTGGGATAGAGGATATACAGGGAAAATGTACTGTCAGAAGACACATTCTAGGAAGAGTGAGAAGGCCAAGGTCATTGGATCACAGAGTACTTCAGAAAGTATGTAAGGTATAAGAAGAATGGAAAGGTAGTAAGAGGTCAGGCTATGGAAGGCTTCACAAGCCAAACCAGGGAACTGAATTTGATCCTGGAGGTAATAGGAAACCACTGGAGATGATGGAAGACAGGAGTGATATGATAGAATTTTCACTTTAGGAAGATCAATTTGACAACCAAGTAGAAGTTAGAATAGTGAGGAGAGATTTGTGGCAGAGCTGGTCCATGTTTCTTGGTTCTCCCTCTACCACCAGTCTTCTTTTCACAATACTTTGCTTCTTCTGACCTGAGACATGTAATTGTTCCCCTTCTCCTGTCTCTGTCCCTTACACGGGTGCCTCTTGTGTAATTTTGGTGTCACTTCAATGATGAATAATAACCACCATGTCCTTGATTTAGGTGCGAAGTTCCCTATCAAGTGGACAGCTCCAGAAGCAGCCCTATATGGAAGGTTCACTATCAAGTCTGACGTGTGGTCCTTTGGAATCTTACTCACAGAGCTGGTAACCAAAGGGAGAGTTCCCTATCCAGGTAAGAAGAGAAGTCCAGGGAGGAGAACTTCTTGGCATTCGGATGCCCCAATTATGCTACCTGGAGATTTCATTCATTCATTTCCCGAGCACAGTGCCTAGCAAATAGCCTGTACTTTTTAAGTGTTTTTAGAATTGAATTGCATTTAATGAATTCCACAGACTTTTTTTTTTTTTTAACTCCAACCAAACTGCAAAAACAACTGAGGTTTCCAGAGTGCATTCTGAACATGACAGCCAGTGAGAAGGCAGTGTAACTATGAAGGATAGAGAATGGACCTATTATTGCATTGATAGAGGGATCTCCAGATTGAAGAAACTCCTATTATTATTAATTATTATTATTCATCCTTCATTCTCAAAGAGGACCGATGACATCACTCAGTGATGTCTTGATTTGTACGTGAATTGGATTTAAGTGAGGCAGAGCTGCATAGTCATCAACCTCACTCATCTCCAGAGTCATCAGAGTTCAATGGAAAGACAAAAGTCAAGACAACTGGCAATGCCCACCTGCCCCTCCCCACCCCCTTTTATTAATGCAATTCAGCACTATTTCTACAACTTCTGGGTTTTTGCCTTAAAGCAGTGGTGACAAATTCAAGTAGAAATTGATTCCCTTCTGTAGCATACTGACTTAGAAAATGACAAATTAACATTATTTATGTTGCATTGTTTTTTTGTTGTTGTTAAATGTTTACCGATTACATTTTAACCTGGTTTGTGCTCTACTCTGGAGTTTTGTGGGATTTGTAGCCACTCAATTTTGACATATCTGGCTTAAAACACAGAGAGGATATGTGACTTGCCTGAAATCACACAGTTAATACGTGTGGGACTTCCACCTAGGTCCCTCTAGCTTCAAAACCAGTAAGTTGCCTTAATGTATAATATTCCCATTTTACAGATGCTGAAACTAATGTTCGGATGAAGTACCTGTGGTTTATATATAGCCAGCCAGCACTGGGGTTCTAACTAGCTATGAAACTTTGGGCATGTCACCTACTCTCTCTGTGCCTTATTCTCCCCATCTGTAAACTGATAACATTCCAGTTCTTAGGGTCTATCCTTTGGCAATAAATGCATTTACTGCATTAAGTAAGCCTGGACAATAGGACCCAATACCAAGAATCAAAAGACAAAGAGCCTTTGATGGCAGAAAAAGGGGGTGCCTGAAATATGGACTGGGGAATCTGAACAATAAAGATAAAACAGATGTAAAGACAAGGGTGATGTTTAATATTAGGATAGTAGGGAGTTCCTGGGTCCTGAGAACGAGGGATGAGAGCAGGGGTAACGTAACTTCTGAGATCCTGGGAGAGAAACTCTGTAAGCTGTCATAAGACCTGGGTTTCAACCCTAGCCTCCTGCTTATTATATAATATCATGCACAGTGTGGCTGGGGCAGCTAAGTGACTTAGCAGACAGAATGCTGGACCTAAAGACAGGAAGACGTAAGTTCAAATCTAGCCTCAGATGCTCGCTAGCTGAGTAAGCAAGTCACTTAACCCTGTTTGCCTCAGTTTTGTCATCTGTAAAATGAGCTGGAGAAGAAAATGACAAATTACTCCAGTATCTTTGCCAAGAAATCCTCCAAAAGGGGTCATGAGGAGTCAGACACAACTAACCAACAAACAGTGTGGCTCTGCTGGGGCAAGATTGTGAAGGAATGGGAAAGCTAATTAAGTGCTTTTCCAGCTCTAAATGTTAAATGCTTCGATGCTCTTATGCCTAGGCACTATGAGAGAGATAGAGATGAGTAAGGTATAGTAAGGTGAGTAAGAAGCAGCTGAGGGGATGATCAGGGAGATTGCAGGCTTATTCATAATTAACACAAAATACAAATACAGTGGGGTAAGGAGGCACAAAGTGGGGTGAGGGTCCTGAGAAACTTCAGAGATACAGCAATTGGCCCCTTGTAGCTTCATCCTGAGGCTTTCTTGAAAAACAGGAGAAGCATGGAAGGGTCTTTGGCCAAAGAAATTAGGCGCCTAGAACTTCTGTCTTATGCCAACAAGAAGTCATTTTGAAATGTATTTCAAGTTTTAAAGCAACTAGAACTGAGCTGGGGACTTAGGCCTTACCCCACTCAGAATTTATAAAATCGCTTTCTCCTCATCAAGAAAGTAAAGATAGAAGTCCCAAAGTTGAAATATCACAGGCAGTCTGCTTGGCAGGTTTGCAGAAGTGTTTGGAAAGGAAGGGTTAAAAGATTCCATTTACTTGATGATTAAACTCTACCCATCAGACCCACCCGGCTGAACCTCATCTCTGCAGGATATAGCTCCAGATGGCCAGAGCAAAGAGTAGAGAGGTTATTCATTAGCATAGTGAAAGAAAGGGTTCACTGCTTTCTATTGAATACCCTAAATATTCTGGGCATAAGTATTTATTGACTGGTGTAGGATGAAATGAATACAGGAAAAAAAATTTTTTTTTCAAGCATTCTAGAGCCTGGGACTTTTTTTTTCCTCCTAATTATTAGATTCATGCTTCAAGACAATGGCATCCTAAAGATTTTTTGATGCTTTAATTTGTTCATTTAGATACTGTCTGCAGTAGTTATTATCCTGTAGTGGCTGCTCTGTGTATGGTGTAGTGAATACCTGCCTTCTGAAATGTTAAGGAAATGTCTTCCATTTACTGATGATTGAAGACAGAAAGGCAGTCTCTACCCCATAAGCTCAGTGTGCACACGCATGCCTAAGGAATGAGCTAAAAAACCAATGATACGAACGATAGCTAAGATTAATGAGTGACTGAGGCCTCCTGCAAATACCCAGGGTTTTTTTGTAATCTCTTTGCAGTCGGGGGAGCCAGCAAGGGCAGATTAATTTGTAATCCCTTTGTTCAAGGTTTTTTTTTTTTTTAATGAACACTTTTGGTGATTTCCAGAGGACACAGAGAAGGAATTGCACATAAATAGCATCTCCTTCTCTCTGTGTTATATATCTTCTCTGCTGCTGGGAGTACCAAGTAGCCATGTAGGCAGAATTGACAAATTCCCCATCTCTGAAGTGCTGGCAGAGGGCATTTTAGCAATCCGGATGTAAGTCAGCTTTATTGATGCTGCTGCTGCCGCTGTAGCTCCCAACACGCACATATGTGTGTGCACATTCTAGGAATAGTCGAGCAGAACAGAAAAGGGGCTGCTGTAGTGGAAGCAAGCAAAACACACCATGGAAGTTTGGAATTGCTTCTCAGGAAGAAAACATGTCTTTGTCAGCTCTTTATATTATGAGGATTGGAAACCATTACTCCTCCCTTTTATGTTTTTTTTTTAATTGCACAGATTTCAAACTAAGTCCTTCATGGGATGCTTAGGCTTATAAGTCATTGAAAGTGCTCGGTGCCATATGACAAAAAAAAGAAACATTATTTTGAATTTCTGCTGATCCTAATGGCCCCAAGAAACTTAAATTTAGTGAGAAAAAGAGAGGCAAGGTATACATTTTTTGAAGTCAAGGCTTTTTGATCTAGTCTAACTTTATGGTGTAGGAAATGGCCTCATTTTAGCCTCTCAGGATTGGATTCCTGAATAGAATTAATTTTGAAAAGGGCCTTAAGTAAGAAAAAGAAAATTCATAAATGGATGTTCCATGGGTTTGTCAAGTATTTTGGCCAGCCTTGGAAATAAAGGGGGTAGGAATCAGTGAGAGAATGAGAGAGGCTTGGGCATGACGCTTGGCCAAAATTGAAGGGTAAAGGAAAGAGAGCATGATAAAATGATATTGGGAAGAGGGGAGGCTATCCATACTGCTTGAGAATAATGAAATAAAGGGTGGCCAGCAGTGGTACAGTGAATAGAGCTCCAGCCCTGGAGTCAGAAGGACCTGAGTTCAAATCCAGCCTCAGACACTTGACATACTGGCCGTGTGACCTTGGGCAAGTCACTTAACCCCAATTGCCCTGCCTTCCCCCCTCCAAAAAAAAGAGAGAGAGAGAGAGAATGCTAAAATGAATGTTGAGTAATTGAAATTTGATGTGGCAAGGGAAGAATTGTTTGAAATGATAGAGAAGAGAGAAATAGGGGAACAGAACATACAATGACAGGTGATGGTGGCTGGAGCATGATATCTGGAGAAGGAAAGACCTGAGTTCAAATCCTACCTTAGATATTTACTAGCTTACGACCCTGAGCAAGTCACTTGTTTTCTCTCTGTCTGAGTTTCTTCATATGTAAAATGGGAATGATAATAACAGCATCTATCTCCCAGGATTGTTGTGAGGATCAAATGAAATCACATAGGCAAAGCACTTTGCACACTTTGTACTATAGTTTGCTAGCTATAAATTCTAGCTATTATTAGCTTATTAATGACTACAATAATATAAATGAAAATAATACAAAAAGTAGCTAAACTCAGAATGAAGGCAATGACCAACATTGGTTGGTCAGATTAATGGACCCCAGTTTCCCAGTCTTTCAAATAAGTGGATTGTTGGGTGAATGCCATTCCAACCCCAAGCTTGTTGAGTCCTCTCTCCTCTCAGTACAGAGGTTGGAGGACTACAGATGCCCCACTGGGAGCAAAAAGTTGTATATGCTAGCAGATCTAGTATCCATGTTGATTTCTTTTTCTTAGTCATTTTAATTTGTGAAAGGGAAGATTCTATGAGGGCAAGGGGATACCTGGAGATATCTTCTGTATAAGATTTTAAAAGCATCAATACAATTTTTTAAAATTAAGGTTGAAAGTTATAGGCAAAGAGTCATGTTACAATACTAGGAAAATAATATTATTCCTTAGATCTGCAACACTTGAGTAAGTATAGCTCCAGAGACAAAGTCCATTGTATATTTATCATTTTGTCACAAATACATCCTCAGTTTGCTGCAAGCTAGGGCTCAAGAGGCATCCCTTTTCTGTCCCAAGCAGGGGTCAGCGAAGTGAGGTCCAGGGGCCAAATATGGCCCACTCCCTGTTTTTGTACAATGTGAGAGCTAAAAGTGGTTTTTACATTTTATTTAAAGTAAAAAATGTAAAACCATTCTTAGCTTGTGAAGTTTGCTGACCTCCAATCTAAAAAAAAAGCCATTTTATTTCTGGAGATTCTCATCTGTAAGCAAAACAGACAAAAACAAGCTTTCTGGGGCTGAGGCATCCATATGTTAGGAACATATGTAAATAGATGTACCTGTGAATTGGAGGTTATGTTTTTGAAAGGCGTTTTAAAATTAGGCCCACAACCTTGAAAACAATTCAATTTGCTTTCTCCACCATCCTATATTTATCATAGTCCCAGGAGTGATAGACATATATAGGCAGTAGATTTTTTTTTAGGAGTTGGGGGAAAATGGACCAGATGTGGGGAGTTTGGGGAGGGGGATGGGGGGAATTGTTTTTCTAGTCTACAGTGGTATCATTTACCTTTCCTTCAAACTATGGCATTAGAAATTAATTGTTTGGGAAACTTGAGTACTATGTCCTAGACAAAGCACTGATGAATACCCTGGCCTTGCTAAGCTGTGCTTGTTAGTTAGCCTCAGATTCTAAGATCAAGCAAGGATTGTGAGTTTGAGGGTGATCTGGCAGAAGGGGACTGGACCATCATATCCATTCATATATATCAGGGTGTTCCAAAAGCCTTAGGGCAGTTTTAATCTGCTAAAGCTTAAACATGGATTCACCCACCAGCTTTAAGTTTTAAGCTGCTAAAGCTTAAAACTGTACTGTCTGCAGCCTCCTAAAAATTGGCAGCCTTCCCATGTTCCTGATTTTATCTAGAGGTCAATCTTTGGTTTTTAAGTAGAAGATTTGCTCCCAGTTTTGTGTTGAACATCAAATAAGATGATAGGACAATAGATTTAGAGATCTTGTCTATAAAATGTTTCGTAAGCATAAAATGCTACATGATATTTTTGGGGGAAAGGGAGTACTGGATTTCTGACTTCATTGGTTTAAGAACTCCCACTGAGGAAACTGCCTCCACTAACCTATCTTAGCACTTGCTCCGCGATTTATAGGCTAAGAGCAGGGTTCTTAACCTGGATAGATACCATGAGGTCATGAACTTGGGATAGGAAAAAAAATTATATCTTTTTCTCCCCACTAATCCCAAACTGAAATTCTCCATTTCCTTCAAGTATGAATGTAGGCAATCAAACATTTTTTTTTTTCTGAGAAGGGGTCTTTACACTTCACCAGACCACCAAAGAGATTCATAACACATTTAAAAAAAATAGAGTAGGAAGACCTGAACTAGAGAGATGTCAGGGCAAAAGAAGTTAAGTGACTTACTCAGGATCACCCAACCATTATGTATTAGAGGCAAGATTTGAACCCAGGATTTCTTGGCTCTGAGACCACTACCCCACCCACTGCCTCTCTCTAGATACATACATGTCAATTGGCACGGTTGTTACACCATTGTACATGGGCACCACCCACTCTAGGGAATTGGATGCCCTCTCTCCACAGCACCCACCCATCTCTCTGTTTTTTTATTGTAACATATGACACACATCTTCCAGCTTGTCTCATATTCTCTGTGCCAGTAGGAGCAGATTGGTTTATGGGCATAAAGAGACTAGGGATCTCTAGCCAAGAAGAGAACGAGGAGCCAGGAAATGACCTGTAATCCTTCACAAGCCATGAATGCATCTTTCTTCATCATTAGCTTCTGGGGAGGAGGAATCAAGTGAGGCTTTCTTGCACCTGCTCAGCACACTGTGTGCTCTCCCAGTTGGATATCCTGTCCAAAATGCCCCAAGGATCTACCCCTTCACCTCCTCTTATAAGACATCCCTTGATAAATAGCATCTGCAGTGATATGCAGGTGAGTGGAAGAGTGAGTGTTGGTGGAAGGCCAGAGGGTGAATAGGAAGTCAATAGCCAAGGACTTTCCAACACAGAACCTCCCACCACACTTCTCCACCTTCCATTTCTCACACTCCCACCACCACTGTTCTGTTACCTACTTTATTCTCTACTGTGAGCTACTGGGAATTTCTATAATGATCACCTTCACCCCTCAGCCTTTCCCTTGCTGCTCTCTGGTGGGAAGAAGATCATTGTAACAACACTCCTATCACCTAAGAGCCTTGCCATTTGACAGCCATAACATGTGCATGCTCAATGGCACTCTTATTTGCATTTATTAATCTGGCATTTTTGGTTTTGTTTTTATTTTTTTGTTTTAAGCAGCTGTACTTGAGGTATTTGGTAAAATGAAGGAGAAGCCAAGCTAGCAATTAGCATGCTTTGTTCAGATCACTTCTTTGTTTCCAGTTTGGCTCTCTCTTCAGAACCTCCCTGCCCTTCATTTTTGCTTTGATCATGTACAAAAACCTAACACGAAGCCTCTTAGTGGCTGCGCTAATCTGACTGTGCATCTGATAGAATACAGGCTTCCTGGCTAGCTAAGCAAGCACGCACACTTATCTTGCCTTGCCTTTTCCTGGTAGAGAGGCAAACCCATCAGAGCTTTTTGGCAGGTTTGGGACCGAGAATCTCATTGAGTGCCAGTCATTATATACATCTTAGTAAAACTCACACAACAGAAAAAGGGACAATTTGCAAAAGGTCCAAAACTGCTTTTTTTTTTTCAAGAGTATATTGAAACCGAAACATCATTCCTGTTACTTGATTATTTACAGAGGTTTTTGTTGTTGTTTTTTTTATAATGGGGATCTTAAAGCCCACAGTCAAGAGTCAGATGTAAACCATAAGTAAGTAATAGTTAACGTCTTTCCTTATTCGGATAGGATCTTTTAGAGATTCGTATTGAAAGAGCACATCAGAGAAAAACATCTTTCTAAAAAAACCCAAAAACCTCTAGCACAATTTTTTCCAAATAGCCCAAAGCACAATAAAGGGTCAAAAAGTATTGGGTTTTTTTTGGGAGGGGAAGGAGCAGGAACAGGAGGGAGGATTCAAGGGATAGGGACTGGGACTGTGATTTCACAGCTTATAGGGAACTTCTGGGTATGGAAAGTATTTGACCCAGAAAGTGTTTGTACCAATGTAGATTGGCAGCTTTTCTGCCAAAAAAGAGTTGCTTATGGCGCTGAGAGGTTGTGACTTGCCCAACATCACAGTTGTTGTCATTCGTCTTTCATTCTCAAAGAAAACCAAGGGGGATGCCTTGACTTGAGCATGAAATGGATTTAAGTGAGGTAAAGCTGTGTAAAGCTGTGCAAAGCCATCTGAGGCAGAAAGGGTCAAGTTTCCGTGGCTTAAAGCCAAGTCTTCCTGACTTGGAGGTGGGTTCTCTAGCCCCTGTCCTGTGCTGCCTCTCCCAGAGAGGTCCTAGAAAGAATAACAAAAGCACCAATAGAGAACCTCTGTCTCCTGCCTTCTACTTCTAGCCTAGCATTCACTATTCCCAAAATTATTGCTTTTTAGAAGGAATTTGCCTTCCCTTCCTCTGTTAAAGTTCACAGATGCTTATCCTGATGTAAAGGTTCTCAAAGACTGCACCAGAGGACAACCAACTCTGGCTGTTGTTTCTATATCTGCACAACGAGGTGTTTTGGATCCTTCCAGTTTTAGTCCTTGACTTTCCCTAGCTGGAAAGGCTTCCATTAAGGACTTTGAAACTATCTCTCTATCATCCACCAGGTTCCACCAGCCTCACTAAGTTAGGGAAGCACTTATTATTATTTGTCCTCTGTTCTCAAAGAAGACTAATTACTTGTGTGTGAGTTAGATTTAAGTGATGGTGCATTGGAAAGAGTGCTATGGCTAGAGTCCATGGTTCAAATCCCAGGTCTGCCATTTATTTCCTTGGTGACCTTGAGCAAGTTACTTGATCTCCCTAGTGGGTCTCAGTTTCCCCATCCCTCAGGCCCCTTTCAGCCTTAGATCTATGAACTTATGAATCTCTGGACTTGTTTCCTCATTTGTAAAATTAGGGAGTTGAACTAGGTTCTCTTTAAGGTTTTTTCCAGCTCTAAGTCCATGACCCTGCAGTATATGGAGAGACTTCTCACTGAGAGTCATCTGGTTGGTCATCTGGTGATGAATTCAGTGGGCATTGCCTTGCCATGGAGGGGTGGGGTTGGGTGGTATAATCTGCATTAGTGAAGAAAGAACCTACACCTAGGATAATGTCTTTTTCATAAGTGCATTGAATGTATTTCTAGTAGCTGGATAGAAATACAGTTTTAGTTAACTATAGGGTTTGAGGGGAGCTAGGTAGTACAATGGACAGAGCACTGGGCTTGGAATCAAGAGTTCAGATCTGGCCTCAGACTCACTAGTGTGTGACCCTGGGTAAGTCACTTAAACCTGTTTACCTCAGTTTCCTCATCTGTAAAATGAGATGAAGAAGGAAATGGCAGATCACTCCAGTACCTTAAAACCTCACATGGAATAAGGAAGAATTGGGCATGATTGAAAACGACTAAGCAACAATTGAGGGGAGAAATGAGATCAGAGAGACCACCATGGAAACTTAAAAACCTAGGAATTGATGACTGCCTACTGGGAGACATGAGGGAAGTTAGAATTTCCTCTAGCCAACTATGCCTACCAGACTCCTAGTACAAATATGATCTACAATTAAATGTGATGTGAATACTAGTGTGGCATTACTGAGGTTTACCCTATGAAAGGGATGCTCTTAAATAGGTCCATTTTGATTAATTTAAATGAAGAAAGATGATAGGAGGGTCAGGGTGCTATTTTGTCAGGATTTATGTATGGAAAAGAGGAAAATATAATGAAGCTGGGAGCCGTTTTCAGTGGGAAGTTATGTGTTCAGCTCTCAGACTGATTTTTCTCACCCGGAAGCAAGGGATGGAGGAGGAGCCGATGTATATCTTGTAATCATTCATTAGTATGTCTTGCCCCTCATGTTAGAAAATTATCTGTTCTCCTTTACCAGTCACAAGCCTAGTTCCTGCAAACTGCTGATCACAGTACTTCCCTAGGACATCTGGATTCTTTCCCACAAAGTGTCACAGTACTCTAAAGCTTACGGACTGCTCTCTGAATTCACCCCATCCTTGTTCCCACTTCTCACCTAGTCTGTCTCTGATTTTTAGAAAAAGGCAAAAGTGACAAATTTCCAGTTTTTACCTAACTGAAGAGCAAATTAAAGAGACTAATTTACCCTTTGCCTTTCTTCACCCATCCTCTTCCTCCCTCAGCTTCTCTTGGTCTCAAGTTCTTCCCTAGTCCTTCATCACTCAGGTCCCATTCCCCGCCAGTGTCAGTATCACTTAGAGGCTAAGAGAAAATAAGTTGCCATTTTCTTGAAAACAAGAATTTAGAGTTATCTGAAGAGGGAAAATATAACTATCCAGTCTTGTTTTATAGTGGTGAGATAAGTAAGGAAATCCATTCTGCACAAATAAATCTTTTGTGAAATTCTCCAGATTTCTGGCTTCAGTGGCACAGGGGAAAGAGCGAAGGGCTTTGAATCACAAGACCCAAGTTCAAATTCCAGCCCTGAAATTTACTGCCTATGTGATCTTGAGCTAGTCACTTAACTATCCTAGGCCTCAGTTTCCTTATCTGTTAAAATGAGGGGGCGGGCTTCATGACCTCTAAAGCCCCTTCCAACTCTAAATCTATGAGCCTGGTAGCTTGCTAAGAAGGCCATTTTTTTTTAAACAGAACTTAAAAAAAAAGTCTTGGCAGCATCTACTTAATTCAGGTATTTCATATAGATTTTTTTTTTAGAGGCCCAGCAAAGCATCTCTAAGTGACTGGGCATCAATTCTGTTGCCATTATCAGAGATGGGAAGTGCTGAGTATAACAGGTTTGAGGGTCAGCCTGGAGATTCTCACTTGCAGGCTCTGAGAGAAGAACTATTCCTGATAAGCTTCAGATTGTCAGTAATAACAAGGTACATTGTTTTATATCCTGCTTTTCTGGCAGAAACTGTCAGTGTGTTTCCACTTGGCCCCAGTATATGGAATCTGTTACACATACTCCCCAAGCGTCGAACAGCCGAGAGAAGGGCCATGTGCCAGGGCTGTAGGCTTTTTTTCCCTTTCACAGTGTCTTGCTTCCTTCTTGCCTGCAATGCATGCTTAACTACAAATCCGCCTTTTGAGTGAGACCCCTAAACAAAGTAGAAGATCTCAAGAGAACGTCAGTGTTAATGATTGAGCTGCTGTGTCGGCAGCTTCAACAGAGAATCATGCTTGGCCCCAGTGACCAATTACACTTTCTGTTAGAGGAGATTGGATTAAGAATGAAAATGTGGAATCTCTCCATCAGAGGAGCTTATTTTTTTTTAATGAAATGATACATTTACTGACACCCACTCCATGACACAGGAGGAAAATGATTAATTGAGCACAGTGGTATATTTGGGAATGGAAATTTTCCATGCCAAAACACAGGATCTACATCAAGTTTCCCTCCTGATCTGAAGAGAGGTCCCCAGATAGTCTCAGATACAGACTTCATGAAAGTCTTTTTTCCTGTATAGCCCACCTCCCAAAGTGAGGTTTATCCAACTTTCATCAGCATGGTCTGGGAAATCTTATCAGGTACTCACATGCACCTTGTGCCACATTCGTCATTTATAGAGAAAAGAGTGGAGCCTTGAGATGTCACATTGTGATACACATTTATAGATCATTACGACATTTCCTTGGGCCAGGCTGGGCTGGTAAGAAGATGGTAGCAGCCATCAATCAAATTTTTTTTTAATTTAGCCCTTTCAAGAGATGAAAGAAAAAGACAGAGAGAGAGAAGGAGAGGGAGACAACAAGAGAAAAGGGAAGACAGAGAGATAACAGAAGTACACACAAAGAGAGAGAAGAAGAGAGGGAGAAAGAAAAAGAGTGAGGGAGGAGACACAAAGAGAGAAAAGACAGGAAAGAAAGAGGGAGACACAGAGAAAAGACAAGAAAGAAAGAGGGAGACAGAAAGGGGGAAGAAGAGAGACAGACAGATAAAAGAAAGAAGCACAAAGAGAAGGGAGGGAGGGAGACACATAAAGGGGGAAGGGAAGGGGAGAGAGGGGGAAAGAGAGGGAGGAAAGGAGAAGAGAGAGAGAGAGAGAGAATAGTCTGTCTTTCATTTTGAACAGTATCAACAGTGTTCCAAACAGCCACTCTCCTTCAGGACCCCAGCCTCTATTGTCCTCAGGATGCCCCCTACTCTGAAGCAAACATCAGATGTGTCTTATAATCCATATCACTAATGCTTTTTAATCCTAACCCTCACATGAAAGAGGAATCTGTAAAATCACAAATGACATGGATAGAGTAGACACAGACTTGTTCACCATATCCCAAAGAACTAGGATGAGGTAACAGCCTTTGAAACTTGAGTGAAGTAAATTTAGGACAACATTACTACTGCTTATTCTTAAGCTCTTGAAACTTATGGAACTCATTACTCCAAAAGGTGGTACAGGCAGGAAATTTAAATGGAGTCAAAAAGGGTTTGGATAAATTTGCAAATGATGGAACCATAAAGCAGCTAACAAGAGAAGCTGGAATAGAACTAAGCTTTCTTGATATCAGGCAGGACCACTATTCTCTCTCCCAACATAGCTTTTGTGGTCAGTATTAGCCACAGAATGCTAAACGAGACTGTTTATCCCAGGATGGGAATTCTTATGTTCCTAAAAAATATATACATTGTAGGAGAGGCAAAGAGTATTGGGTCTGGAGCCAGAGAAGTTGGGTTGAAATCCTGGCCCTGCCATGATCTGTTTGTCAAGTCATTAAGCATTTTATTAAGTGCCTGCTATATGCTAGGCACCTGTGTTAAGAGTTGAGAATGCAAAGAAAGGCAAGGAGACTGTCTCTGCTCTCTAGGAGCTCACAATCTATTGGGGGAGACACAAGCAAACAACTGTGTACAAACAAGCTATATACAGGATAAATTAGAAATAATTGACAGAGGAAAGGCACTGATATTAAGGGGGATCAGGAAAGGCTTCTTGTAGAAGGTGAGATTTGAAACCAGGAGGTAGAGATGAGGAGGGAAGAGAGTTCCAAGGTAGAGCGTACCTATGACCTGTGTGTCATTAGGCCAGTAATTTAACCTCTTTGCAATTAAAGTTCCTCATCTGTAAAATTAAGGCTTGAGACTAAGTGATCTCAGAGCTCTCCTGTAGCTCTAAGTCTTTGATCTCCTAACAAAACTTGAGGATGCATAAGAATGCAATCATAACCTTGATGGAACTTTCATTATCAATCACCCATGAAGTTCTTATTTTACTGGCCAGTAACCAACATCTTTCCAAAATAAAGTGAACCAAATGCAGATGTTGCCTCCCTGTGCTGGTTATACCCAAAATGGAAAGGCCAATAAAGAAAAATGAAGATCATATCTAAGATTTAAACTCTTTCCTCAATTTTAGAGATTAACAGCATCAGGCAAGAAAGGGGACCATATTCTTATTAGAAACCTGAGGGCAGAGGGTAGCCAAAAAACACAAAGGGTTGGCAGGAAAATAAGAAAGCATGATGTGGGGAAGAGAAGGGAAGAAAACTTTGGAGACTTTGGCTGTGGAAGCAGGAGGGGTGGTACATCTACCTCATAGTATGTTATTTCCTGAACTGTACTAAAGAGGCAGATTTACTCTTAAGTTTTTTTTTTTTTTATTCCTAAGAGGAATGGAAAGAAATAGCTCAAAACATCTACCATAATTACTCCAAAAACCTGTTGGTTAAGTAAGAAGGCAGTTCTTCCCCTTCCCTCCTTCTCCTCCTCCTCCGCCCCGCCCCTCCCCAGTCACAAAGGTCAGAGAATGATGGATGGCATGGCAGAGGTCACAGGGGTAAAGGCTGGCCTTGGAGACACCCTGTCTGCTCCATCCAAGTTACTGAACCCCAGGTCAAAGCTGGGTCTCTAGGGCTCAGACCTTTCCCTGGCCTAGGAGCCACCAACAGCAACAAGGGAAATTCTCTTCCTCATTCCCCCAGCCCAAACTATAATAACTGCAAGCCTGGAGGGGGCGACTAAGAGCCACCTTCCCCAGCCTTCCAGAAGAAACCTGGCCCAGGTATGAGGGAGGCTACGTTACAGCGTACATAAATGTAGTTTATGGATGTCATAAATAAGGAACAGTCTGGCTTTCAGTGTGAGTGAATTTAAAAGCAGGGTTTGTGGTTCTGTGCTCGGGGCAAGACAGTATGGATTTTCAGTTCAATACAGCAAACACTTATTAAGTGCCCACAGTGTGTATAGCTTATAAAGCTTAAAGATAACATACAGACAGTCCTGCCCTCATGTTGCTTATAATCTAGTAGAGGGATTTGACACACAAATATTACCAGACACACAAATCACACAAAATAGATAATACAAAATAGCACACAGCAAGTACATTAAAGGGGTAGATGATTTCTAAGTCAAAAGATTAAATGACATAGCGAGCATGCCTCCAGTGTTGATTAACCATAATGCAGTTGTGAGATAAAGGTCTTCACCGCTCTTGTCTTTTTAGGCATGAATAACCGTGAAGTCTTGGAGCAGGTGGAACGTGGGTACAGGATGCCATGTCCTCAGGACTGCCCTATCTCCTTGCATGAGCTTATGATTCACTGCTGGAAAAAAGACCCTGAGGAGCGCCCCACATTTGAGTATTTGCAGGGTTTCCTGGAAGACTACTTTACTGCAACAGAACCCCAATACCAACCTGGTGAAAACCTGTAAGTCCCATGGCCTGTCTGCAGAAAGCGTCATCCAGGTGGCCATTCCCCTCTCTCTTAGCTTCCAATTCAGTAGCTCACTGCTCTTGCAGCAGTGTGGAATCTTCCAGGACCAGAGTGCATGTGAGTCTGAAGAACAACCACACCCCTCATCGATGACCACTTGTCCCCAAATCTGAATGTCCTCTGTGAAGAATAAGAGACACGAACTTGTTAACTTCTCAAAAGACTTTTGAAAATGCATTGTATCGATGTTATGTAAACGGCAAAACCTCTATCCAGTGTAAATAGTTACTCAGTGCCAATAACTGACCCTAGTGCTTTCCTTTTTTAAATGCAAATCTTATGTGATTTTAACTCTGTCTTCACCTGATTCAACTAAAAAAAAAAAAAACAAAAAGTATTATTTTCCAGAAGTGGCCTCTTTGTCTAAAACAATAAACTTTTTTTTCATGTTTTAACTAAAGAAAATCAGGACAGGTGTTTGGTTTTTGTTTTTTTGGGTTTTTTTATAAATATAAATATATATATAATATATACATACCTGTACATACAGTATGTGGGTACTACTGCGGAAAACTTGTTGCCAAACAATGGGCCGCATGGTTGCAGTACCCAGAGAGTGATAATTTTACTGCAAACATTTAAAAAGAAAAAAAAAAAAGGCAACACTGGTGTTATTCTGAAAACCAGTGGTCTAATTTTTGGCTTTTGCCAAGCATGACTATTTTTTAATTGGATTGCACTTTTTTGTTTGTTCGTTTCTGACTGTACCTGTAGATGGTTGTAACTTTTGCTCCTTTCAGGAACCGAGTGCTGGGTTTATGGAAATGTTCCCAATGTTTGACAGCCATGTTTTACAGGATTTGTTCTTCAAACAAGAGTCAACCTATTGAAGCAAGAAAATACACCATATGACCAGCCAAATTGGAAGATAAGATACTACAGTACTCCTTGTATAAAACTGTGTATACTGAAATAATTCAATTTTTTTTAATTTAATAAACATTGTAACCACATTTAATGGTCTAAAACCCATAGCATTTTAGTCATGTCAACCTGCAAAAAACTGTTTATCATGCAGATAGGATTTTCTGGGGGAGATTTGTGCACCATTTCCCATTGTAAAATACATGTTTTAAATGTCCTGTACTGCTAATGAAATTCCTTTCTCTATGTCTGAGAGTTCTCCAGTGGAATTACTATGCACTTCTTTATGTTTCATGGAGATGCACAGAACAAAGTATTATGTTCTCTCGTCTATTTGTACCAGCCTTGAATTACTTATGTTTAACCAAAAAATGAAAACAAGCAAATGAAAAAAAAAAACATAAAAACAAACAAACAAACAAAAAACCAACTTCCTATTTCTATTGAGTTTTTAATACTGAGTTGCAAATTTTGGAGTCTTAATTACTTTTTTGTTATGATTTCTTTGCAAGTTTACATTTTTAAATTGTTTAACTTTCTTAATTTAGTAATTAAAAAGAGAGCATTTTACATTTGGATTTTTGTTCATTTGTTTAAAATCATGGAGGGAATTCTCGTGGTTTTATGATACTTCATGTACCAGATGGCATCAGGATGATCTGGGGAACGGCCAGAAAGAGAAGCCCAGGCTGAAGAAACAGCACCACCAGCTGCCCCACAGGTTGGCCCAGAGGGTGGCATCTGGAGCCTTCCAAGTCACTTTTGGACTTTCTGCTGTATTTCAGACCATCACATCACCCTTGGCAACTGATGTGTTGTCACATGTCAAGTTTTAGTAGAGGCCTCATGCAAAAAGACCAGTAGAAACACTGGTATTTTGCTTTTTGGACTGGCTAACTACATGAGGTAATTTCCAAGTGATTGAAAGGAACAATATAAGGGAGCTTTTGCTTGGGAATGTTCTGTTACTGTCTAGATGTTTTGAAACACTGAGAAACATAGAATGTATGTGCTGCAAAACCTTGATTCATCCAGGCCCTCATTGTTGTTCTGTCACATCCAACTCTTCATGACCCCATTTGGGGTATCCAGCAAAGATACTGGAGTAGCTTGCCATTTCCTTCTCCAGCTCATTTTACAGTGAGGGAACTGAGGCAAACAGGGTTAAGTGACTTGCCCAGGGTCACACAGCTAGTAAATGTCTGAGAAGCCAGATCTGAGCCCAGGTCTTCCTGACAAAAGGCCTGGTGCTCTATCCACTGTACCACCTAGCTGCCCTTGTTAGGAAATCACCATAGCCATGGTTTCTTCTACACCCTTTTAAGAGAAGGATAAAAATGATTTGGAAACTGTGAAAACTGGAATTTATTTGGACATCCAGTCTCCAGGTGTACCTGGGCACTACAAATTTCATCAGATCTCCTGAATTTTCTGTATTTACAGAACTGATGTGAGATAGGGTATGAGTAAAAAATATCCTGCACCAAGCATCCAGCTATCTGGGTTCTGGCACCAGCTTTTATTTAACTCACTATGACCTTGGGCACTTACTTTATCCACCATAAAACTTACCCTCTATAGGTCTGAGTTTTGGTTCACAAAGTAAAAGGTTTGGCCCCTTATAGCTCAATGATTCTAGGATACTGCAATTACCAACATTCTGAAAATCACCCTGAGCACAGCAATGGGGAGGGAGACAGCATGATTCTAGATCTGGGGTCAGAGGACCTGGCTTCAAATCTTATCTCTGTTGCTTTCTACTTTTTTCCGGAAACTCAGACACATCCTTGGTTTTAGCTTCTTCAAAACACAGACCATATTCTTGCTAAGACCCTTTTCAGTTCTGAGCCCTAGGATCTCTTCTGAATAATCCTGAGTGGAAGATTACATTGTGGTTAGTTAGCATGCTTACCCCAAGTAGATTAATATATTGCAGAAATATATATATATATATTTTTTTTTTAAATAACAAAGATTGAAACAAAATGGGGCTCTCTGGTTAATCAAGGTTTTCATGGTATTGTTTCCAATCAAATATAATTGTTCGGTTAAACCACGAGGCAAAATTGTATGAGTTAAGTGTTTTCAGTTTCGTGACAAACATTTTTGCCATGAGGTTGGCTGGTTTATTGACATGTTTGGAAAATTTTTAAATGTTCTGTCAGTCCTCTTGTTCCAGTAGACTTCAGATTATTTACAGATCTGCTGACCAAGTTCCTGATCTTTGGTTGTGAACCCTCTCCCCCCACCCCACTCCACCCTCCCAAAAAATATGAGATGGTGGAAGCAGGCAGAGCAATTTGTTTTGGTCAAATTTCTTCAAAGGAAAGAAAATCTCTAAAGACCAAAGGATGCTCTTTAAGCTATTATTTAAGTGCCTGGCAGGCTCTCTTACAGAAGGTAAAAGAAAGAGCATTTTGAGGTACTTCAGGTTGTCTTCCAACTTCAGTCTGTTGTAGCTATTCTGAGACACAAGTAACACCCAAAACAATCACCGTAAGAAGAAAGACACAGCAGAGATACTTAAGGTCATGAGGACCATCCTGCTCTCAAGAAGTTTTCCTGGTGTTTTAAAATGAGGTCCTTTCTACCAACTCCATTGAGTATAGTGGGGAAAACAATGTCACCTACCAGGAATTCCATCACTTCAACATTCTTTACTTTAGTATTTTTCCCCAATTACATGTAAAAACAATTTTTAATATTAGTTGTTTTTTTCAATTCTGAATTCCAAATTTTTTCCCTCTCTCCTCCTCCCCCTCCCTGGGATAGCAAGCAATTTGATATAGGTTATATGTGTGCAATCATGCAAAACATATTTCCATAACACCCTTTACTTTAAAAAGAAAAAAGTTCAAGGCCAAGGGACTTGTAAATGTAAAAAATGTAAAAAAATTCCCCTGTTAAGAAATCATAAAGTTTCATGACTAAAAGCAATGAAGGTAAAATTATTTTTTTTTGTCTTCACATATTCCAGTCATGAATAATCTCTTTCTTTCTATTGTTTGACTATAAGGATGCTGATAGAGACCGAGCAGTCAATGTGGTTTGTAGGAATCTTTATTAACTATTTCTCATAACTGCTTTCTGTGAAAATTTAATTGAGCAAGAGTTCAGTGTCTGCTATGTTTAAAATACTATACCAAATGTAATAAAATACCAGGCCCTCAAGAAGCTTCCAGTCTAGTTGAGGGGAACAGACTTGTATATAATTAAGTTCCAAAAAAAATGGTAGGTGTGGCATGTGTGCTACACTTAGAAGGAGAGATGGGGGCTGAGGGATTTCAATGTGGAGAGCAGAAGTCATTCCAGGCATAAGGAGCAGCACAAGGGCAGGACATTCAAAAGGAATATTGGTAATGGTAATGGAAAGGTACACTGATGCCAGCCTACTAAGGAGGGCTATGAGCATCAGAAAAAGAGTTAGGACTTTATTCTACAGGCAAAGGGATAAACAGAATGTTGTTGGTTTTTTTAGCAATAGGTAAATGTGATCATTAGAAAGATTAATCTTCCAATGATTTAGAAGGTAGATTGGGGAGTGGAGAAACTAGAGAAGCAAGGAGACCCATTGGGGGCTATTGTCACAGTTCAGTTCTGCGCAAGTGATGATGATGATGAGAATAGGAAGGGAGGGAAAGGTATAACATGTTTAAGATAAACTCAACAGGATTTGGTAACTGGGCACGAAGGGAAAAGGAATAAGTACTTATATAGCACCTACTATGTACACGGCACTTACAAATATTTGATTCTCACAAGTCTGTGAGGTAGGTGCTGTTATTATCTCCATTTTGCAGTTGAGGAAACTGAGGCAAATATAGGTTAAGTAACGTGTCTGAGGCCAGATTCAAACTCAAGTCTTCCTGACTCCAGGCACACAGCATTATCCATTGTGCCACCTGGTTGCCTCAACAAAGTCAAGAGTGACTCTTTAAGTTTTTGAGCCTGGGTGTCAGAATGTTGATGTCACCATCAATAGAAATAGGGAAGTCAAGAGTCAGAAGTAGATTCTAAGAGGCTGATAATAAGTTTAGGCTGAGACATTGAGGTTTGAGGGTGGAGAAACTAGAGGGAGAGAGACCCACTGGGGTTTACTGTAACAGTTCAGGTCTACAGTAATGTCAGGATGGTGTTAATGGGAAGGAAAGGATAAAAATTCAAAATTTTTTAAAGAAAAACTCAACAGGAAAAGCAGGTAGAGATGTCTGGAAGACTACTGGAAATGTCCAATTGACAGAAATTTGGGAGTCAATCACTTAAAGATGAGACAATATTTAAAGATGTGGAAATGAATAAGGGATAGAACATAAAAGCAAGAGAGAAGAGATTAAGAACCTATGGCAAAGAACTCTGCAGATCAAAATTTGTTGTAAGTGTGAGAAAAAAAGACTTCACCCAGTCCTTACCATTTCCACCCACCACCATTCATATCTTCTATACATATCTTCCACTAATAAATTGATTGGTTCAATAAAAGTTTATTCATTGCTGGCTGCCAATGCTAAAATCCAATCTCTAAACCTCATTCAAGTTACTTGGATACTAGCCAGGTTTTTTGATGTTACTATTCTTTCTGTCTCTTTGTCCTAAAGAAAGGCTCCTGAATCAGGGATTTAGAGGAAGGTTGTAGAACATAAAAGGGAAGGTATGATTTTACTTCACCATCTACTTTTTTCCTATAATAATTTCAATACTTGTGCCTTCCTGAGACTAGCTGCCCAAGAACACAAATCTACTTTGTTCAAAAATACCTAGTTCTCTTCTTTACTAGAAGTGGAAACAAACTCTTCTCAAGAACTTAAGTTCTTAAGAACTCTGACAAGCAAAATGAGACCACTTTCAGCAGGACCATTGTATTTCAGAAGGCTTGTAATGGCTGTCGTTCAAAGCAGCTGACTGACTTTGACCAAATTTGGTGCAGTAATGGTGCCCAACAAATGTTCTCAAAAGGACATCTACTTTCTTGCTTGGAGAGGATTCCATTGCAGATTGGCACATAAGTGGACATCAGGGATAGATTAGAATTGGCTTTCTCCCACCACGACAAGATATACAGTAGCACTGGAAAGCTGGCCACACCTGCCTTGGGATGGAAGGAATGCACACGTGGCTCATATCTAGTGCCAGAAGGGTTTTCTCCCAGTACTGGAACCTCAAAAACAACTCTATGATCCTTTCTGGAAACCAGTCCTTTTAAGAGCCCTCATCAGTTCACAAAGATATCACTGGAAAAGGCCTTTTATTATGGAAGAAGACAAATTTTGTTTGCCAGTTCTCTAGTCTGGAGTGCTTGTTCCCAGGTTAGCTGAAAAGTAATGAGTAGCATTTGTTCACCAGTGATGCAGGGCTACTTATAGAGGTGAACTTTGCCAGGTTCTTAAAAAGTTGCATGTAAAGCAAATATTAATTCATTTGGTTCTTCTACTTTTTGCTGAAGAATGTTTTCTCCATGTTTATTCCTGAAGGATTTTTTTGTGCACTAAGGGTTGGTATATTTTATTCCCACTATTTGGTATAACCATTGAGACAGTGCCTTGAACAGTTGGTGTTGAGTAGATATTCACCAGACTGAACTGAACTGAACCTGAACCCCAGTTTATGATCTCATGAAGACTGGCAAATAAAGTCATCTTCCTTACACACATACTCCATCATATCACTCCTCTAATCAGAGGCCTTCAATGATGCCTTAAAGTTTAAACTCTTTAGCCTAATACCAGGTCCTTCTACAATCAGGATTACCCTACTTTTTTTAGCTTTAGCTTTAATGCATACTACTCTCCTCCATGAATCTTCATGCTCTGTAAATCTCCTGGGATTCTCACTTCCATATATGCTACTCCCTATTACTAGAATGACTTCCCTATCTGTTTCTACCTATTGAAATCTTACTAGTTAAGTGTAAATTCCTCCACTTCTATGTATCCTTTCCTCACCTTCCCCAATCAGTTGACAATGACCTCTCCTTCCAAATGATTTTACATCATATGTTGTTTGTGTCTCACTTATCGACTTGGGTGCCATTTTGTGTTCTATGTTATTTGTGTTTCTTATATCCTTTACTAGAATATAACCTCCATTGGACTTTCTTATCTAATATTTGTATCTTCACCAGTGCCTAGTATGCTACCATGCACATAATAGGTGCTCAATGAAGTTTTCCAAACTTGTAAATTACTACTTTGTCTGCGTCTAAATGAGGATATTGTGTTAAGATGGTCACTAAGGTCCCCTTCAGGATATAATGTACTCTGATTTTGTAGACGTTTATTTTTAAAATTACCAGCTATTTGTTTCCCAGTACCTAGACAATTATTCTAATCAAAACAGGAATGAGAGAAGGTATTGATAAGGGGCAATAAGTTATTCTGAGGCTTAAAGTCTTTGTAAAAAGCAGATTGTGTGTGCATAACTAGAGCAATTTACCTCCCACAAAGTGAATTCATCTCAGGACTCCCTGATCTTCCCCTAAATTTACCTGGGGAGGACAGCCCTGTAATGGTACTCATTGGAGTACCCAGTTACTCAGCTTAATTTGAGGGGCAGTAGCCTTAGATTCACAAGATTAGATGCATACTTTCTGTGAAGGTTTTTCAATAAACATTCATGATTTGCCTGCTATATACACAAGATAGCTCTAGGAGATGCAAAGTTTTGATGACATGGTCCCTGCCTTCATGGAACTTCTAGGACATATAATAGGGGGGAATAGGATACAAACAGAGGCAATTGGAATATATACTATTGCATGAAATGAGTATTAGGGAGTTATGAAACAAAAAGACAAGAGGGAAAGTTATTACTGACTATGAAGGAGATGCATTGAGCTTCAAATGTTGGGTAGGAATTCAGTAAGTAGAGTGGGAGTTAGAACATCCATTGTATGGGAACAGTTTGAGCAAAGGAATAGAGGTGAGAGAACATAGGACGTGGGTAGGAAGAGAGTAGTCACATTTTCTGGGAACTCTGAGTATATAAGGGTCAAGGGATGGGGAAAAGAGGAGAAGAGGAGAGAAAAATATGAGATAAGGTTGCAAAGGTAGGGTGGACAAATTTTAGAGGACCTTGAATGTCAACACAAGGATCTTGAACATCAATGTTATATACTAAGTAAACAATGGGGAGCCACCAAAGGTTTTTAAGCAATAGAGAGATATGACCAAATGTATGCATAAGAAAGATAAATATGGCAAAGGCAATATGGTGTAGTAGCATGCATGACTTGAGAAAGCTCCAAGTTCAAATCCTGCCATAGTCACTAGCTTTGTGACTCTGGGCAAGTCACTTAACCTCTATTTGCCTCAGTTTCCTCAACTGTAAAATGAAGTGGTTTATCTTGATGACCTTCCAACTCAACAAGCATTTGTTTTCAGCCCTAAAGGCAGGATTCTATGATCCTATGAAGAGCAGATCAGAGGTGGGAGAGAAAAGGGCAGGAAGGACAATCGAGGACCTGCAACAGGCATCATCTATGAAGTCCCACTCATACAACAGGAATATTTTACCTGGCGATCTTAACATATGGATGCCATCAATATGCATTACTTTATATGATTAGTTCTTCTTACCTAGATTATAACAGGACCTTTCTCAGACAAATTCCTTAAAAATGTTGTCTACACTCTCTGCCTCCATTTCCTCTCCTCTCATCTCTCATCTCAATTTCATCTCTTTTGGATCTGACATTCACCTTTATTAGTCAACTGAAACCATTCTATCCAAAGTTACTGAAAATCCCTTCATTGGCAAATTTGATAGTCTTTTCTCAGTCCTCATTCCTCTCAATCAATCTGCTGCATTTTTTGTTTCTCCAGTGACACTGGACAAAGGAAGTTTTGATGGTGAAAGGAAAAGTTCTGGAGAAAGGAGTGTTACTGAAAGGAAAGGTGCATGGGCCAGGGATTTGTTGTCTCAACCAATTGTTAACTTTTCAGCGTGGGCTTTTACACCTTGGAAATAGGCAAACATTACAAAGCAGGGTTTAATTTATTGTTTTGTTGATTGTCTGAAATTAAGAAAATGATAAAGGAAATGTTAATAATGCTCATTAAACATAATACTGTGTAAGTTGTACATTTTTTTTCCAGTCATTATCTAACAGTTACTAGCTTACCCCTGCCCCAGACTGAGGAAATCAATAAGGTGAAATGGAAAAAAAAATGGCAGCACTGCACTATTGCGTTCAGTTTAATATATGCTTTAAAAAGAACCAAGCATACGTAATAGGGGTTAAGTCTCATAAACAATTATCTTTTCTGTTCTTCTTTGTATATGAAAATATTCATGTTTATGGATGTTTGACATGTCCACAATAAAAAAACAATTTTTTTTAAGAACATGGAGTCAGAAAACCTAGGTTGAATCCTGGCTCTGTTACTTTGCATTTATGTGATCTTGAACAAATTACTTCATCTATTTGGGCCTCAGTTTACTCATTTATAAAATGAAAGGGTTGGCTAGATGGCCTCTAGATCCTGCCCAGCTCTAGAGCAAACATACTTTAAACTTTCAGGGTCTTTTTCAGTTTTAAATCCTATGATTCTATAAGTAATAGGCAGCCTAGGAAGAGGAAGAAGGTGCTGGGCATTTTAATGCATATACTCTTAAGGAGAAGGAAGACTGGGCAGTAGAAATGTCAGGATGGGACTGACAGAGTTACTTACACCATCCCACTTAAAGCAACCTATAAGGCACACAATCATAGGCTTTAGACTAGCAATTGTAGTTGTACAAGAATCATGTTTGTCTAGGAAATTTAGCCATGGGCAAGAAGGAGGCATTTTGAATTTATCCAGAAAAAAGAATTGGAGTGACTACTCCAATATCTTTCTACAACCTTGCCTTTTATTTTACTGAAAAAAAAAAATCGAGGCTATTTGACATGAGCTCCATCTTCTCTCATTCTCTTTACCTCAAAACTCCTTGACATCATCTTCCACTGTCTCTTCCTTTCTCTGGATCTCCCATCTCTTCTTTTCCTCAATAATGCTAACCCTCCACGTACACATTTAATCCTCTTCTGTCTAATCTTCAGGCTTTCTCCATCAACTAGTTTCTTTGAACTGCTTCAAAAATGCTCAAGTATCCCCATAAATAAATAAATACATGAATGAATGAATAAAAAATAACTTTTTATATTCATAAAATGAATAACTTTTTATTCTGGACCCTCATTCTCCTCAAGCAATCATCCTATATCTGTCCTCTCTCAGAGAAACTTCTTTAACTACATTCTCTGCCTCCATTTCCTCTCTTTTCATCTACTCTTCAAACCTTTTCCATCTGTTATTTAACCTCACTACTCAACTAAAACTATTCTCTCCAAAGTTACCAATGATCCCTTGTCAAGATATTAGGAGACACACTGTTTTCCAGAGCTAAGGCCCAGCAAGCAAGCTATGCCCTGAGCTTGGCATAACAACAATCCTTTGCTCTCACCCTCTGGCAAAATCATATAATTATAGTATTGCTTTGACCATCACCAGGTGTTCTCTGAGCTTGGACAATCACTGGACATGCTGCAATATTAATGGGATAATAAGATCTTCCCTATCTATTAATTGACCTCATGTAGAGCCCACTGGGGGAGGGACTTGTCTAAGGAGGAGCTTGCTTAGGGGGTGGCTTGCTTGTAGGAAGGCTTCCACACCTTTTGGTACTAAGCTGATTATGCTTTCTGTCTCTGAGAAGTGAATATATACTCTGAGTTGGTATTTTACTTTGGAGATTCGCTGATGAGAAGGATCTTTTGATTTCCTGATTGAGACTGAATAGCTGTATGTTCAGAGCCCCCTGACTACCAGATGTTGTTTGTGCTCCCTTGATCCAGTGATATATGTAAAGTTTATATCAATATTGCTATGTCAGACAGCTGGAGCCCTGTCTGTTGGTCTTTATGCTAATTTCTTTTATTGGTTGGTCTTTATGCTAATTTTCTCTGATATTCAGGGTGCTGACCTTTCCCCTGAACTAGTGAATATAATTAAAAGTAGGGTTATTAACCCTTTTTTGAGCTATCTTTCCTAGAATAGCAGAACAAAGAACCTGTGCTATCAGGCCACCCTGGGTATGCTAGGGTGCTGGCTGATACACATGCTCAGACAAGTACCCATGTTCTGGTCATGAAGCTTTGCTATGAATCAAATTTGTCTCATTGTTGCTGTTACCCTCATTGTCAGAGCTACAGTTCACTATATAGCCATTGGTATAAGTATTGAGATCTCCCCACACCGTCCCAGGTCCCCCCTACTAGGGGCAGGGTCTTGGCATGTATTTAATTCTCCTCCTTGCTTGGAAGCCATTTCCCTCACTTTGAAATTAAACTCCTATTTGTTTCTTGACTCTCTTGTCTCTAGCTTGCTCTGTTCCTCTCTGGCCATCCACAGGTTAAAGTTTATGTCCAGTGGACATAAACTGGTATCAGAAGTGGGACTGAACATGGAGCAGGGCCATTGGACTCTCCAGTACCAGTGGGAATGGACTAGGCACCACCAGAGATTTGTTTCTCCAGAGTCCAACTCCGGTGAGTCCTCTGCCCTTGTCCTTGCTCCAGTCCTCTGAGCTCCTCCCTTGTTCAAGTTCATCATTCTTTGTGAGGAAAACTCCAGGGCCCCTCCAGTGCCCTGGTTCATCTTGGATCATTCTGATAAGGATGACCTTTCTTAAACTGCACACCTCTATTAACTGACCTCTCTGCATGCTTCTGTTGTTTTTAAATTGCATGCCTCTGTAAAATTTTAACTGTGTGCCTCTAGTGTTTCTTAAACTGAACACCTCAGTTACTATCTGGACTGCAATTGTGTGCTTTGTTAAAACTGTTTGTATCTGTCTTGTCATCTCGTCTGTGTTTCTGTCTTTGTAAAATGTCAAATGTCTGTGATGTGTTTTTGATGTTTGTAGATTTTATTACTTTGAAATATTCAAAAGGCAGCCAGTCAGAAGAAACTTCTCAGGGCTGTGACCAAAGAGTTTAGAACACTGGGAAAAATTAATGAACTTTCATACTTGAAGCAATTGTCCTAGTAAGCAGGGCTAACTCCCACTTTAGGCTTTCTGTGGGAGATTAGGTTGTAAGAAAAAAAAATCTGCTATGATTGTATTTCTAAATTCTCTTTAAAAGGAAATGAAATTTGAAAGACAATTGTAATAGAAATGCTGTTAGACAAAACAACTTTTTAATCTGGATGGTGTTACACACAATTGGGCTTTTAAAAGGATGTGACAAAAAAAATAGGTATTTGACTTTTTTCCCCTGTCATTTAGCTTTGTCTATGTTGGAATTACAGAAATAAAGTCAGATAATAAAAGTTTGTGGAACCACTATAAAACATCTTGGTAGATTAAGGAGTTTGGAGATTAATCATTTTAAAATTGCAGGGGAGAACTCTTGAGACTTTGGAGAAATTTCAGGACCTCACTCATTTCTGAAATATTTTAGTAAGTTTTGGGGTACCACTCTGTAGAATTTGTTTTAAGGAAAAATAGGGATTAAATTTTATAAAAGTTAAAAGTAGATGGCAGTTTCCCTTGAAGATTGATAGCTTCATTGTTCTAGGACAATGAAGGAAGGCAGTTAATTTTGAAGTAATCCCAGAGTGAAGAAAAAAATAGGTAAAAAGTTTGCACCTTGTATCTACCTCTTGTTAACCCTTCCTTGATCTCTCAGATCAGGTTCCCAAATAACGGTGTTGGAAAAAATGGTGGAAAAATATAGGAAAGCTTAAATTACATTCCAATTGTGAAATTTATCAGTTGTATAATCTCAGGAAAATTATTTTATTTCTGTTTGCTCTAGTTTCCTTCTCTGTAAAGAGAAAGATAATTATGGTACCCATAATGATTAAAAGTGCTTAACACAGTGACTGGCATATCCTGAGAACTATATTACTTAATGTAATTGTTCCATATCTGATAACTCTAAAGTGGTTTTAAAATGCCAAAGGTAGTAAGATTAATGATTTTATATGCGATAATTTGCAAATGCAATTGATGACATCTGAAGTTTAGTTTCACATATTACATACATGATGTTTGTGGTATTATTGTATTTCTAAATTTTCTTATATTATGAAATTTGAAAGACAATTGTAATAGAAATGCTGTTAGACAAAACAACTTTTTAATCTGGATACTGTTACACACAATTGGACTTTTAAAAGGATGTGATAAAAAATAGATATTTGAAAACTATTAAATATTTAATGAGGTATATTTTGTTATAAAATAGATAATAATAATAACATATAATAGCAAATTTTCATTTGAAATTCTTGGCTATTATGAAAGTGTATAGAGTGGTTTAGAGATATAGCTTCAACATATTAATGACAAATCAACCATCAGGTATTTGCTGTATGCCTGAAGACCGAGAACATGGATAGTTTTAATTTATAAGTAGAGAATAAATGAAATGCTAGCTATTAGGGAAACATCAGGAAAGACATTCAAACCCTAAGTTGTGATTAGTGAAATCTTGCTATTTAAGAGAAATATTCTTGGGACTGTAATTTACTATTGTTTGAGCTTTGGCTACAGGGATAGTTGTCTGAACTGTCATGAAGCCAAGCAGTCCAGGAATGGTAAAGGTGGATGTCTGTGTTTGGGAAAAGTTTTGGGTATGACTTTGGCATGGCTTAGATAGGATGCTTCAGTCCAGGAATGCTAAAGGTGGATGTCTGTGTTTGGGAAAAGTTTTGGGTATGACTTTGGCATGGCTTAGATAGGATATTCCTGACTCTGTTTCCCAATTGTGCTATTTCCTTTTTGAAAAGAAAATTTCCCCATCTGATTAATCCTGAACCTTGCTTTTAACACACTGTGATTACATGATTGACTGTAAGATATGACTCATGCCTGGAATCAAATAGAGCTAAGGGAGTCTTTCCCCCCTTTATGCAATTATGGGAATTATAGAAAGTTTTATTGTATTATTTGAACATATCCCTGCATGGCTGGGAAATTGGAAAATCTCTATGTGCTGTTTAGAGATCCTTAACCAAGGACCTATGTTATGCTTACCAGAAACTCGGATCCAAAGATTGATAGAAGGAGTTTTCTCACAATTGCCAACCCTTATATTTTCTAAGGGCCCCTAGTAGGTCCTTCTGACTACTCCCACAGATGTCAAACTTGTAGGTATGTACTCTTAAATCATCTGAAGAAAGCCTCTATTCCTGAGTAAACAGCAAAACCCTCCAGGGACCTCAAGGTTCATCTAGTAGAGACCCAGAAGCAGTTGACACCCAGAGAAGATAGATGTCCCAAGATTCTAGACAAGGGCTGCGGATACTGTCCTCTTCCTTTCTGCTGTGTGCCCAACCACCAAGGGTCCGATTTAAGTGTGTGTTCGCATTTTCTTCCTCTACATTCTTGGCCCCCCTCTCTTTTCTGCTTGCAAGCAAATAATAGCTAGCAATTATATGTAGGATACACTTACCTAATAGGTTCTCTCAAGGAACTGACCCCCTGGGATAAAAATGCTCATTCTGTGTTCTTTCAGACCCCTTCCTTTTGGCCAAAAGCGGAAAATGTCAAGGTAGTAGGAGACACCCTGTTTTCCAGAGCTAAGACCCAGCAACCAAGCTGTGTCCTGAACTTAGCATAACAATAATCCTTTGCTCTCACTCTCTGGATGATCTCACCCTCTGGCAAAATCACATAATTATTTTATTGCTTTGACGAGCACCAGGTGTTCTTTGAGCTCCAATAAGCTCAGAGAAGTACCCATCATGAAGCCCTGCTATGAATGAAACTTGTCTCATTGTTGCTGTTACCGTCATTGTCAGGGCTACAGTTCACTGTGTAACCATTGGTATAAGTATTGAGATCTTCCCCCACTACCTCAGTCTCCCGAGGGGATGGGGGCCCAGCACATGTGTCTAATTCTCCTCCTTGCTTGCAAGCCATTTCCCTCACTTTGATATTAAACTTCTTTTTGATTCCTGACTCTCCTGTCTCTAGCCTGCTCTGTTCCACTCTGGCCAGTTTGGTCTGATTGACACCCTTAATTGACAAATTTGATGATCTTTTCTCAGTCTACATTCTTCTCAACCTATCTGCTGCATTTGACACCACTGACCATTCTCTTATGCTAGACAATCTTTCTCTTCTGTTTTCTTGAGACACAACTCTCCTGGTTCACCTCTCACCTGACTACTTTTTCTCAGTCTCATATATCCTAATTTGTGTGGTTCCAAAGGTTCTATCCTGGGTCTTCTCCCTCTATAGCAAAGTTCTTAACTAGGGGTCCATGAACCCCTAGTTTGAGGGTGGTTGCAAACTTCAATGGGAAAAACATCTTTATTTTCACTTATCTCTAACTGAAATTTTATCATTTATTTCAATTATGAATTTAAAAAAAATAGTGTTTCGAGAAGGGGCCCATAGGCTTCACCAGGTTGCCAAAGGGACCGTGACACAAAAAACCTAAGAACCCCCACTCTATATTCTCTCTCAGTAACCTCATTAGCTCCCGTGGGTTTAACTATCATCTCTATGCAGATAACTCCCAGATATGAATAGGCAGCCCCAGTCTCTCTGCCAAGCAGCAGGCCTTCTCTTGAATCTTCATGAAAAACATTTTTCTTCTCATCTCTGTTCTTTTGCAATGATTGTTCCTCCCCTCCCCATGCCTTGAAAGCACTCCCTCCTTACCTCTTCTTCATACTGACTCTGTCTTCTTTCAAGATGGAGCTCAGGCACCATCTTCTGCATGAAGCCTTTCCTGATTCCCTCAGACTACTCGCTAGTGCCCTTCCTCCCAAACTACCTTTTTTTCTTTTAACTACTTTGTACAATAAAAATAACGATAGCAGTTAACCTTATGTAGCATTTAAGGTTTTGCAAAGCACTTTACAAATATTATCTTATTTCAGCCTCATAATAATCCTGCTAGGTTATATTATAATACATATTAACACATAATACTATTATAATTCTCATTTTACAGATGAGAAACCTGAGACTGAGAGATTTTAAGTGACCTGCCTAGGGTTACTAGTAAGCATCTGAGGCGAGATTTGAACTCAGATCTGTCCTGATTCCCAATTCCAACATTATCAATTACACTACCTAGCTGCTTCCCCCTGTATGTGTGTTTATTTGTCATATTCCCCCATCAGAATTAGCAGTGAGGTGGCTCAATGGATAGATCACTAGGCCTGAAGTCAGGAAGACTTGAGTTCAAGTCCAGGCTCAAACAAGTACTAGTTGTGTGACCTTGGACAAGTCACTTAAACCTGTTTGCCTCAGTTTTCTCATTTGCTAAATGAGAAGGAAATGGCAAACCACTCTTTGCCAAGAAAACACCAAAATGGCGTCATGAAGAGTTAGACATGACTAAAATGACTGAACAACATTATAAAAGTTTTTCATCTATACTTTTCTTTAGAGTTGAAAGGGAAGCTAGAGAAAAGAAAACTGGGGTCATGAAAGAAAATGACCCAAAAATAACAACAATCATCAGGATTTAAGCTCCTTGTGACTAGGGATCCCTTCATTCTTTATACTCACATCCTCAGTTCCTAGCACAGTGTCTGGCATTTAGTAATAAAAGCTAGCATTTATATAGCACTTTAAAAAATGCTCTACAAGTATTATCTCATATCCTCAAAATTCTGGAAGCTTGCTATTATCTCTGTTTCTACACAGGAGGAAACTAAGGCAAATAGAGGTTAAGTGACTCACCCAGGGTCAAAGAGCTAGTAAGTGCTTGAGACTAGATTTGAATTTAGGTCTTCCTGACTCCAAGTCCAGCACTCTGTGACCTAGTTGCTTTTTTGTAAGTGCCTAATAAATACATTGTAGGTCTTTAATGAATACTTGCTTATTAACTGAACCTTTAAGATCACTAGGGTTTACTAAGTTGATAATTTATAGACAAACTCTGGGGTGTAATCATGTTTCCTTGGCCTATCCAATATTTATGTGACACTCCGACATTGCTTGGACTTTCCCCAGCACTTAATCTAAAGCCTAGGACTGATTGATTAAGCATCTTTTCACTTATTTTAAGTGGGATTGGGTTGAGTAAAACAGCTAACTCTACTCTCACATAAACATCACCTTTTTGATGTTGCCTGGTACAGACAGATATAAGTTCATATTAGAGTTAAAGAGGTTTTGAGAATGGATAGGAGCACCAAGGAAAAATAAGGCTAGAAAGAGAAAAACTGTTTCTCAAAGGATCATATATATTCAGAGCTACAAGGAACCTCAGAGGTCACCTACTTCAACCCCCTCCTTTATTTTATAGAATGGAATTGAGACCCATAGAGGAGATGAAATGACTTGTCTAAGGTATAAATCCGTGAGAGGGAATTTGAATAAAGTCTTTTGATTCCAAAGCCAGTGTTCTTTCCATTATATCACACAGAGTGTTTAGAAGAGATGGAGGTATGCTGGAACAGATATTGGTATGTTAGGTGGGAAAGGAGAAGGAAGGAAACAAACGTTTATTAAGCACTTAATATGTGCCAAGCACCGTGCCAAGTACGTGACAAATATCTCATTTTATCTTCCCAACAACTCTAGGAAGTAGATACTATTATTATCCTCCATTTTACAGGTGAGGAAACTGAAGCAGGCAGAGAGCAGTTAAGAGACTCACCCAGGGTCACACAGCTATTACATGTCTGAATCTTTTTTTTTTGCTTTTTTAGAGGGCAATTGGGGTTAAGTGATTTGCCCAAGGTCACATGGCTAGTTTTTGCGTTGTGTCTGAGGCCGTTTGAACTCAGGTCCTCCTGACTCCAAGGCCGGTGTTCTATTCACTGTGCCACCTAGCTGCCCACTGAATCTGCATTTCAAGGACGATCTTCCAGACTCTAGACCAAGTGCTCTATCCACTGAATCACACAGCAATATTTACTCACATCTCTGGTACCTAGCACAGTGCCTGGAACTTAATAAATACTTGTTTGTTGACTAAACCTCTGGTTGGCAGAAGCTGACATTAACAGCACTTTAAGCACAAAGGAAAGTGAGATTAGAAAAAGATTGGAAATTAGATTGGAAAACCTGTTCATACCTTATACCTGAACATAAACACTTATATACATGCATATGTACACCTTATAAGTATAAAAGACTAGAGAAGACATGAATGACCTCTCCCTTATCCCCTTAATTAGAATTCCTCAGTTTCCCTGGTAGAAACATTGATGGAATATAAATCTGATTTCTATTCTTCCTTGTCCCCCATTTGCTATCCAAGGTATTGTCTAATGTGTAACATTCTGAAGGAAGTTCCACACTTGGGCTTGCAGGGAGGACTGGGATTTTGGGTTTGGTTTGGTTTTGTTTTTTTTTTTTGGTTTAATTATCCAGTGTCTGCTGTGTAATGATCAATGTGTAGCTAATTGGAAGCAAGAGAGAACAAAATGGATATTATTTTAGATAGTGTTTTTAATTAAAAGAATATATACAATCCTATGGGGAAGTTTAATAAATAGCAAGAGAGTTTATCTTCATTTTTTGTGTTTACAAAAGGATTTGTTCAAACGGACTTATAAACTAAAATACAGGTATGTGAATTCTTTCATTTTTAGACACCTCCCTTAAGGGACATGAGCTGACAGACACCAGCTAAAGGAAGGAGCTAATGCCACAGCAGCATGGCTTGGAAACCCAACCCACCAGAAATGGAACTGAAAGGTCTATAAATTCCCAGGGAGTGAGGAAATGGTAAGCAAATGGCAGGCGGTTGCCTAGAGAATTAGGAAATGAATAACAATGCTTTCTGGTAAATTAACCACGTTACATTCAGCTCAGGAAAGTAATGGGAAAATTCTGCTAAAATTGAATAGTGATTGGCTGAGATCATTTAGGTAAAATGCATAATTTTCTTCCTCCAGTGGACTTTAGTTGGATTTAAAATATGAATAGTTTCTATGCTAGTCACTGAAGTGTGATTCTAGAGACAGTCAGGGAAGGAAAGAGAAAACACTCTACTTACTTGAATCCTATACAAGACCTGCCCCTCAACTCCACCTGTAAATGACATAGAATGTTTATTTGCAAAGTCCTGGATATTTTAAAAATGGAAATGTATGGAGCATTAATCATTGCTATTGCTAATGGTAAACCATGATCTTACTATGTTCAAGAGGAAAAACATCTTTCTATTTAGTGTATTTCTGTCTTAATTCAAATGAATCCTTAGCTTCTAGATGCTTTAAGAGAAAAAAAATTGGAAGTGTAACAAAGCTAGGCTTGCAACAGCTGAGAACAAAAACACACATGCAGTCAAATTGGACCTTGGAAGGAATACAGATAATGTTTAAAAAAAGAAAAAAGAAAGAACGAAAAGGAAAAGAAAAAAACTATGGGCACAGGGGTTTTTCTCCCTAATCAAATGCAGAATGAAGAAGATTATTCCATTTGTAAAGGTGTTACTGTCTACAATCTACTTGGAATACAAAGGCATTACCTCCCCTGACAGTCAGGAGCCAGACATGTTTCATTTTTATACAATGAATAATATGTATCCATTCATACCTAATTACATTTTTGTCAACTCTTAAATTTCAAAGGTTGAAAGGAATTTCTTAGACACCAGCATTTCAAATATCCACGATAACTAGACATTTTTCTGCTTTCTGTTCCCCCCAAAAAATGTTCTTTGTGGGCCTTTTCTTCTCTTCCTTCATGCCTTTCTACCCTGCTCACCTTTTATCTCCTGTCTCATCCTGTTTCTTCTCCATCTCCGTGGTTCCTCTCTCTTTCCTCCCCCTTCCTCCCTCTCTCCAATCTTTGCACAAAAATGTTAGAGCCTGAGATCATCTAGTTCATCCCCCTCATTTTCTTGCCATATCACCCCACCAGATTTATGTTAACTTACTACATTACCTTCCAAATATTTCAGCTGGTGTGGCTTTCCTTGTCTACTTCTTTTGACTGGCCCTGCATGCTCTGACCACACCTATCCCTTCACTGGCTCTAGTCACCTATGCCAGGTGGACAAATTCTTTTTCTTTTTTTTGCTTTTTTTTGGAGGGCAATTGGGGTTAAGTGACTTGCCCAAGGTCACACAGCTAGTTTTTGTGTCAAGTGTCTGAGGCTGGATTTGAACTCAGGTTCTCCTGACTCCAGGGCCAGTGCTCTATTCACTGCGCTACCTAGCTGCCCCAGGTGGACAAATTCTTATACTCTTAATCTGAACAGTGGAACTTCCAGCCTCAATGCCATCATTTCTCTCCGCCCTACAGGTTCACACATATGAATTGCCCAAGTTTGTCCTTCATTAGAGTATCTGCAATTTTAGTCTCCTTTGAAATATTTTAGCTCCTTAAAATGACAGGTAAAAATCACAGGCACACTAATCCAATCAATCCAATCCAGTGAGTATTTGTTAACTACCTTCTACGTGCATATTGTGCTTGACCCTTACACAGAAACAAAAAATTCCCAAACAGTCCCTGCCCTCAAGGAGTTTATATTCTACACTATGTTACTGACACTGATACACATAGGTCAAAAGACAAACCTTTTATTTGAGAGACTTTGGAAACAGGAAAGGATAGGGGTAGTCACAGAATTATAGAATCTCACAGGTCATTATGTCTGACTCGCCCCCAAACATCCCTGCTCTCCATCCTCAGTGTTAAGAGATCCTATCACCTAATTCTAATGTAGAGACTAGGAAGTTTTTCCTTTCATTAGGCCTAAATCTGGCTCTCAGTTTCTCCTGGCTCCTAGTTTTGCCCCCTTGGGACCCACCAGAACAAATCTAATTCCTCAATATGTGAACAGAGATGTAGTATCATGTCTCCCTCAAGTCTTCTCTCCTCCACATTAAATGTCAGTGGTTCCTTCAATATATCAACTTATTATATAGACTCAAGGTCACCATCCTACTCTCCTCCCTTGGATAACTCTTCAACTGTCTTTATAAAATTAGCTAAACTAATCTGAACGGAATATTCCAGATACGAACTGAGCATGAATTACTCTTAGAAGACTAATGGATTGCTCTGCTTTTGGATCCAAAGTTTGGGCAACTGAATTGGAAAGCTGAAAGCCCAGTTTGTCCTTACAGGGTTTATAGAGCAATCCCTGCAGTACTTGTTCTACTTCATGGAAGCATGGAAAGAGAAAAGGAATGTCAGGACACCAAATGCTGGATTTGAGTCTATCTACAATTAAGTTACTCTATGACCTTAGGTCAGTGACTTCCTCTCTCCAGTTTCCATTGTTTGCTTTCTCAAAGAAGGATCATCCCATCTGTTCCCTTACATCCGGTCATAGAGAGATGCAGAACCGTCTGGTGGTGGGGACTGCCAGACTGGACAGTTACTCTGACCCAGAATTCTGTGTAACTATAAATTCAAGGCCTCATTAATTAAAAGTTAAAAGCATTTTAGAGAATGCTTCAAATTAGTGGGCTGAAGATCAAAGGGCACATTTTTGGCCAGGAGTTCAGAATCTAAGAGGCACAAACAAATTGAAGATTTTTGATTTCCTGAACCCACTGAAACCATGACACTAGATTTCATGCTGTAATAGAAAAGTTCCTGAAAACTTCTTATCTCAGCTGAGTCAAAAGGTTTGCTCTTTTCTCTTAGTGTATTATTTTAGACTCGAGTGACAAAATTAAAGGGCCAAACATCTTTGTGGAACTTAAGAATATAAATCCAGAAAACCTGGTTCAGAGGACTTCCACAGCTGCCTATGGAGTTTACAGGTCGAGACAGCACTTAGTTTTAACGTTGTAGGGAGTGGAGAGTTTCTGTAGTACATGTGTATAAATGCCTATTCAGAGGTTAAAGATCTGTCGTGACCCACATCAGTAACAGAAAGCTGCTGCTCATGCAGAACGTGCTTGGAACGTTAATTGCATTTTGCAAAAATGTGAGTAATGCCTGCAGATGTGTGCCTGTCAGCTCCTCCCTGACCCACAGCCTGGCGAAGCTTCTCTGGGGGAAGGCTTTCTCCACATGTTCTCTGCTTGGCTGGCATTCAGGAGCTAATTCTGCACAGGTTTCACCTGGGAAGAGGAAGGTTGCTTTGTCTGTTTGTTTTGAAGTTCAGGGGCCCCTGCCCCTGAAAATCAGATGAGGAACCATGACTGGGAGGGATCCAATAGAACCTATCACCTCATCCTGATCTTTAACTTAGCCTGAATTTTCTGGCCATACCCCAGGAGGCCTTAAGTTGTGCAAAAAGGATATCATTATCCCAACAATCATGTTCCATCCTCTGGCACATCACTCCTATTAGGGTCTATAACAGAGATAGCTCTCTATGCTGACACAGGGATGCCCCAGGTTTTGCCATCCTGTGGCAGGCCCAGAAGCTCAAAGTCAGGTATATTTATTAACTATAAAAGGGGCAAAAACCATTGCTTCATTTTGCCTCCATTTACTGTTTGACAGTCTTCCTGGAGTAACTCTGAAACACCTCTGTAACATTTACTACCTGCCTCTCAGGTCCAGCAAAGTGCTTTATAAAAACCCGAAAGCCCTGTGTAAATGTTAGCTGTGATGATAAGGATCATTCTCTCTTCTGAACCACCCATTGTGGCGTTTCCTCACATGTACCCCCCCAAAATAGGACTGCACTACCCTTGGTTCCTATGAGAGACCCTGGCTTGGAATAAAACCTGCATAACCCCCAGGGGAAGCCCTCCATCAGCTGCTGGCTCCCACAGCTAGGGGATGTGCTTGTTTGTTGTCTTGGCTAAAGGCTGCTTTTCTGAGGGGGACTAGAGGGAACCGAGAGGAGGAAGAGGAGAGTTCCTTGCAGTAGGTTCAAACTGTGGGTGGACAGGCCGCACTTGGATCCACCAGCTGCTGTTGGCTAGGCCTTCGAGGCTGAGCGCCAGCGGCAATATGACTAGGAACCAGTCAGCCTGAGGAAGAAGCAATAATCCGGTTAACCTTGGCCAGCTCAGACAAAAGCTGGAGGCTTTTCTCTTGGAATGATGTGAGGGGGATGGGGGGCGCAGACTGGAGATGGAGGATTGTCTGGGCCCAGGGCTCATTCAAGTGAAGTTCTCCAAGTCAAGTATAATTTTGCCCCTAGGGAAGTCCCCTGGTAAATCAGGGAGTTCTTACCTTCTGAATTCTAACTAGTCTCCAGTGAGCAGCTATGAAATTTGATCTCAGAAACTGTGGCCTGGGGTTAAATCTCCCTTTTATTTTTGTTCTTGAAATGCGGTAGAAACCCATGGGAATCAAAGCCCCTATTACACCACAGGATATATTCTGTATTGGGGGGAAAAAAGCACTGGTTTTAAAATCATAAGACCTAGATATGAATCCTGGCTCTGCCATTTATTAGCTGTGTGACCTTGAGCAAGTCACTTCACTATGAGGCTCAGTTCCCTCATCTGCAAAATAAGGGCATTGGATTAGACGACCTCTTAAAACCACTTCCAGCTCTCAGTCAGGTCACATCTCTAGAAACAAAATAGCAGCATACAGAAAGGGTCTTGACTAAAAGGCAAGAATTACCTCTGTCTCTTGACACAGCCTTATAAAGGGCCATCTCTGTCCTGAGTATTTGCTGAAATCATATAAATTTTTTGAGCTGGAAGGGACCTTAGAGATTCTCTGGTACTGGGGTTCTTAGCTGAAGGTTTGTGAACTTGTTTTAAAAAATATTCTGATTACTATATTTTGATATAATGGGTTTGCTTTGTAATGTTAAGTTTTATTTTATACATTTAAAAACATTATTCTGTGAAGGGTCCATCATTGGCTTCATCACACTACCACAGTCTTTTGTGTTAAGATTAGGTACAAAAGGGGTGGCTAGGTGGTGCAATGAATAGAGCACTGGCCCTAGAGTCAGGAGGACCTGAGTTCAAATTTGGCCTCAGACACAACACTTACTAGCCGCGTGACCTTGGGTGAGACACAACCCCAATTGCCCTGCCTTCCCCCCTCCAAAAAGATTATGGGCCTCTACTAGTCTAACCCCCTCATTTTATATATGAGGAAACTGAGATACCAGAGGTCAAGGGACTCCCCCCAAGTCCCACAAGTAGCAATAACAGAGCCAGAATTCAAACTCTGGTCATGAACTCATAGGAACCAGAGCTGGAAAGGGCCTTAGAAATGATCTAATCTAACCCTTTTGTTTTCCAAGTAGGGAAACTGAGGCCCAAAGAGGATAAATGACTTATGGAAGGTTGACACAGATGGTAAAATGGCAGAACTGTATCCTCTGACTTGAAATCTTCCCCCTATATCACAATCCAGGGATTTTCTACTTCCCATGCTGCCTCCATGATGGTGAACAAAAGGGAGCCAGGGAAATTTAGATTTTGCATTTTGTTTTGTATCTCGTTTGATTAGACTCTCTCCCCATTCCCCTGATCTGCCCCAGAATTCCTGTGTTGAGAAAGAAATCTTAAACAGTTGGGGAATTAGAAGACCCTCTCACCCCACAAGAGTTAATTTAGGCTAGTTTTCCAGATCAAGTCTCTTTTAATCTTTCTTAGTCATAAATCATTCTCTTCTATTCCCCTAATCACTTTGCTTACTTCATTCTTTTTTTTGTTTCTTTCAGGGTGAAGATACCCAGGGCAGATGACAGTCTTCTAAGTGTCTTCACAGGGGTTCTGCCCAGTGTCTGTGAGGTAAGTTACCCCCAAAAGTACTTAGCATTATTTTTCCTTTCTGTCCTATCATGTTTCAAATCTGTCTTTAATTTGCTAGTCCTTGGGTTTCTCAAGCTTGCATTGATTCTTGGTGTGTTTCTACCAGGTTTCAGGTTAGTCTAAACCAGCTGAACCAATTTACATTTTTCTAAGATGGACCCCTTCCCCTTATCCTCCTCACTCCCCCCCTACATGTACAATTTAAAAAAAAAAAGTTTATATGATACCTTGAGGTCTACAAAAGTATTAATGTCAAGACCTTCTGGGGTTTGAAGCATCTTACTGCATGAGATACTATCAAACAAATACATTTTGCCAGCCCAGATCCAAATGTGTGGGTGTATTGAGGGAAGCTACCAGAATAGCCTTTATTTCCTACAGGCTCCAAAATCCTTGTTTTCCCAAATGTCAAAACTGTATGATTTTAGTTAACAAAAGAGGAAACCAAAAATTTGAAACCTATAACTGATTTAGAAGTTAAGCATCAGATTTGAAACTAGGACATTTTTGCACTTGAGATTGGTTCTATAAACTTGCATACATGAATTGCATCCTTAGCTAAAGAGGTTAAGGCTGAACTTAGCCCAAGACTGGTGTAGGGGAGGGCTGGGAGGGAGGAGAGGGGAATTTCCCCCTACCCTGTCTGGGAGCTTCCTATTTTAACTAATTATTTTTGCTCATTAAGTGGTAAGCTCTGTTGATTCTAAGATGGTGTCCTATCTGCACCCTATAAATTTAGCACCTTGGGGCAAAACACTGGTTGTCTTGCCCTAGTAAAACTTGCTATTCCTAGACTCCAAAGCTGTAAAGGTATCTCAGAGATCATCTAGTTCAGGCCCCAATTTTACAAATAGATCCTAATAAATAAAATGACTGCCCAAGGTCATACAAGTTTTCAAAACATATCTTCTGGGTGGTGCAGGGGATAGGGCACTGGGCTTAGAATCAGGAAGACTCATCTTCATGAGGTTAAATGGGCCTCAGATACCAGCTGTATGACACTGGGCAAGTCACTTAACTCTGTTTGCCTCAGTTTCCTCATCTGTAAAGTGATTTAGAGAAGGAAATGGCAAATCATTCCAGTATCTTTGCCAAGAAAACCCCAAAATGACATCATGAAATATGACATGACTGAAACAATTAAACAATAACAACAATTTCAAACTCAAGTCCCCTGACTAGGAATCTAGTACCCCTACTACTACATCACTTACACACACACACACACACACACACACACAGCATTGTATTAGGAATAGCATTACATTTAGAGTCAGAGGTTTTGAATTGAAATACAGGCTCTGTTATTCATTACCTCATAGGCTCATATGAAACTCGAATGAAATAATGTATATAATGTACTATGTAAGCTTTAAATTGATACTTAAATGTCATAGATTCACACTATCCCTATGATGCAGATAAGAACTACTACTACTATCTGTGTGGCATTGGACAAATCACCCAACCTCTCCCCATCTCAGTTCCTCACTTAAAACATGAGAGACTTGGAATGGAAGATCTTAGAGGTCCCTCCCAGCTTGAAATCCTATGAACTCTTGGATTTAATCTCCTCCAAAGATTTCTTATTTAAGATCAGAATTTTGAACTTGACCTATGAGTCAGGAAACAGAAGTAGAGAAAAAAAACACTCCATTTTTTTTTTCATCTTCATAAATGCCTATCATTAGTTTCTCTGGGAACCAGCTTAGGCTCTGGAAAGCTCTCTGGGTTTGGGGACCACTGGCTTCAGCAGAACAGAGCTCTTCTAATGAGCAGGACTGGTTGTTATAAGCCACTGCCACAATGGAGTCTGAATTCTGACCCTGGACAAGAATGGGAGCAGCCCATCTGGCATGGATGCACTGTTGGGCAGCTACAGCCCAGACAGGCATCATTTTTAATCCAATAAAAGTGAAATATTGTTTTTTTTTTAAAAAGCCTGCTCCCCACCTATCCTGAATGGGAACATTGCTCCAGCTCAAGATCATCATGCTGTTACTAAAAGCAACTTAATCAACAGGTGTGGAACTGTGGGGCCCAAGGCTACAGGAGATTTTTGCATTAACCTCTCATAAAGCACCTACTCAAGGTCGAAAGCAATTCACCAGGATATGTGAGAAGCCCAGTGGGACGGCCAAGATCATTTGTTGCCTGGTTGGATGGAAAGCCAGACCTCCTATGAGGAAACAACCCTCCTCTTACTGTTGGTGGAGATTGTTTTTATGACCAGACTTGTCAAGTGTTTTGTTTTTCTATTGTAAACTTGTAGTGTCAGGGTCCTGTACAGTCACTCCCATGGGGTAAAGGGCAGCTGAGTGAATCATCAAAGAAAATCTGAGCAAGTAAGTAGAGCCTGGAACTGGAGCCGGGTTCAGGGTGTGTCGGTCACTTCAACTCTGTAACTGAACTAAGAAGCATGTTTCGAACAAGAAAGAGGAATTTAGAGGCAAACACTGGTTTTGGAGTTCAAATTCCACCTCTGACATGATCAATGTGACTCAAGGCCAGTTATTTAATCTCTATGGACCTCACTTTCTCATGTGAAATGAGAGAGTTGGACTAGATGTGGTCAAAATCTGTGATGCTGTGATTCTATGAAGTACAATGAGGGCATGGAACTTTAAAGGGAAAAAGATATAGGTCTGGCCCAGGTGGTTGGAGGGAGTTTGTTTGCATGTTGTCCCCTCCATTAGAGTGTAAGTTCTCTGTGTCCACAGCACATAGCACAATGCCTGGGACATCGTAAGCATTTAATAAATGCTGATTGACTGACCATCCCCCCATAGCATCCTAAATCCCTTTCCTTTCTCATCCAAACTCCTTGAAAAAGCTGTCAACATTTGATGACACTACTCTCTCTCTTCTCCCTCCTCAACCCTTTGCAATCTGGATTTCAACCTCATTCAATTTAGATTGTCCTCTCCAAAGTTACCAGTGATCTCTTCATTACCAAAGCTGATGATTCTTTTTTTCTCAATTCTCATCCTTCACCTTGTGTGCTTGCACTCAAGAGAGTGCTTGACACTCTCTCCTCCTGGATACACCATCCTCTCAGGGCTTTCATGACACCACTATCTCTTGGTTCTCCTACCTGTCTGACTGCTCCTTCCCAGTCTCCTTTGATGATTCATCTCCATATCATTCCCCCTAATTGGGTTGTTCCTTGAGGCTCAGTCCTTGGCTCCCTAGTTTTCTATTGCTAGGTTCTCTCTTGGTGATCTCATCTATTCTCCTGGGTTTAATTATTTTTATGCAGAAGATTTCCAGATCTGTATACCCAGCTCCTGCTTCTCCCCTGAGCTTCAATCCTGCAATCCCCAATGACTATTGGACTTTTCAAACTGGGTATCCCAGAGACATCTGAAACTCAACATGTGGAAAAATGAACTCATTATCCTTCCCCCCAAATCCACTCCTCTTTCAACTTCTCCATTTCTGTCAAAGACCTTAGCATTCTTCCAGTCTCCCTGGTTCATAATCTTTTCATTATTCTTGACTACTCACTCTCGCTCACCCCACATATGCAATCAGTAGCTATGTCTCACTGTTTCTACTTCTACATCATCTCCCACATCTGACCCTTTCTTTCCATTCACACAGCTACTGCCTTAGTTCCTGGCCTCATCACCTCTCACCTAGGTTATTTCAATAGCCTTCTAATTGGTTTTCCTGCTACAGTTCTATCTATCCCCCACCCAGCTACAAAGTGATTTTCCTTAAGTTCAGATCTGACCATGTCACTCTCCTGCTCAGTAAACTTCAATGGCTTCATATTGTCCATAGAATCATCCCTCTTCACTCTCCATCTGAAGCTACCCTTGGTCTCAACTATAGAACAAAATATAAGTCAGAAGCCCTCCCCGACCCTTTGCAGCTTCCTTTTGTGTGTTACCTTCCTCAATTGGATTATAAGCTCCTTGAGGGTAGGAATTGTCTTTTTCTTATTTCCCCTGTACTTAGCACAGTGCTAGGCATGTAATAGGCACTTAATAACTGTTTATTGAATTGAACTGAATCAAATAAAATCTTCTTAGTGTAACTTTTAAAGCCCTTCAACTCCTGGTCCCAACCTATCTTTCTAACCTCAGCATATATTACAATTCCTTCTGTACTCTGTGGTCCAGCCAAACTGTACTTCTCTCTGTTCCTCACACACACTTCATATCCAATCTCTGTGCCTTTGCATTGGTCATGCACTGTGCCTGGAATGCATTCCCTCTTCACCTTCTCTTCCTTTAAAATGCAGCTAAAGTACCACCTCCTACATGAAGCCTTTCTGATCCCCACAGTTGCTAGTATTCTTCCTTCCTAAATATCATTTGCTTATTATTAAGTTACCATGATTAAGTTATTGTTATTACTTACATCATGACTTATTATTTATTTTTATTCATTCTCTTTACATTTATTTTGTATATACTTACACAGTACTTGTCTCCCCTATTAGACTGTAAGTTACTTATAAATAGGAATTGTTTCATTTCCCTTGTACCTAGAACAGCATCTGGCACTTCAGGAGGCCCTTAATAAATACTTCTTGATTGTTTGATTTCCAAACCTTCCTGCCTAACTCATGGCACTGAGCTACCTGAAATCACTGCATTTTCAATTCGACCACTCAGTTGAATTTGCTACTTGAGAAATGACATTGGAGATGGAGTAGTGAAAAGCAGCTGGACCTGCCCAAATACATACCAAAGATATCTATACAACAATTTATAAAGCATTTTACATACTTTGTCTCATTTGATCTTCATAACAATTCTATAAGGAAATCTAGGGTTTATGATGCTCAGTCAGTTAATAAATAGTCATTAAGTGCCTCCAATGTGTCATGTTCTGTTCTAAGCACCGGGGACACAAAGAAAGGCAAAAACAGTCCCTGCTCTCAAGGAGCTCATAGTCTGATGGGGAAGACAACATACAAACAAGCTAAATACGGGATAAAATGGATGAAAACTCTAAAATTAAGGAGGATCAGGAAAGGCTTCCTGTAGAAGGTGGGATTTTGGCTGGGACTTGAGGAAAGCCAGGAAGCTGCGATGAGGAGAGCATTCCAGTATGGCAGACAGCCAGTAAAAACGCCTGGAGTCAAGATTTTAATCTCTCATTCAAGGAACAAGGTGACCAGTGTCAATGGGTAGCAGATAGTAGCCCATCCATCCCTGACTATCCTGCACAACTCTTGTCTATGTCTTTTTATAAATTTACTACTGGAGGTTCACTCAATGTAATGGAGGCTTTCATTGCTTTCACTTAACATCATGAGGTTACTGGTGGAACACACTCAGTATGTGACTAGTCAGCCCATCTTTTTCACTCTTGCATTTTCTTTGATCTCCTTTACTCCAGTTCCAGATTTCAAACTGTTTTACAAATTAGTAATCATTAAAACAATTTAGTAATGGCTAAAAAATAAAAGTAATGGATCAATGGAAGAGATTAGGTATACAAATCACAGTAGGTAATGATCATATTAAGAAAGTGTTTGATAAATACAAAGATCTAAGCTTTGGGGCAAGAATTCATCATTTGACAAAGATTGCTGGAAAACTGGAAAGCAGTTTGGCAGAAATTACGCATAAACCAATATCTCACACCATATACCAACATAAGGTCAAAATGGGCAAGTTATTTAAAAATGAAATGTAAAATCCTAAGTAAATTGGGGGAGCATGGAAAATTTTACCTTTCAGATCTATGGATAAGGAAAGAGTTTATGACTAAAAAAATATAGAGAGGATCACAGGAAGTAAAATAGATAATTCTCATTACACAAAATTAAAAAGTTTTTGCACAAACAAGACCAATGCAGCCAAAATTAGCAGGAAACTGAATGGAAATTTTTACAGCAAGTTTCTCTGATAAATCCTCATTTCTCAGAAAAACCTAAGAAGAGTGATGTGAGCAGAATCAGGAGATCACTGTACACAGTAACAGCAAAAGTGTAACAATGATCAGCTGTGAAAGACTTAGCTACTCTGATCAAGACAATGATACAAAGCAATTCAAAAGGAGTCATGATGAAAAATGCTATCCACATCCAGAGAGAGAACTGATTAACTCCTGAGTCCAGTCTAAAGCATACTTTATTTACTTTCTTTATGTTTCTTGCTTTTTATTAGGTTTTTATTGGTTGTTTTTTTTTTGGAGTGTGACTAATAAGAAAATGTTTTGCATGACTTCACATGCATAATTGATATCATATTGCTTGCCCTCTCAATGGGTGATGGAGGTACAGGAGGCAGGGAGAGAATTTGGAACTCAAATTTTTAAAAAGTGAATGTTAAAAATAAGTAAATGAAAAATGAAGAAAAAAAAATATGGGTCTTTCAAAGTGAAAGTTGAGGCATTAAAAGCATTATGCAACATCCCAAATGTAAACCAGTCCATTCTCCTATTCAATTACAAGTTCTCCTTCATATTTTGCAAATAAATGTATACTTTTAAAAATTATATATAATTTTATTTTAATTTTTTAAATTAAATTTTGCATTTATTTTTAGTTTATATCATTCATTTCCACAACATTTTGAGTTACAGATTTTCTCCCCATTTTTTCCCCTACTCCCCACCCAAAAAAGTGATTTCACTGTATGCTGCCTATGCCAATATGCTCTCTCCTATATCCTCCATCCCCCCTCTGACTTTCTGATATGGCAAGATGGATCTCCATCCCCCACTGACGATATATCTTATTTCCCAGTTGCATGTATAATAATAATAATTATTATTATTATACATATATTTTTTAAACATTTGATTTTAAAACTTTGAATTCCAAATTCTTTCCCTTCCTCCCTCATAACCCACCCTAACTGGGAAGATAAGCAATTCAATATAGGTTGTACGTGTGGAGCTATGCAAAACATTTCCATAATGGATATGTTGTGAAAGATTGACTATATATCCTATCCCTCCCCCCACTTGTACTATTCTCTACTTTGACCCTGTCCCTTTTCAGAAGTATATGCTTCTAACTACCCTCCCCCACAAACTGCCCTCCCTTCCATCATCCCCCCTCTCATACCCTTCCCCCCTACTCTCCTGTATGGTAAGATACCCTATTTAGTGTGTATGTCATTCCCTCCCTAAGCCAAATTCAATGAGAGTAAGATTGACCCATTCCCTTTTGCCTTCCTGTTCTTCCCCTCCATTGTAACAGTTTTCCCTTACCTCTTCTATATGAGATAATTTACCCCATTCTGTCTCTCCCCGTCTGCTCTCATTTTATTCCTCTCTCACCTCTTAATTTCACATTTTAAGTATCATACCTTCCTATTCAATTGGTCTTGTGCCCTCTGTCTATGTATACCTGTACACATATATACATACACTCACATATGTATTCATACACCCATATACCCTCCTAATAGACATATATATGTATGAACATTTATATTCCCTTCATCTATCCTCATAATAAGAAAAGCTTCATAAGTTACAATTACCGTTTTTCCATATAGGAATGTAAACAGTTCAACTTTGATAAGTTCCTTATGATTTCTTTTCCCTGTTTACCTTCTCATGCTTCTCTTATCTGCATGTCAAATTTTCTATTCAACTCTGGTTTTTTCATCAAGAAAGCTTGAAAGTCCTCTATTTCATTGAATGACCATATTTTCCCCTGAAACATGATACTCAGTTTTGCTGGGTAGGTGATTCTTGGTTTTAATCCCAGATTCTTTGACCTCCAGAATATCATATTACAAGCCCTTTGATCCCTCAGTGTAGAAGTTGCCAGATCCTGGGTTATCCTGATTGTGTTTCCACAATATCCAAATGGTTTCTTCTTGGCTGCTTGTAATATTTTCTTCCTGATCTGGGAACTCCAGAACCTGGCTATAATATTCCTAGGAGTTTTCTTTTTGGGATCTTTTTCAAGAGGTGATGGGTGAATTCTTTCAACATCTATTTTGCCTTCTGGTTCCAAAACATCAGGGAAATTTTCCTTGAGAATTTCTTGAATGATGATTTCTAGGTTCTTTTTTTGATCATGTCTTTCAGGTAGTCCAATAATTTTAAAATTCTCCCTCCTGGATCTATTTTCCAGGTCAGTGGTTTTTCCAATGATTCATTTCACACTGCCTTCTATTTTTTCATTGTTTGGATCTGTCTAATAGTATCTTGATTTCTCATAAGGTCACTAGCTTCCATTTGCTCCAGTCTACTTCTGAAGGAATTATTCTCTTCAGTGAGCTTTTGAGATTCTTTTTCCATCTGGCAAATTTGGCTTTTTAAGGCATTCCTCTCCTCATTGCCTTTTTGAGCCTCTTTTGCCATTTGAGTTAGTCTATTTTTTAAGGTGTTATTTTCTTCAATCAGGTTGTTGACTCTCATTTCATAATTTTCTTGCATCATTCTCATTTCTCTTCCCAAATTTTCTTCCATTTCTCTTATTTGGTTTTCAAAATTCTTCTTAAACTCCTCTATGGCCTATAACTAGTTCATATTTTTCTTGGAAGCTTTTGATGCAGGAGTTTTGACTTCATTGTCTTCCTCCTGTTCCATGCTTTGATCCTTTTTGTCCCCAAAAAAGGAATCCAAAGTTGGATTGCTGTGCTTGCTTTGCTTCTTTTGCTTGCTCATGTTACCACTCAATTACTTGACTTTTAAGCTTTTTGCCATAATAGAACTCTGCTTCCAGAGAGGAGAGCTTTGTTCCAAATTGCTGGGGTTTTTGCAGCTGCCAGAGCTATTAGTTGGGTGCCCTCTCAGAAGCCTCCACAGGCTCTGGCACCTCCAGGGCCTCCACCCAAGACAGCGATCCCAATCAATCAGGTTAAAGCAAGATTGATCACCCCTCTCAATGATTGCTTGGTCTCCCTACAATCTCCAGGCCAGGATCTCTGAAGCAGCCATATAGTGGTGGCTGAATGGCCACCGGGCTTCAGCTGCTTCTCTCTCCAGGGACAATGGTCGGGTCACACTCTCAGTCTACCTCTTCCCAAAGTCCACACTGATCTTTTACTTGGCAAGCTTTGGCATTTATGGGTTGACAATTCTGGAAACCACCACGGCTGCCAGTGATTCACTCTCCTGAAGTCTGCTCTAGCCATGGCTGGTCGGGCACACCCTGAGGCTAAAACCAGGGTCAGTGGGGGGGGGGGGGCGGGGGGAGGTGTTCTCTGCTCCCAGCCTGCTGAGATGGACCCTTCTTCCCAGCCTTCAGTGGGAAATTTGTTTCACTCTGTCACTTTGTGGGTTCTGTAGCTCTAAAGTTTGTTTAGAGTCATATTTTATAGGTATTTGAGGTGGTTATGGGGGGAACTCAGGGAGTTTTCCTGCTTCTATGCCACCATCTTGGCTCCACCCCCCTCAAATAAACATATACTTTAAAGTGATCTTGCCGTTGGCTGTCAAGTCTCACCATTTGGCAAAGAGATCATATGTTTGTTGGTTGGCTAAGGTGGTTTCTGGGCTTATTTGGCCTTCTTGCTATGGCAACTGATTTATATCAAACTTCTCTCAGAAGTGCTGATAATCAGAGTCCACTGAATCCATTTCTCATTTATCAGAGTCAACAGGCTTTTCACAATTAGGTCGAGTTGAATCTGAAGAACAGTCAGTCAGCCAATAAACATTTATTAAGCACCTATTAGTTGCTAGACACATTCTAAGAACTGAAGATACAAAGAAAGGCAAAAGACAGTTCCTGTTCACAAGCAGCTCATAGTCTAATGGGGGAGACAAGATGCAAACAATTATGTATATACAGGCTAGACAGGATAAGTTAGAGATAATTCACAGAGGGAAGGCAGTAGCATTAAAAGGGATTGGGAAAGACTTCTTGCAGAAAGGAGGGTTTTAGTGGGGCTTTGAAGAAAGCCAGGAAAGGAAGAGCAGGAGGAAGAGCATTCTAAGTATGGGAGACAGTCAGTAAAAATACCTAGAGCTGGGAGATGGAGTTTTTGTTTGAGGAACAAGGTTGTCAGAACATACTCCTGTCTTATTAACAGAGAAGTCAAAGATTACAGATATGAAATGTTGCTCATACTGTAAGAAACAGTTGTTTCAAAGGAAGCTTCAAGGGAGAGGGAATATCAAGAAATTGATGTGGTATAATAAACACAAGACCACAATAAAACTTTTTTTTAAAAAAGTACTCTAATTCACATCTGAAAATCCTGAATCTTACTCTTGTTTCATCTATTAAACTTCATTTTAAGAGGTCAAAGATATCATATCTTTATTAGGAAACAAGCTTGCATATATCCCATTTAATAGTAACTAACTGTGCCTAACAACAATGCTGAACTACTTTTTTATTTAAAAAAATACTGAAAGTGCAAAAATAATTATAAATAAATAGGTCACATTGGAGTAGTTCTAATTGCATACAGGATCTATTGCTGATCTCTATCCTTTGTTCTAATTTGATATTGATTTTGACCTTTGTTTTAAACAGTACACGATCTAACTGCACACAGATAGGATTCTAAAATGACTCCCACATCAGTAACCAGTTGTTTCCTGTTGTTAAGATATGATCAATTCCTTTTTTTTTTTTTTGGTGATGTCATTAGATGCTCACCACATCTAGGGCCTTCTAATTTGCTTCTTGAAGAAAATATTGATGATTTGAAGCATGAAACTTCTGAATAACCTATAGTCTTTAACCTCTTTCAATTTTTGCTTCCAAATCACATTTTCCAAGATGTCTTTTGCTATCCTCCCCTGTTTCCATTTTTGCATTGAAGTCACAGAGGTACAGATTAACATTAAAAAATCCTGTTAGGTTTTTCATAGAATTTATCTACTTTGTCTTCTACACCAGATGGTGCATTAGTTGCAATTTTCATGTTCTTCTTCATATTTAAGTTCATTAGGAATTCTGCATGGTAAAATGATCAAATATCCCATGAAATGATGTTCCCTGGTATCTCTGGGCTCCTCACGAAATCAACTCTTCTGACCTCTTATTTGTGCCTCTGAGGAGAATCTATGAGCTAGCTTTCCATCCAGCAGCAATTTCTTTGTCTTCTAACTTCAGTTAGATCAAGAATGTCAATATAGATGTGGTTCAATTACTATAGTAATGCATCAAGTCACTGATGTTGGACAAAGATCACATGTTAAGAATACCAACAATGAAATAAATGTTTATAACTGTCCTAAAAACTTTGATTCTTTGAATCCTTTGTCCTCTTTTCTACCATTCTGCTATTATTAACCACAAAAGTAGAAGAGAGTTGTTTTGCATTTTTATCTCCTTCACTGGTTGACATTGTCAAAGAATTAAAAATATCATCTTCAAGGATCCAGGGTCATCTCCATACCATGACTGGGTATCACAGTAGGACTTATTCGAGAGAAATTATTTATAGGTGTTATAAAATACTGAATGTTAGCAAATTCATTAATTGTGCCTTTGTATCTCCTTCTGTTCCCAGGGTTAATTATTTATATAATTAAGATCTTCTGTTTTGAGCAAAGACCCATGAAAATATTTGATGAGCTTGGTTCCCTCATGCGAAGTTATAAAAGGTATGGCATCCAAATAGCTTTCAAAACAGAACATATAACTAACTTATAAAATAGACATAAAGAGAAACACAATTTCTCACTTTAGATCACCATTATTTCTTGTCATGAGTATTAGAATTCTCTATCCAGGACATAGCCAAAGGAAGCAGCAAGGTATAGGAGGAAGAATGCTAAACTTGGAGTCTTACAACCAAATCTTGGTTCTGCCATTTACTACCTCTTTGACTTTGGTCAAGTCACCTTAACTTAGAATTAATCTCTGAACCTCACTTTCCTAATTTGCAAAATTAGTGGCAGTGGCCTAGATGATCCCCAAGTTTCCTCCTATCACCAGAGTTATAAGCCTGTGTATATGTAAAGGGAATAATCAGAGGGCCTTACCTCCTATCTGCTGCACTGAAACCTTCAAAGGCCACCCCATGAAGTATGAATGGGAATAGGTTTTCACTCTGGGTTACTTAGATGGTACATGTATTCTGGCCTCTTGGGACAAATATGACCCAGAGGTTCCTAATAATGGGGGCTACTATGCCAAAGATGACTGACAATTAGGAAGAGCTGCTCATTCATAGCCCTTAAAAAGAAAAGAAATAGCTTTTGCTTCTCCTCTCTTTCTCTTTCCTTCTTTCAAGAGTGTCAAAATTCTTCCAGCTCTTCTTCATGCTTCCGATACAGAGATGTCTCTCTCCCCCTCTCCAGCATCAGCTAATACATGTGTTTGCCTAAAACTGAATCTCAAGTCCCTCACTGACTCTTCTGTTTTATGTTTCTTTCCTAAGCACAGGTGTCCAAACTGATCCTCAGACAGATATCTCTAGTCACAGCAACTATTCTATAAGCATTAGAGGTATGAAGTCTTTGACAAGTATAGGTGCTGGCTACAGGAGTTATTTCTTGTTGTTTCATCCTTTGTTGAGTAAGATGACCACCAACAAAAAGAGAGCATTTGCATAGAATTTGAGGTTTCCAAAGTGGTGAAAGTGAAATGCCTATTCAACAGTACCACAAGTTTCCCAAAAGTCTTTACCTCTCTGGACTGTATGATAGAGGTAGTGACTTCTATGACCTTCTGAGTGCCTCCTATGCTTTCTTTCTTTCTTTTTGGAGGGCAATTGGAGTTAAGTGACTTGCCCAAGGTCACACAGCTAGTTTTTGTGTTAAGTATCTGAGGCCAGATTTGAACTCAGGTCCTCCTGACTCCGGGACCAGTGCTCTATTCACTGCACCACCTAGCCACCCCCTGCCTTCTATGCTTTCTACATCTGTTCATGGGCTCCTGTGAGGCCTCCGGCATTCGATCCATTCATCTCTAACACCTGTTTTCCCATATCCCTCCTTCCTGTTGTGTACAAACTCCTTGAAAGCCTATCTACAATAGCTGCCTCTACTTCCTTTCCTCTCACTTCTTATCTCTCTACAGTTGGACTTCTAAAATCATTATCATCACTTCTAACCTTAACGTCTAACCACATCCAGCTGAAGCTGCCCTCTCTGCAGTTACTAATGATGTCTTAAATTGCCAAATCTAACAGCCTTTTCCCAGTCCTCATCATCCTTAACCTCTCTGCAGTCTCTACACTGCTGATCATCCTCCTCTCCTTGATGTTCTCTTCTCTCTAGGTTTTTTGTGACACTCCTCTTTCCTGGCTCTCCTGCTACGTATCCGATCATTCCATCTCAGTCTCCTTTGCTAGATTTTCATCCAGTTTATGTCCCCTAATCCCTGGTGTCCCACATGGCTCTGTCCTGGGCCCTCTTCTCTTCTCTCTCTTTCCTATTTCACTTGGTGATCTCATCTGCACTCATGGATTCAATGATCATCTCTATGATGATGATCTCAAATCTATTTATCTAACCTCTCTGCTGATCTCCAGTCCCTCATCTCTAACTACCTATTGCACATCTCAAACTGGATATCCTGTAGACATCTTACACTCAACATATCCCAAACTGAACTCATGATCTTCTCCCTCCATATGCTACCCACTTCTAAACTTCCCTGTTACTGTTCAGAGTATCACCATCTTCCCAACTACCCAACTTTGAAATTTAGGTGTCACCCTCAACTTCTCACTATCTCTCTCACACCCTGACCCTCCCATATCCAATCTGTTGCTAAGGCCTGTCAATTTTACCTTCACATCTCTCCTATATGCCCCCTTCTCTCCTCTGATACTGCCACCACCCTGGTACAGGCCATCATCACACTTGGACCAAATCACATCACACTTGGACCAAAATCTGCAAGTTGATCTATCCTCCACAAGACTCTCTCCACTCCAGTCTATTCTCTAGTTTGTCAAATGATCTTCCTAAACTGTAGGTCTAATGATATCACCCCCAACTTAGTAAACTCCAGTGGTTTTATAGGAAATCTACTGTTTAGTATTTAAATCCCTTTAAAATCTGCTTCAATGCAACATTTCCAGTTTCTTACACTTCATTCACCCCCACATATTCTGCAGTCTAGTGACACTAGTTTCCTTGCTGTTTCTCAAACAAGTTACTCTATCTCCCAACTCCAGATATTTTCACTGGCTATTCCCCAAGTCTGGAATTCTTTCCTTCCTCATGTCTGTCTTCTCTGGGTTGCTTCAAGTTCCAATTAAAGTCCCACCTTCTACAAGAAGCCTTTCCCCATTCCCATTCCAGAGCTTTCCCTCTGTTGATAATTTCAAATTTATCCTGCATAAACAGCTTGTTTGCATGTTGTCTCCCCCATTAGACTGAGCTCCTTGAGAGCAGGGACTGTCCTTTACCTTTCTTTGAATCGCCAAGACTTAGCAGTGTCTGATACATAGTAAGTACTTAATGAATGTTTATTGGCTGGCTGAACAGCTTTGCCATGTTTATGAAACTCTTTCACATTTTAAGTATTTCTTAATGCAAGATTTTGAGTCTTATGTGCAGCAAAAAGCGCAGGCCCCACATGTGTAGTGAGGTTCCACTTGTGGCAAGCACACTGTCCTCATGTGGCTTGAAGGGAGACAGAAAAGACATCTCTAGGCCCTTCTCCCACCAACCTTCTCCAAGGGAGACTTTCATTCTTGCTAGGAGGGGAAGCAAGAGGCCAGGGTCAGGGGTCACCACTCTGCTCTCGTCAGAAGGAGAGGGAACCAGACGTATATCTGTCTGCTCCCTTAAATATTGTTTGTCTAGGGGATATGATCAAGTTCCATCTGTTATGGGAACGGGAATTTAAGATCTTCCCTGCCTCTAGGCCCTTTGACAGGCTTAAGTGCACCTGGAGCCTGTGGTGGGAAGCTTGGTTTTCAGGAATGCCCACACCTTGGTGCTCTGTGATTGGACAGTGGGTCAAGAGGGTTGTGACATTCTCTGAGCCAGGAGAAGGCTGTATATACCCTGATGTGAGGCTTTGCTTTGGGGCTCACTTTGAAAAGTGTTGTGTGATTTGATCAGATGAGACTGGGCAGCCATTGAGCCCCCTGGCTTTGAAAACCCAGATGTTGGTGCTTCCCTCTCTGGTAACTGTGACTAGGTATGGATATAATGGTCAGACAGTTGGAGGCCTGTCTGCTCGATCAGTTTCTCTATCTTGTAACTTCTGCTTGTAACTTGTTTGTATTCTCTGAAGTTTGGGGTGCTGACCTTTTTCCCCTGAACTAGGTAAATGACATATGTTTGATTAAAGCAAGATTGTTAACCCATTTTGAGTTGCTTTCCTTTCTCAAAGCAGATCTAAGAACCTGTGTTGGCAGCCACCCTGGGGATGCTAGGATGCTTGCTGCTACACCACCTAACTTCTGATCACTATCACTTTGGGACAGCCTATACTGGGGAGGGCCCAAGTTCTACATTCAAAATTTAAGCCCCTTCCCCGCAAATAACAGTTCCACAATGAAGACACATAATAAATAGCAAAGAAGTCCACTTATCCAAATCACAGCAAAACAGAAATCAGAGGAGGTATACATAGAAGAATATATACCAGACAACACAAAGTGAAGGAGCTCTCCCATTGGGAACCAGATAAGTCAGTTCAACGAAGAGAAAAGGATCTCACCCAAGGGGAAACTCTCCCAAAGTCTCTAGAGCAGCAAGCTGGACATAGGGACATGACGGAAACTGCCAGCTCTTCTCATATTTCCCCAGAATCTTTTCCTTGACCAACCTGAAATGAGAATGGCTTCTTCCATTTTCTCTCTTGAAGCTGGAAGCCAAGATACAAGAAGAAGACTTGAAGCTTAACCAGTCAAAGAGAGAACTGACCTTGAAAAGTACCTAGGAGGAACTGGAGGTTCCAAACAGAACTTTCACTTAAGGTGTCCCAAAAGAGGGTCTGGTGATGGCTGGAGGCCTCTCACCTCTCACCAATTCTGTCCTACCCCTTCATGTAGGGCAGAGCCTTCATCTCCACCAGTAAGGAGAGAGTCCCATACCAATGGGCTTTGGTATAGGGGCTATGTGTTTCAAGCATTCTTTTTGTAGTGGAGGAAATAAATAGCTGCCCCAGTACCTGATTTATTTTGCACATTGAATATCTTTCTAGAAGAAAGCCCTTTAATCCCTTTTGGGGAAACTCTAGACAGGAGCAAAGTCTAAGTTTTGTTTAAAGAAGTTTTCCTAAAATAACTCCAGCCTTTGGGTACGATGAACCAGAAAGTGAAAGGAAGCCTGATCCCTTGGCTTTGGTATCAGTCTCCCCCCAGGATATAACCCTAGTCTACAGGAGCCCAGAACACAAGGACCCTTGGTAGGAGGAAGGGATTCCTTGACTTCAGGCAACATATATGATCCTGAAACATGTTTGGCTTACTGACCTTGAAATGTGTTTTTATAGTTTGTAGAACCACTTTAAATTAGATAACAATTTCTATAACCTCATGACTATTATCTTCTCTATCATCTTTGATTTCTTATTTTAAGATCTAAGTTCACAGGATGATACATTTAAAAACAGAAGATACTACAGTGGTCCTCTACCTCTAGCTTAGGTTCCCAAAGTGGGCGATACCACCCCCTGGGGGGTGCTGAAGCAATGGGTGGGGTGGTACTAGCCTATGGTGCAATTAGGGGGTATTGAATTAAAAAAAAGAGGCAGTGGAAGTATAAGGAAAGAAGAGATGGGAAGGAAATTTTGAAAAATCATTCATACATGTTCCATCTGTTGTGTAACAGAGTTAAAGTCATAGTGATTACATTATTTTCCAAACAAACAAACAAAATGCAAGCTATAACTGATCAGTGGTCAAGTCCCCTGACAGGTCTTTACAAGCAAGTGTTGGTAGGCAAGTGTGTCATACATTGCCAGGAAATCCAGTATGCATTGGCAGGAATATGTGTGTGTAATGACTTGTTTACAATACAATACTATACAGTTACATGATGCAATATTATGTCATCAAAATTTCAACACAGGAAAAAAAAACACAAAAAATGTACAATAAATTGTTAAACTTAAGATGTATCATTTTTTAAAAAATATTTTTCATATCTTTTAAATGATGCAAATTTTAAAAATGTTAAAGGGTTAAAGAAAGTAAATTTTGCGGGGAGGGACACTGTGTAATTTTTTTTAAAGGGGGAAGTAGGTGAAATAAGTTTGGGAACCTATGCTCTAGAGAGAAGAAAGGAAGGAAGAGAGGAAGTAGGGAGGGAAGGAAGAAGGAAGGGAGGAATGGAGGAAGGAAAGGCGTAAATAAGGATCAAACAGTTATCTCTTCCACATCACAAGGGTTAGGGATGTGAAGCCCCCATGATCTAGAAAATCTGCATAAAATATGTTGGGCTTTTACTTTGTACCAGAGAAGAAGTCTGAATTTTTTTTTATGGGGTGTTTAAAATATTATACACAAATTTTATGCATTCCTGAATTTCTAAACTTTTCCTGTGTCATCTAATGGCCTTTGTATATCATCTATAGTCTCCACAAAATTCCCCCAAAATTCCAATTTAATTTATTATGCTGTACCTCGATATATCAAAACCACAATGGGGAAAGTTGCAATGTGTAAGGGATAACTGTAAAGCATTTGCTACATCCTAGGCACTGTACTAAGTTCTGGGGATAATAATACAAACAAAAAAGAAAGATAGACCTGTCCTCAAGGAGCTTACAATCTAATGGGGAGGAGGGAACAACATAGAAAAGAGCTAAAAAACAGAAATGGGAGGCAGTTAGGGGGAAAATAAAGGTACCTGGGCAAGGTAACATGGTTTTGAAGTCAAGGACAGGTCCAGGAGAAGAATGAAGGCAAGGCCTCTGACCCTGAACAAAATGAAAGCTCTAAGACAACTCACCAATGGAAGAAGTGATGTGGGTCTTGCAGAGGGATATTCTGTAATGAGAAGGCTACTGGGATGGCAGGCTGTTCCAGGATGAGGAGACCCCAGGCAGTCAATCAATAAAAATTTATTAAATACCTACTTTATGCCAGTACCTATATAAAGAAAGGCAAAAGATAGTCTCTGCTCTCAAGAACTTCACAGGAAAAATAGGAAGTTATCAATAGAAGAAAGGCAGAGAGGGTATGGTTTTGAAGTCCAAAGGAAGACAGACATAGGGAAGGGAGGGGTATTAAAGTTGTACTCCAATTCAACCAGCATTTAAGTACCTGTTAGGTCTTAAAAACTTTGGCTAAAATAACAAAAATGAAAATTGTCCTTGCCTTTCAGGAATCTACATTCTATTGGAAGTTGGAGGAAGAAGGCCAAAACTCTTAATGCCTTTGTGATCCTAGGCAAGTCATAAAGCCTCCTTATGCCTCAGTTTCTTCATCTGTAAAATGAGAGGGTTAGAGAAGATGACCTCCAAGCTTCCTTCTAACTCTATCTTTGATCTTGTGATACATCTTCTATACCCTCTCATATAGATAAACCAGGACAAAATATATAAATGTTTTATATAAATATCAAGCAGTTAGAGATTTTAGGGAGGGAGGTGTGGAAATGGGGATAGGGGAACAGGGAAATGTTAGCAACTGGGAGGATCAGAAAAGGCCTAATATAGGATGTGGGCTTTTAGTTAAGCCTTGAAAGCAAGGATCTTGAGAGGCAGAGGTAAGGAAAGACAGCATTCCAGTTTACTGGTCCTTGAAATATTTAAGTAAGGAATTCTATTGAGGTTGGTATTTTTCTGTTCATACTTTTTTTTGTGGGGAAAAAAAGGAGTCTGGAAATAGACCTTTGTCTGCCACAGTAAAATTGGGAGGGGGTAAATCGGGCCACCTAATTCTTTTATAAAGGAGGAAAAAAATCTACTCAAGTTCCCCAGCACATAGACATTATCACCTAAAAGCAGACTCTGGAAGAGAAGTAGAGGAAGGATGGGGGAAAATGCTCTTGTAATATACATATTTTAAATGCTTGTTTCCTGCCAATCTCCTATCCATTCCCAGAGAAGCTAAAGTGGCCCACCACGCCTGAGCCTGTGTCAGCTGCCAGCTGTTACTTCCCTGGAAACAGGGTCAGGAGGCTGCTGGTAGCTAATAGCCAGCCAGAAGCTGCGAATGGGATCTCTCCCTTGTGGCTTTCAGCTGTTGGCTGATTGTCAGCAGAGAGCTACAAGTTCTGATTTGATAAAAGCCAGCTACAGATTTATGAACCCTCCCCCCCCCCATTATTTTTGCTCCTCATTTTTTTTTCTTTTTCTCCAAATTGGAGCCTCCCTGAGAGCCTTTGTCTTTGTTCTGAAAATTTCAGTATCACCCAAGGACAGTTCTTTTTAGACAGGAACATGAGCATCTTGGTGTAGGGAGGAGAGAAGCTATCTGGGGCTTATAGTGTATATACTTTTATTTTTTCAGATGTGCAATCTACTGTGAGATTATAGCTCTGTCTGTTGAGGCCCTGAATGAAAGGTGGATGCATATTCTTTTGGCCTCCTCCATGGCTGGGGAGGGGTTGCCCAACAGGATTGTTACAATTCTTGCCCAAAGCACCTGGACTTAAATGAGTCACCAGCAAGATGTGCCAGGCAAGAAATCCAAAACCTTAAACCTCCTTAGGCTCCATGCTTAGCATCTGCTCCAATAGGCCAGCAACCAAGAATTACCTTCTCAGCAGCGGCATTTGTCAAAACATGCCACTGTATAAAACACAGAGCTCTGAGGGTTTGGGGGCGCTAAGGTGGGGGGTGGGGAAGGACCTGGGAATGGCACAGTTTAAATTCAGATGCTCTGGAGTTGTCATGTGGTAATGCATCACCAGTGAAAAATAAACCCCCAGCAGATCCTAGCTAAGGAGAGTGAACAATAAATTTCAACCAGTTAAATTAATTGCTTGCTGCTTGTTGTGAATATTAATCCCTGGTAGGGAACAGACAGTCTTTGGCCCTACCAGGAAAACAGGTGGGTGCTAAAAGAAGCTTAAATGGGAGGGAAGGGGGGTTCACCCTTACCTATAAATGGGGTGGGGAGGGGGCCTTCACTGAGAGGCTCTGGGTTGATGCAAAGTACCCAAGGGAAGTACATAAAACATGATGAACTCATCTATTTTGCTGTGCCATATGAGACTCAGGGTCTGCCCTTTTCCACAAACAGATCAGTCCCTAAAATAAAACGATCATCTTCCAAATACAGCTTTACTGACCAAACAGAGATGGCATAAGAACAGGTAGATGCATACATGTTATGATTTAGGAGGTACTGGTTGCCCCCCCACTCTCCCCCCCGCCCCCACCAAGAACATTAGATCTCAACTTAGAGAACCTGGGTTCAAACCTCAGCTTTGCTATTTGCTACCCTTGTGACTTAGTTCCCTAAAATATAAGATGAGAGAATTAGATTCTATGACTTGTCCAGTTCCAAATCTATTACTTTGTGATCTTCCTGACTGTCCTGCCTGGGTCTGCCCCTTTCATATTACCTCCCTAACCTAGAACTCCCACCACTGGAGTCACTGTTGTGCCTTGGATTAAATGGCAGAGGAGGGGATGTTATTTCCACATCATTGGCCCATGAGTGACCTGGGTGGGGGAGAGGCCTGGAGATTTCCTGTATCCCAGAAGTGTCAAACATACAGAAAACTGGCCCACAAAATTACCTCCTTAGTGTGGCAGCCTGAACTCTATTAAAATGTAATTGGGAAATATTTAAACAAAATAAATAGAACATGGATAATTTTGATAGGTGGCTTTCTGAGTCAATAAGCAGCCTGCAGGAATTGTTATGGATGTTTTAGTGCTGCCACGCCCTCCCCGCCCCCCCTTTCTATTTGAGTTTGGCAACCATTGCGCTATCTAGCCTTCTCTTCCCAGTGCTTAGCAACATGGCATGGACTGGCTTATCAAACTGCTCTACTGTCTCCATGGAAGTCAGTAAGCATCTGATCTTAAGGAGATGTGTAATAATAATTGCAATCATATTATAATTGCTAGCATTTATATAGAACTTTAAAGTTCACAAAGAGCTTTATATATATATATATATACACATACACATAAATGTATATGCATTACGTATATGTGCACATATTATATGCATGTGTGCTTCTATATGTGTATATGTATAAAATTTGATCTTCACAGCAACTCTGTGCAGTAGGAGCTATTATGATACCCATTTTACAGATGAGGAAACTGAGGTTAAATGCCTTGCCCATGATCACACAGCTAGTAAGTATCTGGGGCGGGGTTTGGATTCAGGTCTTCCTAACTCCAATATGTCATAAAAAAATACAAGGCATGAATAGAATAGCTTTTGTCAGATGGAGGCTTCAAGGCCACTTGTTAGGAAGGTTGTAGAGAAGCTCATACTTTAAGTAGAATCCCTAGTGGCCTGCGTGCTTCCTGAGGACTCTTCCAGAAATAAGATTCCATGATGCTCAGTTTCAAGAAGGAAAAATAGAACTGCTAAGGCAAATTCTAAAAGGCCATGACGCAGAGGAGGAGGGAAAGGGGGAAAAAATATTTACGACGTGCCTACTGTGTTCTAGGCACTGTACTAAGGGCTTTATGAAGATCATCTTATTTGATCACCACAATAACCCTGGGAATTAGGTGCTATCATTATCCCCATTTTACAGTTGAGGAAGCTGAGGCAGACAAAGGTTAAGTGACTTGCCCAGGGTCACACAGTAAGTTGTCTGAGGCCAGATTTGAACTCAGGTCTTCCTGACTTCAGGCCCAAGAAGCAAATAGGGATGTCTATAGAGGGTTAAAGATAAACTTTCCCCAAGGAAGAAATTGTAGAGCTCTAGGACCAGCACTCTATCCACTGCAACATTCAGCTGTACATCTTTCCTTCCCCCACCCACTTCCCACACGCCAGGGTGCTAGGGAAACAGGGCAGCTAAGATGGCACGGTAAATAAGAGCACTGACCCTGGAGTCATGAGGACTTGATTTCAAATATGGTCTCAGACACTTATTAGCTGTGTGACCCTGGGTAAGTCACTTAACCCTGACTGCCTTAAAAAAATTGCTAAGGATATAAAAATGTTTTAATTTTTTGTCATTTTAGACAATAGTCCTTGCCTTCAAAAGACTGGAGTGCTAAGACTAATACAAGATGTAAGGTACAATGGAAACAAAGAGATTCAAAAAAGGAACTCAGAAAATCTGAGGAGGGAGAGCTCACTTTCACTTGAAGATATAAGGAAGGTGAGACCTGAACTGCATCTTAAAGGAAACAAGAAATGAGATGTTTGTCCCCTGTTCCAGGCATAGGGAATGGCCTGTGCTAACACATGGGAGAAAAATACAAAATGTTGAGTTGGAGGAATAACTTTCAGAAAAGGGGTGATATAAAAGAAATAAAGCTGGAAAGGTAGGTGAAAGCCAGATTTCACGAGGCCTAAAATGCCAGAATAAGAGTTTATATTTTACCCTAGTAGCCACTGAAAAAACATGGTCAGTTCTGTTCATTAAGATGATTATTTTAATATTTAATATGATTGTATATGTATAACCTGTATCATATTCTGTCTTGTGGGAAGGATAGGGAAGGAGGGAGGAAAATTTAGAACTCAAAATCTTATAAAACTGAATGTTGAAAACTAAAAATGAATAAATTAATTTTTAAAAAGAAAAAAAGTTGTTTAATAGTTGTATAAAGTACAAATCTGATCAAGGCACTATTCTCCTCAATAAGCTACTATGACTCCCATTGTTCCTAAGTTTTTAAATTCCTTTACACCATGGCCCCAAATTATTTTTCCAACCTCACTATATCTCACATGCCTTCCTGAATTCTACGATCCAGCCAATTACGCCATCTCTGTACCTTGGCTGTCTTTCATGTCTGGATTGCACTCCTCATCTCCTATTTGTTTCCCTTGTTTCCTTTAATACTCAGCTCAAGTGACAACTTCTACTGGAAGCTTTTCCTAAGTCCCCAGTTGCTGGTGCCCTCCCTCATCACCAAAAACTGGTATTTATTTTGTAAATACTGATTTATATTGCATGTTGTCTTCCCCAATAGAATGCAAGCTCCTTGGAGACAGGAATTCTTCCATTGTCTTTGTATCTTCAGTAATGATCACAGTGCCTGGGACATAGTAGGCACTTCATAAATAGATGCTTGTTGATTGATTGGAGAAGGAATAGAATGCAGGCAGTGGCTGTGTGTGTTAGTGAAGAGGAGGGGAGAGATGCAAGAAATATGGACAAGAAACTGGATACATTTATAAGACTTAGCAACTGATTGAATGGGGATAAGGGAAAGGGTGGAAGTAGGGATGATGGAGGATGGTAGTGCCATTAATAAAAAAATAAATAAATAATTTCAGACCCTTTGACCCAGCAATACCATTTCTAGGGTTGTATCCCAAAGAGATCATAGAAGCAGGAGGAAGACCCACATGTAAAAAAATGTTTATAGCAGCTCTTTTTGTGGTGGCAAAGAATTGGAAATTAAGGGGGTGACCATCAATTGGGGAATGGCTGAACAAGTTGTGGTATATGCATGTAATGGAATACTATTGTGTTATAAGAAACAAGGAGCAGATGGACTTCATATTTACCTGGAGAGGCTTATACGAACTGATGCTGAGTGAAAAGAGTAGAACCATGAGAAATTTGTACACAATTACGTATGTGTGATGACCAACTTTGATAGACTGGACTCTTCTCAGCAATGCAGTGATATAAGTCAACCCCAAAAGACTCATGATGGAGAGAGATGTCTACATCCAGAGAAAGAACTGAGTTTGAATCCAGATTGAAGCAAACTACCTGCTCTTTTTCTTTTTCTTGCTTGGTTTTGTCTCCTCTTTCCCATTGTTCATTCCATCTGATACAATCCTTCTTTATAACCTGACTAATGTCTAATGTGAAAGTATTTGCAGATACTATACTTCATTGTATGCCGCCATGGCGGGTAGGGGGAGAGGGAGAGAAAATTTGAAACTCAAGGAATTGTGGAACTGAATCTTGTAAACTAAAAGTAAACAAATAAATTAATAAAGAAAAAAAGTTTAAAAAAGAAAAAATTGGAAAATTGGAAGAAGGATAAGTTTATCAGAGAAAGATGACAAGTTCATATATGACTTGTTGAGCTTGGGGTGCTGCCAAGTTAGTCATGTAGAGATGTGCAAAAGGCAGTTAACCATGTAGGACTGGAGTTCAGAAACAAGATTAAATGCTTTTAGAGACAAATTAAATGGCTACCCAACTCCTCTTGACATATTTTTCAGGGAATCGCAGTTATCCCTCACTTAGATAATGGGTATATTGGCCTTATAAGATTAAGGCAACTAGGTGGGGCAATGGATAGAACACTAGCCCTGGAGTCAGAAGGACCTGAGTTCAAATTTGACCTCAGACACTTACTAGCTATGTACCTGGACAAGTCACTTAAGCTCAATTGCCTCAAAAAAAAATTAGGGAAAAAAAAATTTCAGAGCTGCCAGGAAAGTGATGTTCATTCCCTAAGAAATCAACCAACTTAATTCTTCCTCCCTAAAATGCATAGAGTTCCATTTCTAACTGGACATTTGGGAAAGCTGGTGAAAGCAAACAAGGCACAAAGCTTCCCCCAAGGGTAATGTCTAGTCTGTTAACCTGCCTTGTTTACACCTAACATCTCCAAAGTAGATTCTGAAAGACTTGACAGTGCCTGACAGTAGGCACTTAATAAATGTTTATTGATTGATTGATTGACTGTCTGGAAAATATCTCCCACACCAATTGACCATTATACCTGAAACTCTCATACTTAGAATGATTCCTTTGGATCAAGGTGTTGTCTACAAAAGGTTTCTATTGAATGCAAATATTTTCTCCACAAAAGACTTTATGCCTAGACGTAGTAAGGGACTGTAAGGAGGGGAGGGGGGAAGAGGAGGAAGTTCTAAAGAGGGTTTGGACTGATGGCTTCTAGGTCTTGTCCATCTCTAATCTATGATTCTATGAAGTATATTCACTACCTGGCTCTGTAACAAAACTCAACCACCTGATTTGTATATGTAATTATGAAGTGTGCTCATTATAAAGTATTTAAAATACCATAGGACTTTCAAATTGACTAGCAATCATAAAAATTAGAGATGAAAAGTCAAAGCTTATCGAGGGGCTGACATGTTTCCACAGTTTCCTTCAAGATTCTACTTCAGAGGATCCTGCAGCAGGCAGAGAAAAGAGTTTCCTAGCACTTGGTCTAAATCTCTGGAGGGTATTCCCCTGACTGGCTTTTACAAGAACACTGAGTAATGCTAGGATTGGGCAAACATAAAAACTCCCAAAAGTTGAACTCCAGTTCTCTATCAGAGACAAGGGCTGACTCTCATTAGGAGTTACAAGATGGGTTGGTGTGTTTGTATGGTGCCTATCACCTTGGAAACAGCACCCATGTTAACAGCACATGGAGAACAACCGCCTTGTTTCCTGCATCCTTTTCCAATGGATTGTTGCTAGGAGTTTCTCAGAGACAATTGTACTAAGAGTAACCTTGCCAAGAGCCTAAGTATGTAATGAAGACACAGACAACCCTGTGACCATGTAAGGATTAGGAAGAGCTAGGGAATAAGCTGATTTAATTGATATGGTAGAGATAGGGAATGGAATTATGATTCCATTCACAGAGGGAACTCCTGAATGAGGAAACTTCTTCTACCACTGTATGTTGGCACTTTGTTTACAAATTATAATCTTAGAGAGTTTAGAGGAGTAAGAGGTTAAGTGACTAGATTAGGGTTGAACAGTCAGTGGGTCAATATTATATTAAATTATGTAAATATTCTATTAAAGTAGGGAAGGAAAAATTCATTTCTAAAGTTCCTTAAAGACAGGTTCCCAGAGCGGCCAGGTGGCACAGTGAGTAAGAGCACAGGCCCCAGAGTCAGGAGACCTGGGATTGGTTCCGGCCTCAGATACTTAACACCCATACAAAATAACTGGCCTCATAACCTTGAGCAAGTTACTTAACCCCAATTGCTTAAAAAAAAAAAGACAAGGTCCATTTAATATTTACACATTATACTGTCAGGCCTTCATATGTGTTCAAAGAGATGTTCCTCATGTCTTTGAGAGTTGGGACGATATGTTATTTATCTCTCTCCCTAGTGCCAACAGAGTTCATTGTACATAAAAGTTTGTAGAATGAATGCATGGCTAAGACACTCTTCTCCAAACAGCTCAATCCTGCAATGAGACATTTACTTGGTTGGATTCAACAACATTTATTGCATGTTTGTTGGATGTGGAGCACTGTGATAGAGGCTGGTGGGTATACAAGCATCCCTATCCTCTGAAACTTATAATCTCATTAAGGAATTATTAGGGTATACACAAATAACTGTAATACAAAATGTTGCCTATAGCGCATTACAGAATGTCAAAGTTGGAAGGGTCTTTAGAAGTCACATAGTCCAGACCGTATCTGATTAAGAATCCCTTCTTTCACACTGTCAGTCAATGGTCAGCTAGCCTAAAGATTTTTCTTATAAGAGAATGCTACCGGGCTTCATTCCGGAAGGGCTGCTGTTACTACCGGTTGTAGTTGTCTCAGGCGCGATGGCTTCAAGGTTACTGCGGAGCACCGGGGCACTGGCCGTCCAGGCCTTGAAGGCCTGTGGCCCTGCTCCAGTGGCCGCTTGGTCTATGGCGACGGGAGGAGGTATCCCTTCTGATGAGGAGCAGGCTACTGGCTTGGAGAGAGAGATTATGATGGCCACAAGGAATGATTTGGATCCATACAATATGCTAGCCCCAAAGGCAGCTCCACGGGCTAAGGAGGAGCCCAACCTGGTCCTTTCCATCACTGACAAGCAAATAGTGGGCTGTATCTGTGAAGAGGACAACAGAACAGTCATCTGGTTTTGGCTTCACAAAGGCGAGACACAGCGTTGCCCTAACTGTGGAAGCCATTACAAGCTGGTATCCCACCAGTTTAGCCACTGAGCCCCTGAACTGGTTTACTTGAGATGTGTTATGCTTTCTTCCCTCCAATAAAAGACTAGCCCCCTGGCACTCCCATAAAAAAAAAAAAAGAGAGAATGCTACCTCTGGAAGCAGCCCATTCCATTCTAGGATGGCTTTAACTGTTAGGAAAGCTTTCTATACAGTTGAAATCTGCATTTTTTTCCAACTTCTACCTATTGCCCCTGCTGCCTGCCTTAATATAAACTTAATCCCTCTTCCAAATGATAGCTCTTCAACCCTTGCATGCCCCTCTCCTTTTTTGTTCAGTCATTTTTCAGTTATGTCCAACTCTTCATGACCCCATTTAAGGTTTTCTTCGCAAAGATACTGGAGTAGTTTGCCATTTCCTTTTCCAGCTTGTTTTACAGATGAGGAAACTGAGCCAAGTAGGTTTAAATGAGTTGCCCACGGTCAAACAGCTAGTAAGTGTATGATGCCAAATTTTAACTCATCTTCCTGACTCTAGGCCCAGCAATCTATTCACTGTGTCACCTAGATATCATTCCCCTTTTTACCTCTCCCCTATTCAGGCTGTCCCAGAACCTCATCAGAGAATAAAAGCAGAAAGAAACCACCACTCAGCTCATCCTATCCTTTTGCCTTTTCCCTTGTCTGAGTTGCTTGACTGCTCACAGGATTTAAATGAGAATAAAGTGAAAAATTCCATCCCTTCTCATGAGATGATCACCAGGCCTTATCATCTTCCCATCCACTAAGATCCTTCAGGCCTTAGTACCATCTGCCTTGCCTCATCACCTTAATTACTTAGGTAACCAGCCTAAGGACTTTCTGGTCTTTTCCATCTACCCCACCACTGCCCCTTAGGACTCTGGGACCTTTCCATCTGTCCTGCAGCTGAAGGATACTCTTTTATATTCTATCTTCCCCAATTAGAGCATAAGTCCATGAGAACATTAGTCTAGCTTTCTTTATTCATACCCCCAGTCCTTATAACAGTGTTTAACTCATAGTAAGTGCTTAATAAATTATTTTTTCATTCATTCATTCATTCAAAAGACTTGAAGACAGCTCTCATTCCCCCCACATACTCCCAACCCTTCTTTTCTCCATGCTAAATATTCCCAGTTCCTTCAACCAATCTTCTTATGACATGATCACCAGTCCCATCACCATACTGATCTTCCTCTACTGCAGATTTTTCAGCTTGTCAATGCCCATCCAAAAATGTGGAGGAGCCAATATTGAAGATAATAACCCAGTATGATTAAACCAGGTCAGGAAACCTTAAGATTATCCCCTTCCTCATTCTAGACTCTATGCCTCTCTTAATTTAGGCTAAAGTCACCTGACCCTTTTTTGTTCCCATACCATATTCTGGACTCATATTGAATTTGCAGTCTACTAAAACCCCCAGATTTTTTTTGACACAAATTATTGTCTAGCTATACCTTTCCCCATAGTGTGCTTGTGAAGCTGCTTTTTTAAAAAATCGAGTGTATGAATTTCCACTGGTCTATTATATTTTACCTTTATTGAATTTGGCCCCTTATGCTAGCCCAGGGAAATTCAGTCTTGCAGCTAGTGAGGCTTCCCAATGATGAGTTAGAAAGGAAGGCATATTTGAGTGTCAGAGAAGTCCAAAAGCAGTGCATTTGATGGGAATAGTAGTTTTTAAATGAATAAAATTAAATCATAGGATTATAAAGGAAATCAATTATCCTAAAATTTCGTTATCAAAAAATTGAAAAAAACAGAGTTCTGGGGGTCTTAGATTAAGAACCCTTCTCTTGACAACCAAATTTTTTTTTTGGGGGGGGGATCCTTACTTTGTGATCCAATGCATTAACTATTCTTTCTATCTCCATGTCATTGGCAAATACAGTAAACATACCATCTATTCCTTCATCTGAGGCATTGATAAAAATGTTGACCAGAGCTGCAGTAGCTGTCAGTAGATAGAACACTGGATGAAGGAAGATCTGATTGAATCCTGCCTGAATCATATGTACTAGCTGTGTGCTATAAGCAAGTCACTTAACCTGTCTCAGCTTCAGTTTCCTAATCTGTAAAATGGGGATAATAATAGCACTTACCTCCCAGGGTTGTTGGGGAGGAGCAATGAGATAACATATGTAAAGTTCTTTGCAAACATTAAAGTGGTAAACAAACATGATTATTATCTTGCATATAACTAAATGTGTACATGGCATTTCTTACATTAGAATGTAAACTCCTTGAGGGCAGGAATTTTTCTTTGTATCCCCCTTAACATGGTGCCTGGAATATAGTAAGCATTTAACCAATACTTGTTGACTGACTGACATTGAATCATTAATGACTACCCTTTACATCCAGCTATTCAACCAGTTCCAAATCCATTTGTCTTATTACCTATCTCACATCTTTATATCTTGTCTCTGAGTTCTACTCTGGGGATGCCTGACTTGGAAACAAGCAACTGTGCTGAGGCAGATTGGCACAGTAGTGAGTCCCAAAGTTTCTGCATAGAAAAGAAAGCACTTGGGCACAAGGCACAAGTGACCAGAGTCAGGTCTAGGCACACTAGAGGAAAGTGTGGTAATGACAACACAGATACTCTGAGAGACTTTATCATAGACTTATTTGCTAAGGTCTATGTACCTGTGAAAGCAAAGTACCAAGTGCTATATGAGGTTAAGGAGGAAAATGTCGTTTCTGCTTCAAGGAGGAAATGGCATCTAGGATCAGTCTTGGAGTCTGTGTAGGATCTCAATAGGCAACAGATAGGAATTTGGGCAGTCACTTTAAACACAGGGAATGCTGACAGCAAAGATAAGAGAACACAGGATATAACTGGGGCACAAGAAATATAATTTGACTGGAGCCTGGAGTATCTAAGTAGGGAGTAGGGAGTATGTAAGATAAGGCCAGAAGGATAGGGTTGTAAGTGATTGTGGGAGGGCCTCATAGGTTAGGCCAAGGAGTTAAGGCCTTATTCAGTAGATGACAGGGAGTCACCAAAGTATTCTCAATGCACAACAATGGGCAAGTATTCCTGGGTTGGCCACGGGTCTCCCAGGTTATTTTCCTGTAGCAGAATTTTATCCTAGGAGCTTAAAAAAAAAAAGTGCTCTCTTATTTCTGTGGAACAGTTTAAGCATGAGGAGAATGTTGCTGATGCTTATAAACTCCATGAGGGCAGAGATCCTATCTTGTTCACCTTCCAATCCCCATAGAGGCAGCATCACTTAGTAAACAGAGAACTGGGCTCAGAGCTAGTCCCTGCTCTGATACATGTGGCTGTGTGACCCTGGGCAAGTCACATAACCTCTCAGTGCCCCTATGCAACTTTTAAAATTTTAAATTCGATAAACATTTATTAAGGACCTATTATGTGCCAGGCATTGTACTAAGTGATGAAGATACAAATATAAGTTAAAAAAAAAAGAGTCTTTGCAATCAAAGAAATTAAAATCTAATGGGGGAAGACAATACACAAAAAGGAAGTCGAAAAGGGTCAGTGGGGAATGGTGACAGCATAATGGAGAAGTCCCAAAAAAAGTCCCAAAGCAGCATAGCTGGTAAGAAATTTGTAGAAGACTGTGATGAGCCCCTTTCTTAAATAGAGGCCCTGGAACTCATGGCCCTGCCCTCAGTCAGAGGGTCCAATCAGAGGGGCAGAAGGTACTGATGAGATGTGAACACCTAGGCAGATCTAATCTTGCAGGATAATGAGATTTCCCAATGATGAGTTTGGAGATCAAGGGGCTAAGTTTTATTTTAAGACAAAGAAAAACCCAGTTTAGACTGTCAATAGGATACAATACAATCTCAGAGAATTCAAAACAGGTCCAACCTATATAGATATAAACCTGGATAATGTGATAAGATAAAGGGTTTATACAGAAATATAGAGGCTCCAAATCTCCATAGCTTAAGAAAAGGGCTGGAGATGTCTTGCTGTGTAAGAATCCTGAGACTGCTCTGGGTGGCACAAGAGGGCTTGCAATTCCAGGGAGTGGGAAGGCCCCTTTTATTGGACAAGCTAAATAGCATAAGTGAATAGGGTCAGAAGTGACTGGCTATCTGAGATTGTATCTACTTAAGGCCAGAGCTAGAATTACTTTCTCTTACATTTAAACCCAATACCTCAACTTGCATTTGCCCCCATCCCTGACCTACATTGGTGGAAGGAATTTCCTTACCCGGGAGTTCCTTATGTTAATGAAATCACAGGTCTAGTCTTTATCCCAGAAACTTCATACAACTATGGGCTTTTGGAGGAAAAGGAACCATATATTCTAAGCCACAGGTGACACAGTAAAATTTAGATCTGGAAGGGACTTTGTTGTTTATTCTTTGTTCTTGAAGAAGACCAATGACATCAGGAGGGTGATGTACTGACTTTGAAGTGACCTTAGCTAGAGGTCATCTAACCGATCCAATCCCCTAGTTATACAGTTGGGGAAACCGAGGCCCAGAGAGGTAACATGACTTGCTAGAGATCACACACAATTAAGAAGCAGCAGAGCCTTCTCACCCTAAATCCAGCTGGGCTTCTCACTGCACCAAGTTGTTGACTGATTAAAAGATGGGAAATTAAATGGATTTGATGAAAGACCAGGGAAATTCACTAAATTTTATGAAAGTGAACCAGGATGAAACCCCAGCTGAGCAACAGCTTGAAAAGTAGCTACAGATCCACCGACTTTTTCCATGTCTCAAATAAGGAAAACTTCAAAATGAATTCTCCTTCTGAACTCAAGGAGCAAAGGTGTTTTGTTTTGTTTTTAATAAAATTAGCTTCTACAATATGAGTCTCTTCATTTTATAGGATTCCATATTTAGAGCTAGAAAGGACCCAAATGGTCCTCTGGTTCAGTCACCTTATTTTATAATATTGAGGCTCAGAGAGCTGAGGGCATTTGCCCAAGGTCACACAGCTAGTAAGACTCTTCCAAGGGATCCAAACACAGTTCCTCTTACTCCAAATCCTCTTTCCCATTCTATCGCTTCTCACCCTCTTTTCCCATGAAACCCCTTTCCTCTTCCCGTTGGGAGCCCTGAACTAATTGACAGCAACAATTAACGAGCCAGAATAACAATTAACGAGGAGAACTTCCCCTGAGAGCTGTGACCCAGAGGGAGTTGCCACAACCACTAAAGTCCCACTGGCATACCTCCACTCAATTTCTGTAGTCCTGGATGCCTAGGGGAAGAGAAAGCCTAACTGGTCACCAGACATTTCTAGTCCATGAAAGAGGTTTCGGTTTTAAGAAATGAAATGACTTTGCTGTAAGTTCACTCCCCCACAGGAAAATACTGAGACAGAGCTTTCTACTTCTCAGTTGTGATTTGCATACAGCTTCCACTTCCTGATTCAAAGCCTGTTCTGCAACTTACCTGAGACTAGACAGGACAGGGAGAGAAAGAGAGAGAAAGAGTTGCACCCAGAGCAACCCAAACCCCGAGGACGGTGTAAGAAGTGACAAGAGAAAGGAGGGAGAGAGAGAGGGACCCTTCTCCCTTTGCCTCTTCCCCTCCCCTGGGTTCTGTAAGGCTTCATCCATCCTGATTCTAAGGTGAGTTGTTTCAAGATCGCTGCTGCCCTGACTGATCTTGTTTCTAGCCACTGACCCATTTTTAAAAATTGTGTTTTTCTTCCTTGTCTCCTGAAATGGCCTGTCTCCTTTGCCCATCCCCTTTTTCCTCCCCACCCTTTATTTCTCCGGCTTTGGTTTAGAAAAAGAAGAGCACAGTGAAATCCTTCCCTCTCCTGCTAGAGTGTTACTTGGTGGTTTAGAATTTCAATCAACGAGGCAAAAATTAACTCTTTGGGGGAAGCAGGACTCTGTTCTCAAATTTCAGATCTTGCCTGGGAAAACATTTGTTTAGGGAACCTGGTGTTCCCACAATAGGATGACAGATCCCCATTTGTCCTGAGGAGAGAGCTAAGACTGGCAAAAGGGAAGTGGCTGGCCCTGGGCCACGGGACACGTCAATGGCAGTGCTGGGAAGACAGTTCCCAAGTTTTCTTGCATCCATGTTTTCAAAGCTGAGAAAAATCAACACTTGCTTAGGCCAGGCAGCTTCTCTCAGTTTTCAATTAGTTGGTGGGCTGGTGTGTTTTCCTTCAAGAAGCCTTTCATTTCCTGGCTCTAAAAAGGAACCTTTAGGGAAAACTTGTACAGAAGGGCTATCCTGGATCTTAGAAGCTAACCCCAGACTAATGTTCTCCAGTGTTCTGTACTTTGTGTGAGGTCTCTTTAGTACTGGCATAGGAAAGACCACCCCCACCCCGAGAAGCACACAACCACCAAAAAGAAATTAAGTTGTATTAGATCAGGGACAGCTATGACGGATGGCCTTAGCAGTGGCCTAATTATTTTGTGTCTTTTAATGATGTCTCCCCATAAGCAACCTGGGCAACATTATTTTTGTAACTCCCACAGTGCCTGGTACCACTGGCATTCCATAGAATAAATGGGTTTTTTTATTGTGCATTGCACCGAATCCTAATCCTTGAGAGTAGCAACTGTTTATTTCATTTTGTATTCCCAGCACCTAGCATAGTGACTTGCACACAGTATGCATTTAATATATGCTTGCTGAATTAAAGAATAAGTGTTCCATAAATGCTTGAACTATCTATAGACTGTGAAATCCCATCTGGGCTTTGTAGGCAAATGGGAGGGATGGATGTTGGAGTGAGAAAAGGGGGCATCAGGTTTAGGGGTTTAGAAGGGAAGGAAAAAAACACTCACATCTTCATTTCTTTTCTGTTTCCTCTTCCACTGAGGTTTCTCTGCTGCTTAGACATCTATTCACCCACTTTTACCAAAAGCGTTTGTAACTAGGGCTGGGTGTGTCAGGACAGACAGCTAGCTCAACTGTGTCCTCTGGAAGGCTGCTTGTGGTTCAGGCATGACTTGTAGGGCCAGGGTCAGACAATATGGACTAGAATAGAAAAGAGAAAAGATTTTATGAACTTTGTTTAGCAGAAAAAAAGATCATTATATAGCTTCCACTGTCTTAAAGTGAGGTGAGTGCTGTCCAATGGACTCATTGGCAAATCTAGCAGCTGAGAAGTGCAGAATTACAGAGCAGTTGAAATTATTCTTTTCTGGGGGTAATAAATGTTTGTGACACATTTAATATCCTAGGAAAGGAAACTACAGAACACATCCTGTACACTCTCTAGGTTGACAAAATGTGATTAGGATCCCTGTTTGATGACAAAGAATACTTAATGCTATCCAGGCAACAATTTCCTTCTTTCCTTTTTTTCCCCTCCCCCAACTCTCTTGTGTTTCTGGCAACTGCCAGCAGGCATCATAAATGAAATTCAGAATAGGCTTATGCTGAATGAGATATACCGACCCTTCCAGAGGTCTTTTATGATTTTTCTGGTTCCTAGAGCTCTCCTCCCACAGTCACTATGTACTTATTTAGTATATAGCCTAACTTATCTGTTATTATAATCTATCTTTCCATTAAAATGTAAGCTTTTTGAGGGCAGTGATTGTGTTGGGACACCCTAAATACATTCAAATCCTTCTGTCTTTGAATCTTCAGAGCCCATCCCAGTACCAGTACATATCTTAACAAATAAAGGCTTATTGGTTGACTGACTGATTGAATGATGGAGGCTGACATCAGTTCCCCTTCTAACCCATGCCATGTTTATGGCTTTGAAAGGTACAGGTTTCAGGATGTTTTGGTTTCTTTCCGGGTTAGATGGTGTGGGGATTCTAGAGTTTTCAACGATGCATAATTTGAGATGGGGTTTTGAATTTTATAGTCAAATACTACAGTACCATTATCAAACATTGGGTTAAATATTGCTCAACTGCCAAGACAGCTTTGATTCCCAAATGTCACGCTACAATCCTATTTTTATGGTTCTATAGCCCCAAATCAGCCAGCTGAGAAAGCATTGTCAGACTCTTAGTAATATGGCCACTGTCCCTCTTTGCAGGCCACCAGGAAGGTAATTTCTGAAATTTCAGAAAAATTTGGGAGAGAAAATATTCTTAGGGATAAGATGCTTACTGTGTAGGGACATTCCTAGCTGCTTATTTCACCAGGGGTTTCTGTCAGGATTCATGAGTTACTATTCTTCTTTCTCCTTCTCTAACTACTACTACTACTACCACCACTCCTACTACTGATAATAATAAAGATAATGATAATTAGCAGTTTGAGAGACAGCATGATATATTGGATAGCTGGTCCATGTGAGGATGCCATGGGTTCATGTCCTGCCTATAATACACAGTGACTTTGTGATCATGGGAGAGTCACTTTATCTCTCAGTTCCAGGCAACTAAGACTTCATATCGATCTTCATAGCAGAAGGTTTTCTTAACTGAGAATATGCTATACACATGAAATCACAGATCTAGACTGCCCTCCCCCAACTAATAAAACAAAACAAACCAAAACCAACTTTAGCACTTAATATTAAAAAAAAAAACAACAACCAAAAAAACCTGCTTTCCTATCCTGAGGTAGGCAGGTTCAGAAAAGTTAAATGTCTTGCCTGGGGTGACATAGCTTGTAATTTCCTCTTTCAATGGTTCTCCTCTAAACCCTTATACTTATAACCAGTAACTTGCGCATGCTCATACAATTGGCAATCAGGAAGAGAAACCAATCTAGGAAGATAGTAGAAAGATAGTAGGCCCAAGGGACCGAGAAAGTTAGTGTTTGTCAAGGTCTTTGAAAATGAAAAGTAAGGAAAGACAATTCACAATATTTGGGGAATTTTCTTTTAATAGAGGAGAAAGAAAAAGAAGGGGAAGGGAGGGAGAAGACAGAGAGAGAAGGAAAAAATACTGTATTTAGATGGTCTAAATTAAGTTTGTATTTTTACAAGTTGTTGAATGTGAAACAGGAGAATCCTTTGAATTTGCATTAGTTTTCTGCTACAGGAAATCTTGCATTCCCCTTTTAAAGCATAGATTCACTCCAAGCATCAACAGCAAAATAATGTGAGCAAAATCAAGACACATTAAATGATGTGTTCCTTCTTAAAGGAAGAAAGTACAGTGCCTGGCAAATAATAAATGCTATAAAAATGTTAGCTTTTATTATTAGCATTAATGGATCAATCAATCTAGCATTGATTAAGCTCCTTTGTTGTTCAGTATTTCAGTCATGTTCAACTCTTCATGACCCTGTCCATGGGGTTTTCTTGGCAGAGATACTGGAGTGGTTTGCCACTTCCTTCTCCAGTGGATTAAGGCAAACAGAGGTAAAGTGACTTGCCCAGGGTCTGAAGTAGCATTTGAATTCAGGTTTCTACAGTCATCTAGCTGCTCCTAATGATGGGGTACCTGGGGTCTAGATCAATTTGTGAAACCAACTTGTAAAACCAGTCTGTGAAGTTGTAACTGCAATTTGTCCTTTCCCACTCTTGAGCTCTGTCCCTTTTCCCTATCCCACACTCCACCTAGGCAACACCCTGTGACCCCTTTGTTCTTACTTAATCTCTTCATTTCTGCCTGGCCCACACCCTCCTTTATCCTTGCCTTTTGTCTCCTTAATGACCTGGCCCAAATCTTATCTAACCTATCTATTCACATGCTCCTCTTGGTCCGCTCTGACCTTTGTCTATGCACTGAGGCCCCTCCCGTCTGGTCAGCTCTGACAATGGCAGCCCTACCCTTTAAAGGTAAAAGCATGTACCCCTCTCACTTGCAGGTCCCCTAAAGGACTCTTGCCCGCTTCTCATAGAAGCATAACAATAAACTTCTACAACTCTCACTCCAATTAAGCCTGAGACCTTGAATTCTTTTCAGACGATATTGCAAGGTTTTCTGGTCTTAGATAAGATCATAATTTCTGCTGAACCTATTGGGATCCCATCCCCCATCACTAAGGTGTATTTAATAGGCTCTGGGGACGCTAAGACAAAAGTGGAAGAAGTTCTGCCCTCCAGGAGCTTACATTCTAACAGAGAGAGACTAGCCCAACTCAACTATCTGTTGTTGTTTTTTTTAATTAACACAAGTCCACTGCCTCTCTGTGATGTGTCATATTTGTATTAGGAAATTTTTTGCTTCAGGGTCCCTCTCATGAACTCTGTGCTCATTGGCCTTAAGTTTCACCTTCCTGGTTGTTTCTCTACCTGCTGATGCATCACAAGTCCACTATTTCTTCCATATTTTGCCTAGACTCACCTCTCTCCAGTTGCTTGTATGTGTACTTATGGCTGCATATGTGCTGATGTGTATGAGCACAAGTCTTGAAGAAGAGGTTGGAGAGAAGAAAATTGAAAGGTGATTAGAGAGTGGGTGCCTTCATGAGCCTTCATCCTAGTCTGTGACTGGGACCCTGCTATTGTGTCCTTACTCTCTAATTGGGGACCTTATGCCAAGCATTGCCACAATATCTCTGCCTTCTCCACCACCTGCTCCACTGCCCAACCCCTCTTTCCCTATTGGCAGATACTTAGTTTATATGCATGCGTGTGCATGCGGGCACACATTTAGGTTTAGTCATAGAAGTTATTTGCCCTAGGAGGCTTGGTTCTATTCTGCCAAATTATTTCCTAACTCCAGGAATTTCCAGTATTCCACTGACTTCCAGCTAAGTGGCCCTCTCCAGACTTGAGGTTTGCTCTTCTTCTCTCCCTCTCCCTGCCCCACTCATCATGTTCTCCTTTATCTGGAATATTTGCTCTTTCCAGAACTAACCTTTCCGTATCCTGCTTTTATGCCTTTTCTTTTCACGTGCCAGAAAGACATTTCCTCCCTGTCTTGGCCTCTTACAGTCCTTAGCTTTCTTGAAGGCTCAAGTGCTACCTTTCCAGAACCCCCTCATGGACCTGCAGCTACAACTTTTTCATGTCTTGCTTTTTCTAACATTATGCCTTGTATACAAGCAGGGCTTAATCAATGCTCTGTTGAATTTAATTGAACACATATAATGGTTTCAACTTTTTTTGGGGGAATGTTTATAGTCAATTAGCAAAGAAACGTTGGTTTATTCCTTGTAGTCTGTAGCTCCCACATTCTAAGTTTCAAAAAGAAACAATTGAATTTAAAGCAAGTCATTGCATTGGGAGAATTACAGAGCATGCTTTTTTTTTCAAAAGGGCAGTTAGGGCTCCCTTGGCTCCAACACTTGTCCTTATTTCAAATCCTTTGGCAAGCAAAACGGAAGAACTTCTATGTCTGGGAAATTTTGCAAGTAAGGTTGGAAGTATTTGTTCACTAGAGTTTGACTCTTGGCCAAGCAGCTCACTCAAAACCAGGCCTCCACAATTATTTACCAAGAAGACCAGTGCTATAAAGTTGGCATACCTTTGGGGGAGGGGATGAGAGGCACTAAGTATTAGCAGTTTTATTTTATTATTTTTTATTAGCAGAGTTTTAAACGATTTTTTTCATCCCTTATTCTTAGAAACATTCTTATAAAATCTCTCACTAGTAACCAAGTAAGACATTAAAAAAAAACTAAGAAATTCTGACAGAGGTCAGATTTTTGGATGTTCCTAATAGCAATCTTGAAACATATGTAAATCTATATAAAACTGAGCTATATGTGTTGCCTGTTTAACATAAGAACCACCTACCTGTTCAGAGGATGTATAGATTCCAAAGGACTCTTACAATCTATTGCTGACCAAAAAAAGAAAAATCAGATACCTCAAGCAGCTGTTGAAATCTAGTTTTTTCCCCCCTTTTGATTGCTTAGGAATCAGTTATCCAGCTTATTAATCATCCAGGAGCCTCACTCCTGCTCTTACTCCATTTAATTACTATACTATTTATTTTCTAGATACTTCACACCTTCATGAAATTCAGCCCATCTTTGCTTCACAAGCCCCTGGAAACCTTCTCCTAACGAAGCCCCAAAACCATTTATCGGCACCCTTTGTTTGTATTCTGTCAACCAGTTTTCAATTTATTTTGAATTCAGTTTATGATTAAAATTTAATGAGCCCTAATCAAATCCATTTTTTCAAATCAAGATTCTGCAGTCTCATCCTCTACCTTTACTATAATACTACAAGAGAATACAGGTATGCTCTAATCAGTTTCTTATAGATTATGAGCCATGTGCGTTATAGCCTCAAGTTCAATGGTTCCCAAAATTTTTCATCCCATAACTCCCCAGGGGTAGCATTCTGAAGTGGAAAGAAGGCTAGTTTTGAAGTCAGGAAGACCTGTGTTCAAGTTTTACCCTTGACAAGCCAGTTGCTAGGCTATAAGCAAGTCACTTAATCTTGTAGCGTTCCAGGAAACCATCTAAGGGAGAGGATGTATTTACATTTACAGAGCACCTGCAACATACACTGTACGCTTTTATACTACATACGCTTTTATAAAAATTGTTTTATTTCATCTTCACAACAGCCTTGCAAGGGAGATGCTGTTATTACCCCTATTTTACAATTGAGGGAACTGAGTCAAAGAGAAGTTAAGTGACTTGCACAGGGTCACACAGCTAGAAGTGTCTGGGACTGGATTTTAATTCAGGTCTTCTTGAATCCAGTCCCAGAGCTCTATCCATGGAGCCAACTTAACTAAGCCTCTAAGGGTAGTAAATTATAGAAATTGTCGATCTCCACTGATGAATGAAGTTTGTTCACTGGGAGAAGCCAACACTAATGAAATTCATAGGTCCAGATCCTTACCCCCACCCCCAGTTCTGTAGGGCTTATTTAATTCTTCATGGATCCTATCGAATATCTTATCAACTGGACACTCTTGTGACCCATATACTTAGTTCTGTGAGTCAGATCTCATCAGAGTGGGGCATTATCTCTCTCCCACAGATGAGTATATGGTCATCTAGAAATGCCTTCTAATGCTGGGCAAAGCTTGTCCTTATCCTCCTGTAAACCCTTCACTTGGGGTCCACCCCAGTGTGGTGGGGCCTTTCTTCTAAATCTCTGATCTAGATTTCTGGAGACAACTAGGTGGTGCAGTGGCTAGTGGACTGGGCCTGGATTAAAGGAAGACTTGAGTTCAAATCCAGACTCAGACACTTATTAGGTATTTGACTCTGGGCAAGTCACTTAACTGTCTGCCTTAGTTTCCTCAACTATAAAATGGGGATAATAATAGCAGCTATTTTGGAGGATTGTTGTGAGGATCAAATGTGAATATTTATTTTAAAAAAAAGTGTTTAGCATAGTGCTGGGCACGTATTAGGTGCAAAATAAATGTTTATTCTCTTCCCCAGTTAATCTTTCTGTCTCAGTTAATCTACAAAATTAGGAGGCACCTACCTCCTGAGATAATTGAGAGATTCAAATAAGATATTGGTAATGCACTTTGCAAACCTTTGTGACATTTAAAAAGTTTGAGAGACATAATTTCTGGCTAATTTAATCATTTTAAAAAATAATACCAGCATATTTATTAATATTTGACCATCTCTCTCTTAGATCAAAGACAATTATGGCTATGAGTTCATGGCTTATATGGCCTTTGGAAGAGGGGTATTCCTGACAGTGGCAATCAACTCTGATTTATTAACAATTAAAGAGAGAATGAATATTACAATGAACAGGCTGAGAGTTACATAATGTTAAAGAGAGACTATCCCTATACTCAGACCATCCCCAGCCTTGGGGATTCAAGCTATTCAAAGAATTTATCCCCACACAAACCTGACTAGAGCACAATGGCTTCCTCCCCTGGGTAGAGTAGTAGCACCAATGCAATATTTACAGCACCCAAGATCAAGATAAAGACCCTGACTATAAGCATGAAGTTTGATCACAAAATATAACAAACTCTCCAGATAGAGGATAGAACTGAAGCATTTATTTAGACACCAGAAAACCAAATCCCAAAACCAGTAAGCCAATTCCATCATAGTGCCAAAGATATTCAGAAGTCATAATAATGCTGAGAGCCACAGCATCCTCCATATACATCCTCCAATACAAGATCAATATCTACTCAAGAGCCTATCTGACTCCCTACCTGAGGTCCTTCTCTCTCCCCCACCACCACCAACGGCTGGCTAGCTCTACCCAGCTTCCTGTGTGCTCTGCTTCCCTTCAGCAAACTCCTCCCACCACAGGCTCTATGTGATTACATTCAGCCTATTGGGGGCAGAGTTTACTTTCAAAGCAGGGAAGATCTTCAAACTCCCCCTTAGATCTATTAAGAGGCAGGGAAGATCTTCAAATTCCCATTCCCATTACACTGGTCTGAACAAGACTGTTAAGAAAGTTAGTCCAATCTCATTATCAATAATGTCCTTCAAGAGACTAAACTTTTGAAATCAGGGATGTTAGAAAAAGGGGGAAACTGTATCTCCCCAATATCACTGGTTATTAATAATCATTTTTCTTACCTTAAAGCACTTTATAGATACTGTTATATTGTGACATTACATAGATACCTGTGAAGCAAAAGAATTATCCAGTGGTTATGCCTGACTCTCTTACTACATGACTAGCTTATCCTACCCTTTGCCAAAAAAAGTAGTATGATTTTCCTGTTGCTGAAGATTTGCTAATTTTTAAAAATGAGTAGTTTCTCATGCATGTCATACATTTTCCACCATTATCTAGACTATCTATTTTACCAGCAATCTCTTAATTGCCAAATCTAATGGCTTTTTCTCAAAACTCATCCTTCTTGACTTCTCTGACACTACTGTTCACCCTCTTCCCATGTATACTTACTCCTTTCTAGGTTTTTGTGACACTTGTCTCTCCTGGTTCTTCTCTTATCTGTTTGGCTCAGTCTCTTTTCTCTGAGTTATTCCCATTAACCATAGATTCCTCCCAAGTCTCATGCTGGTCTGTTTTTTCTTTTCTCTTTCTATCCTAACTTGCTTGGTAATTTCATCAACTTCCCAGAGTTCAACTGTCTTCTCACTGGAGATGGTTCTTAGATCTATTTCTCTAGCTCCACCCTCTCTTCTGAGCTCCTTTCTCAGCTCCCCAATTGCCTCTTGGACAACTCAAATTTGGATGTCCTGTGGGCATCTCAAACTCAATATGCTCAAAACTTATCTCATTACCTTTTCCACTTCCCAATTTCCCTGTTACTGTCAAGGGTACCATAACCCTTTCATTCATCCAGGCTCATCTATAGCATCATCTTCAACTTCTTACTCATGCTCAGCCCACCTATTTAATATGCTGCCAAATCTTATTATTTCTACCTTCTAAGGTATACATCTAACATATATATCCCCTTCTCTCCACTCACATAGACAACATCCTGGATCATACCCTTATCACCTCACTCCTGGACTATTGCAATAGTCTTCTGACTGAGTCTTTTTTTTTAATCAATTAACTGTATAAAGGCTTAGATGAAATGCTTATCAAATTAGCAAATGATCAATCAATCAACAAGAATTTATTGAGCACCTACTATGAGCAGCTAGGTGACCCAGGACAATGTGCAGATCCTGCAATCAGGGAGACTTCTTTTCCAGAGTTCAAATCTAGCCTCAGACAATTAGTAGCTGTGTAACCAGGCAAGTCACTTAATGCTGTTTGTCTCAGTTTCCTCATCTTAAAAAGCTGGATAAGGAAATGGCAAGCTACTCTAGTATCTTTGCCAAGAAAACCCCAACACAAAGAGTTGTTAACAAATGAAAATAACTGAACTGAACTGAACTATGGTCTAGGAACTGGACTGGGCACTAGAGATAAAGACATAAAGAATAAATCCATCCCTGCCTTCAAGATGCTTATATTCTAATTCTAATGATACAAATCTGGAGAATTATAACTCCTTTCTACAACTTGACAAATGTTTAATGCAAAGGTATCTGTAGAACCTATATCATATTGTATGCTGCCATGGAGGGGAGAGGGGGGAGCAGAGGGAGGGGGAGAAAATTTGGAACTCAAGGGACGGTGGAATTGAATGTTGTAAACTAAAAGTAAGTAAATTTTAAAAAATGAAAATACAAACTAGAGAGGATGGCTAAAACAGCAGATGGCAGAAACAGGATTCCAAAAGGTCTCAACAGGCTAGAAGACTGGATGAAATCTAATATAATAATATCTGATGGGGATAAATGTAATCTTATACTTGGGCTTGGGGGAAAAAAAAGCAAGTTTGAGATAGAGGAGTCATGGCTAGACAGAAGTTTAAAAGATCAAGAGGGTTTAGTGGACTGCTAGCTCAATATGAGTCAGCTTGGTGATGTGGCATCCAAGAAAGTTAATGCAATCTTAGGCATCATTAAGAGAGACATCTCTTTTAAGGAAGGTTATAGTCCATAGTACTTTACCCTGATCAGACCATCTCTATGGCAATGTGCTAAATTCTGTGCACTACATTTTACGATGAACAGTGATAAATTAGAGGGTTTCCAGAGAAGGGCAACTAGGAAAATAAGACCCTGGAAATCATATAATATATGAGTTGTCTGAAGGAACCAGAAAACTATGCATTTGGGAAGGGAGAAGGTAAAGGAGGCATGACAGCTATCTACAAGTATCTGAAATACTGTCCTGTGGAAGAGGTAGTAAACTTGAGCTTGCCTGTTCATAGTATCTTTAACCTCAATGAGGCATTTGGGTGAAATGCTCACTTGGGAATGGACAGTTTCTCACACAGTAATTTACATTTTTATCTGTCCCCAAATAATTTCTGTGTCTCCAGTAATACACACTCCAGCATATGGTTCTGCCCTTTCCTCTATTTTTCTCTGTCCCCATCCCACTCTAGGCTCTTATTACTTGGGTACCAGGTTTTTACAACAGTCCTATAACTGGTTCTCTTTCTTCCTGTCTCTTCTACCTCAAACCCATCACTCCTCCTATAAACCACTAACAGTAATTTTCTAAAATAATGCTTTCCTCAGGTCACTACCTGTGCTCAAAAATCTACAATGGATTCCTCTTGACTGCTACAACCCAAATCCTCTGTTTTCCTGGCTTTCCAGGCACTCTGTAATCAGGTCCCACCCTACATATTCAGCTTGGTGTGGAGCACTGGGTTCTATAGTCAAGAGAACCTAGGTTCAAATCCCGTCTCAGATATTTATTGGATGTGTGATCCCGGATAAGAAAACCTCTCCAAAAGGAGGGGTTGGATTTGATGGCCTCTAAAGTCCTGTCCCACTCTAAAGCTATGATCCTATCAACTTTATTTCCCTATTCCTTGTACACACCCTCTGAGTCAGTAAGGCTGGATAACTCACTGTTGTTGTTCAGTCATTTTCGGTCATGTCTGACTGTGACTCCATTTGAGGTTTTCTCAGCAAAGATACTGCAGTGTTTTGTCATTTCTTTCTCCAGCTCATTTTATAGATGAGGAAACCAAAGCAAGCAGAATTTTTGATGACTAGTAAGTATCTGGTCTGAGGTCAGATTTTAACTTGGGTCTTCCTGACTTCAGGTCCAGTGCTCTATCCACTGTAACCCCTAGCTGCCATATCTCAGTGTATATTTCCCCAAACTGCCTTCTACCCACTCAATGCAGCTGGCTTAGAGGTTGGTCACCTAGTCCAACTCTGCTCATTCTCACTTTCAGTTGTTTTTCTGTTTGCTCTGGAATGCCTTCTCTTTTTCTCTGTGTTTAATTTTATTGTAGGATCTACATTATTACACATGTGGTTATTCCCTCTGTCACAACTATACTTCAGTGATGATCTTTGGGATTGTGGACAAAGATTGGCTCTCATCCTATGGGCCAGCTCTTGATAGGTATTTGTTATCTTGTATCTATTTGCATTCATTATGCACATGCCTATTTACATACACTTTGTCTCCTCCCATTAGAATGGAAGTTTCTTGGGGGAGATGTTTCCATTTTTTCTTTGTATTCCAAGTGCTTAGCCCAGTGTTTTAGCATAAATGCTTGTCTATTGATTAATTGATTATAAGGCTGTTGCTCAGACAATAGGCACACAGTCTGAAGAAATCTGTCTTGAGGCCTGTACTAAAAGACTTCCTAGTTTGGGAGAATCTGCCATATCTTATGCTTCACTAGGCATAGCTTTCGAGACCCCAGAGTCCTCTCCTTCCATAATGAGGCAATAGAGTAGGATTTTGTTAGATTTCTTTTCTATTATGTAATTGTTTATATATTCTAGTACTGCAATCTGTGATCTTATCAATATGGATGCTGCCTCCAACAATGCAGATATCAACTCAACCATGACTGCCCATTCTGCATGATTCATGTTTAAGTCCTCTGATGAATTCACCTCCAGGGGTTCACCAATGTTTGAGGGACTCCCCTTCACACTATATAATGTACAGCATATGCATTTTATGTTCAACCTATACATTCATTAATTTTATTGCCTTAATTCCTACTTCCTTCTCTCAAGTACAACCCAGGTGCCTCATTTTGATATGAAGGTAACCCTGGGCTCCATGGAACACAAGCTGTATTATCTTCACCTCCTAATGAGCACAAATTTCCTGACTAGTGAGTCTTTAGCCTCGAGAGCCATTTCATGGGGGACACCATTCATGTTCACTTAGTTCCTGCCCATCTCAGCTCAGTCTCTGGACTTCACTTTCTCTCCAGCAGCTTTTGCACCCTAGAGATATCTCTGCCCTGAAGCTTGATCTCCCAATTAGTCAGAATGTAGCCCCACCCCCCTGCCATTACATGAGTACCCCAGTCATGCTTATTCTACTCCGATCTGAACTTAGCCTTCTTCACTGCTTTACCAGAAGCCTTGACCCTGAGATGGTATCCTTTCCTCCACTCAGCTACCTACTTTCCAGCTCCCCTTTATATGTTGTCTTACTCCACTAGAATGTAAGCTCATTGAGCCTACGAACTGTTTTGTTTACGTGTATGGTTATCCTCAGCACTTATCAAATAACCTGGCATATTGTAAGTACTTCACAAATGATCTATATATCTTCTGTGTATGTATGTATCATGCATACACATATGTATGTATCTGCATCTATCTAGTATGGGTCAGAAGATAAAAATGCTCTATGATAAACATGTATATATTTAATCATGCATCCATCTATCTATCCATAGATTTGGTACGGGTTGTTGTTCAAAGGCTAGTTTAGCTAAATCCAGAGTTGTTGGTGTAGGTAGGTCATTCAATTGTGTCCGACTCTTTATGACCCTATGGACAACAGCATGCTTCTGTCCTTATACTTCTGTCCTTATCTACCTCCCAAAGTCTGTCCAAGTTCATGTTCATTGCTTCCATGATACTCTCTATCCATCTCATCCTCTGCCATTCCCTTCTTTTGTCTTAAACCTTTTCCATCATCAAGGTCTTTTCCAGTGAATATTGTCTTCTTATTATATGGCCAAAGTAATTATACTTCAGCTTCCAAGGAACAGTCTGAATTAGTTTCTTTAATTATTGACTGATTTGATACCCTTGCTGTCCAAGGGACTCTCTAAAGTCTTCTCTAGCACCACAGTTCAAAAGCACCAAAATTGAACTCTCACAGCCATACATTACTTCTGCAAAAACATAGTTTTCACTACACAGACCTTTGTCAGCAGGATGATAACTCTTGCTTTTTAGTATGCTGCCCAGATTTGCCATGGCTTCCCTTCCAAAGAGCAAGCATCTTTTAATTTCATGCCTGTAGTCACCGTCTTCAGTTATCTTTGATCCAGAGAGGTTCATCCCTAAAAAATTGGCCACCACAATTTTATCCTTCCATAAAATTAATAAAGATGATTTACTAAGAAGTAGAAGGAAGTACTCCTTTTGATGAAATCAGTGTTCTTGAAATGTTGGAGCAGAAATCCTATTGAGGATCATAGGTTTAGAACTGCTCTCTGGTCTATCTGTTCCTCTTTTTACAGATGAGGAAACTGAGTCTCAGAGAGGTCAAATGACTTGCCCATGATCAAACAGCTAGTAAGTATCTGAGGTTGTTTCCATTCCCAGGTATTCTGAATTCAATGCCCCATATACCACACTGCCACTAAGGTTCAGGACTACACAGTCTAGCACTTATCTTTGAAATCTTTTAAGTGTGCTACTTCTGTTTCTCCAGCTTGAATATTATCTCCTGGAAGGCAGGGATCATGTCTTATAATTCCACTGGGTCCCCTTCAACTAGGAGCACCATTCTGAACAGAGAAAGGGATCTATAAATACCTGTTATTTGAGATAAGGAGAATGCCTTTCCCTCCCTTGTTTGAAAAGGACAGGAACTATGGGTGTAGTACACTGTATACTAGGAGATAACTAGGTAGCTCTGTAGATAGAGCAGGGCCTGGAGTCAGGAAGACCTGAGTCCAAATCCAGCCTTAGATACTTACTAGCTATTTGACCCTGGACAAGTCACTTAACACTTTGCCATAATCCACTGGAGAAGAAAATGGCAAATCACTCCAGTATCTTTGCCAAGAAAACCCCATGGACAGTATGGTCCACGAGGTCACAAAGAGTCACTCAACTGAAGAACAACAACACTGCATACAATAAGGGACTTGGTTGCTGTATTGGTTAATTTTACTGAAGTAGGATTTTTTCCTCTTTTTTTTATTCTTGTTATAAGGGATAGTTCTTTTCAAGAAGGTGGGAAATGCATGTAAATGAACAAAAGATAGCAATAACACTTTTTAAAGAAATTAATATATTTAAGATGATATGCTTTATTATTAAATTTCCTTTTCACATAGCTCACATAAATCACTCAATTTCTTGCCACAGTAAGAATTAACAAGTAGATTTGGCATCATCAGTAGTCTTGATTGCTCACTTTTAGAACATCTTCAGCATCTGTAAAACTCCAGCAGGTGCCTTTAGCTCAGGTTTGGACTGGATTGGCTCCTATCAGAGGCTCATTCCAGAGCCGAAACTCCATGATTCGCTTATGTGAAAGAAACCTTTCTCTCCCTTCACCTCTGAGAGGGCCTGCTGGCAGAACACAGAATTTGCAGGCCTCCTTTCTGTTTGAGAAAGCAGCTTACGCACCAGCTACACTTTAGAACTAAATAAGAGCTTAAGTGTTGGCAGTTGTGTTTGAAGAACAGACGATGAAAACTAATTGTGTGGCAAGGAGTGTTTGACAGCACATTGTCCTCATTCTCCCGACCTGGTTTGATATATTTTTGCCCTCCCACTTAACCACGGGCCCGCAGACACACACAGTAGATTTCAAGACACTTACCCACTCTTCAGAAAATGTATTTGCTCCATGTTCAATCTGGGGGAGCTGAAGGGCATTTTCTATTGTGTATCAAATCTTGTAGCTGGGAAAGAATCACTGATGAGGAAGGAAAACAGTGGAAATAGAGGCCATCATTTTAAAATGGTCTAGTGGGACTTTAACACACTCAATGTTCTCAGTAGACTTAGCTAAACCTTGCAGAGATGAACTATCTTTAAATAGCAGGGTTGCTTTTATGCTGATATGCTGGAAGGGGGAGGGGAGAAAACACACCCTCAGTACCAAGCCCAGAAATGAAACAAAGCAGATTGTATGCAGAGCAAGGTGGCATTGTTGGAATGTTTGGGCTGGGTAGAAAAGTTGTTGTGATAAACTGGAGACTTCTTGTACTGACTGTGTGGAGGAACAGAAAGGCAAGATCCCAAGGCTTTGGGCTGGGAGGAGCTGGGGAGGCCTGAGTTAAAGCTTTGCTCTTGTAAAGCAGTTTAGCTCTTTGGCCCCAGATGCAAACATTACCAATTACACATCTGCCATGGTGGCTGTATTTCACAATAACTTGAGTAGGAATAAAATGCGAAATGGATTGTGTAACATTCCCATTGGATCCGGTACAGGGGTTTAAGTGGACTCTGGGTCAAACAGAAAATCCTGCCCTTGACTGATTATCTTCTGTGCACCCTAGCTTTTTTTCTGAGCTCTGTCTAGTGCACATAAGGGTTTGGAATTACAGGAGGAATTACAGGTCAGCAGAAGATTATCAATCACCATTATACAGAAGAGGGATTAGTTTTATTATGCTTGGTCCCATAAGGTAGAATTAAGAGCAGTAGGTGGACATTGCAAAGAGGCTGATTTAGGCTTAACTATTAGTGTTATCTGAATGGGGAATGGGCTGCCTGGGAAGGTGGATTTCCCCTCACTAGAGGTCTTTGAACAAGGCAAGATGGACATATTGAACTCTTATTTAGGTATGGATTACACTAGGCAGCCTCCAAGGTTCTTTCCAGCTCTGTGAGTCTGTAATTATTTAATATTTTAATGTACTCTTTATGTGCTAGACCTGCATAGCTGTGGTCTACTGTCAGACAATACATAGAAAGCTCAGGTGCTTTTGGAAAACTCATAGAGGTGTATGTGAGAGAGGAAAGATCTATGATAATCTAGACTCCCTAGAAAAGCCAATCACTAGGCTTATCTCCAACACAAGCGTATCACTCCTTTCACCTGTTATTACCTAATACTGTCCCACACTGACCCTTTATGCCCTTCCCACTGCTGGTCTCCATCCAGTGTCCAAGATCCTGACCTTTCCCCTTCTGTCCAGGTATCCGCCCCATTAGGCAATTATAACCTAACTGTGATTATAACCTAACAATATCCAAGGTTACTTTTTAGGTACCATTGGGAAAAATCCCCTTTCTCCTCCAGCATGCTGATACTTGAACCCTCAGATCACCTCATGGTTACAGCAGCCATGATCCTTTCAAAGTCTCTGGGCTCTAAGGTAGGGGCAAGGAAGGAAGAGGTTCATCACTTCTTTCCTTTTCAGTGGGGCATAGTTGTACAAGATGAACAGAAGCAGATAAGTTGTTAATTGCATAGACACTATTAGTACCTTTTCCCCCCAAACCCTCCCCTCTTTCCAATTTTCCTGTTTTCATTGAGGTACCACCATCCTTTCAGTCACTTAGGTTCATGACCTTGGCTCTAATCCTGACTTCTCCCTTTCATTCATCCCTACATACCCAATTAGTTGCCAAATCTGATTGCTTTTAGCTCCACAACATCTCTCCAGTTCTCTACTTTACCCAATCACCCTGCTAATTCAAGCCTACATCACCTTTCATCTAGACCATTGCAAAAACTTTTCAATTGCTACCCCTAAATCAAGCTTCTCCGATTCATTCTCTACACAGCTGCCAGTGATTTTCCAAAGTGCAGGTCTGCCCATCATTGGTCCCCTAATCAGTAAAACCAGTAGTTTCCTATGCCTCTAAAATCAAATATAAACTCCTCTATTTGGCATTTAAAGCCCTTCACAACCTGAGCTTAACCCTCCCATCTAGTCTTATTAACCATTACTCCCCTCCTAGCATTTTCTGTCCAGCCTAAATGGTCTTTTTGCTGTTGTATATATCTGACCCTTTATCTCCTATCATTAACACTTTTTGCATTAGCTATCTTTCATGCCTCCTCTCTTCTGCCTTAAAAACTCTTATTTCCTTCAAGATTCCATACAAGCACCACCTTTTATCTTATAAATTTTTCCTGATCCTCTTACACAACAGTGCTTTCCCTCCCCAAATTATTTTTTATTAATTTAGCACATTTTTGTTTATTTCACTCTTATTTTTGTATACCCAGCACTTAGTACACTACCTGTCACATATGAGGTATAATAATGAATGCTTACTGATTCACAAATAAGTGGATGGGCAATTCCAAATAGATGAAATAACAAATCAGTTTGAGTATTTGAGAGACTCATCTGCTTGGTTTTTAACATCTGCAAACTTAGATGAATTCTCAAAGACATGAAACTGGTCATAGAAAGAATAAGATGTGTATATGAAAAAAGCTATGATGAGAAAAGATAGGCAATACTCTGAAAAAAAATTTTTTGTAGAGTTCTAGACTTAAGAATTGGAAAAAAATTTAAATATTTCAGGATGAAATATTTATCTGGCAAGTGCTAGTGAAACAAACAAAAAAGTAACCTCCAAAAGGTTTTCCCCCACAAAACAGCATGCAGGTTCATTACTTTTATCCTAATTTAAAAGTTGTTGAACTTAAAGATGCTATGTTTCTTTCTTCTACTAAAAACAACAACAAAACCCCAAGTGTTTCAAATTTTCTGCCTTGTATTATGATGATGAGGAGAAGATATGAGTAGCATACTGCCTCACAGATATTTTCACAAAAGTAAACACATTTAATCTGCCCCTTTGAGGTAAAGATGACATTTAATTGTTTAATTGGTATTTTTTGTTTTTACATCGGCTTCATTTCCCAGTAGATCTCTTCCCCTTCCCCATCCAGAAAGTCATCCCTTACAACAAAGAATTAAAAAAAAGAGAAGCAGTTCCAAGAAACCAGTCAATATATTCATCAAGTCCAATAGTATATATAGTGTTCTACATTCATAGCCACGTGCTTCTGCAAAGAAGCAGAAGAGGTACATTCTTATATCTCTTCCTCAGGGTCAACCTTGGATATTTAGTTTTGATTTACTATTGTTGTTCTTTCCGTTACATTGTTGTAGTTGTACACACTTTTTTCTTAGTTCTGTCTGCTTCGCTTGCATTAGTTTATAAGTCTTCCTATCCCTCCCTACAGTCTTCATGCTCATTTCATATGTGATTCCAACATTCTGTTTAGCCTTTCCCAAACTAATGAACTTGGCTAGGTGGCACAGTATATAGAGCTCCAGGTCTGGAGTCAGAAGGCTTCATCTTCCTGAGGTCAAATCTGGTCTCAGACACTTACCAGCTGTGTGACCCTGGGCAAGTCACTTAACTTATTTTGCCTTAGTTTCCTCATCTGGAAAACGAGCTAGAGAAGGAAATGGCAAACCACTTCAGTATCTTTGCCAAGAAATCCCTAAAGGGGGTCATGAAGAGTTGGATATGACTGAAACAACATTTGCTTTGTTTGAAGTTCTCTATGCTACTATAAGAGTGAGACCCTATGGTATATATTGGTCTATTCATTCCATCTCTGACCTCTTTGGGGTTATGTGTCTATCAGTTGTATCTCTGGAACAAAGGCAAGTGGACACTGTAGTCACTGTCAGCATAATTCCAAACTGCTTTCTAGAATGGCTGGACCATTTCACAGTTCCAACAACAATGTATTAGTATACCTGCCTTGTCTCCCTACAAATACACTGACTATTCCCATCTTTTGTTGTCTTTACCAATCTTCTGGGTATAAGTTGAAACCTCAGAATTGCTTTAATTTGAATTCCTCATGATTAGTGATTTGGAGGAGCCTCTCATAGGGTTGATAGTTTGCGTTTCTTCTTTTGAGAACTATTTACTTTTATCCTTTTTACCACTTACGCACTAGGATATGGCTTTTGATGTTATATGTGTTGGTTCCTTATAGATATTGGATATCAGACAAAGGTGACTTTTAATAATGTGGGATCCTTGGCAAGTCACTTGACCTCTTTGCCTCAGTATCCTCTTCTGTAAAATGGAGATAATGATAGCACCTACCTCACAGGTTTATTGTGAGGACCAAATGAGATAATACACAGAAAGTGCTTTGCAAATCTTAAAAGTACTATATAAATAGCTAACCACAAATATTATTCCTCCCCATCTTCCTCTTTTAAGCCGCAATTTACTTTCCCATTTCTCCTCCTCCACTGTTGCTAGACTCATTTGGAGATCATCTGAAATGTATTTAATTTAATTATGTGCTGAAGCCATGATATTCAATTTGATTCAATAAAGATTTGTTAAGTACCTCCTATGTGCAAGGTACTATGATAGGTAGGGAGATAAAAAGATGAACCTTGGCACAGTCCTTACTGACTGTGAGGATCCCATCATATAACTTCGTCTAATCCAAAGATGGGCAAATGACAGATTGCAACCTGAATGAGACTCTTAATTAAAGCTAACAAAGGACTTTGTACTTGTGGGTTGACTCATCTCAATGCTCAAGCACTTACTTTACAGATGATAAACACAAACACACCAGCTTTGGAGAGAAGTAGAGCTCAGGTCTTCTTCCTTCAGCCCACTACCACTAAAGCACAGAACCCCACCTTGAGATGCCCCATTTTGTCATCTTAGTTGTATATTTCTATATATCATGATTTCCTCTACCATTCTTTCCTTCTCCTTCCACTCTTATTCTTCCTTGTCTCATCCCTCATTACCTAAGGGTCAGGCTCTACCTACCTTCCAATTTGACAATTATGTTATTTTTCAAACTCATCTTACATTAATGGGACAGGTTTGCAGTAACTCTTCAGAGTCCTTTTTCCAGTGCCAAAACCACAAAAAAGCATTAGAAAAACAACCTCCTGATGACAAGAAATTATTAACTGGTCTTTCTATTTGTAGCAGAGTTTAGATGACTACAATTCCCAGATGTAACTTATGTGGGTTGTAAGAGCCGTGTGGTAGACTATACTTGTCAATAATCACACTAACCCCTCACCCTTCAATCTGCTACTTTACTCATACTTTACTAATTCTCATCCCAGGTTCTAAGACAATCAAGGAATATGTTCTGATATTGCTTCATAAATTAAGAGAAATGTTACCTCTGTCTCATGAATTAATTTGCTCTGATTCCCCCTCCCCTAGTAATTAAACCAGAGAAACCACTTTTCTAATAAGCACTCTGTCTCAGTTTCTTTCTCTCTCCCTTAGTCTCACAGGCTTAAATAAACACCAGCATACTTAGCCGTATAATATATTACAGTACAGACATATTTTAAAATTTCAACAATAGTGTAACAGTGTAAAAGATCACAACCTAGTCAGCTCTAACCATTAGTAGCAACTGCTTACTTTTTAGTTCTGGCAACACTGTCCTGCCATTCAGCTCTCAAGATAATTGTCAATTTCTCAAGAATTCTCTTTGGGATACCTATTCTACAGCATAAGTGTTAAACTCAGTTCTCTCAGGAAAGAAAGGTCTCTTCAGTTTTTCTCCTGGATAATTAACTTGCTCAGTATCTCAGCAAAGAAGTTCTTTTAAGTCATTTCCCTGTGTACCTCCATAGTCTCTTTCCAGCTATGACAATCAACAATCTCCAGATTATAGGTAAACTCCCTGTCACCCGAGTCTATTTCCTCTTAAAGATATTTTATTGGCTGTATGGGCTATATTAAAGCTGCCATTATATCTTTATAGCTATTTTAATTATAGTATTATAGCAACTTGCAAAGGTTACATAAAAGAACATAAAAAGATCATGTGATTTTTCAAAATTATATTATAAAATATGAACATTTTTTTCCATTTAAAAGGTTGTCAATTTCTAATTTAAATGTTCCAATATTTAATGTTCTTTTTAGGAAATAGGCTGGCATATAGATGAGGTTGTAAAAAGTGGAAATACAAATTTTTTGATATGTAAACCAATTTGATATAAATGAAAAACTGCTAAAAGAAGCAAAACTGTTTTGTTTACCAGATTAACTTATTTGTGATTAGAATGAAATGCTATATATATAGGTTTTGGCTTTCTTTTTCCTTCTTCCTTTTAGGCTAGCCATGAAAGATATTTCAAAGATAGATCCAAGCAAGAGCTTGGAGTACAAAGAAGTCATATGGACGATCAATTTTACTGTCAAAGCACTAATGCATTCAGTGGAGTTGTGAACTGATCCATTCTGGAGAGCAATTTGGAACTATGCCCAAAGGGATATAAGACTGCACATACCCTTTGATCCAGTAAAACCACTGCTAGATATATATCCCAAAGATATTAAAAAAAAAGGGAAAAGACCTATCTGTACAAAAATATTTATAGTAACTCTGTGGTTGCTAAGAATTGGAAATCAAAGGGATGTCCATCAACTGGGGAATGGCTAAACATATTATTATGCTATAAGAAATGACAAGTAGGCTGATTTCAGAAAAACCTAGAAAGACTTACATGAACTGATATATAGTGAACTGAACAGAACCAGGAGAACAGTGTACACAATAACAGCAATATTGTTTGATGAATTGTGAATGACAGTTGTCCTCAGCAATACAAAGATCTAAGACAATCTCAAAGGACTAATGATGAACCATACCATCTCAGAGAACCATGAACCATTTCAGAGAAAGAACTTATATTGTTTGAACATAGACTGAAGCATGTTATTTTTCACTTTCTTGCTTTCATTATTTTCCTTTTATTTGAGTCTTCTTGTACAAAATGACTAATGTGGAAATGTTTTACATAATTACACATGTATAACTATATCTGATTGTTTACTATCTCAGGGAGGGTGGAGAGGAAGGAGAGAGGGATAGAATTTGGAATTCAGAACTTTAAATAAAAATGAAAAATTGAAAAAAAAATTTACTGTCAAAGTAAGTGTAGGGACTTTGGAATCCTGAGAGTAAAGGAGAATGGACAAGAGATAAGGGGCTAGCTAGAATAATTTGAGTACTCAGTTTAACAAACAGTTTTTAGCTCTTTTCTGAAACAAGTGGCAGATCAAAACAACAAACATTCTCACTAAGCCCAATATCCACTAAAGCCTGCCCTAAAACTAAAAAAATTCATGGCACAAGTATAAATTCAGTGTTTTTGTGCTCTAGTTAACAGTCAGGTCCTGGAAAACAAAACCAGGGTTAGAGTAAGCTGTGGTTAATAATATTTGGAGGCTAGTGACAGATGGTATTTAACCAAGGGATTGCTAGTTACTGTACCTTGTTTGGAGTATTTGGGGGAGGGCGATGTTGTTTCTTTTTTTTCTTGTTTTGGTCTGGATCTGTGGTTTACTCAAAGTGAGGAACTCCCTTCTACAAATGCAGACAGGAAATTGTTTTTCAGTTTACAATCTTAGACTGTTGCCTGATGAGTTATGTGACTTGTCCATTGTCATCTACCCAGTCAGTGTGTCAGAGACTGGACTTGTCTTCTTGGTCAGCCCACTAGCCATATGCTAACATCTAACATTTAGAGTTATATTTTTTCCGAGAAAGTAATACTGAATAGATTGTGTGCTAAATTACGTGGGTTTCAGCTAACCTGCCCATACTGACATTGCCTAATACACCTGGTGGCAGCTGCCTTGGTTGAAATAATTAAGGAGTAATTAAGTAGCTTATATAGGATATGTCCTTTAGAAAGTTATCAAGACTGCAAATGTCACCATGACCTTCTCTCTCTCTGTCTCTCTCTTTCTCTCCTTCCCTTCCTCCTCCCTAGGATTTTCTTTCTTTATGGATTCCAAGCACATGTGAAACACTCCAAATACTGATTGTGCTGTGAGATTTAATCTGCTCAAATTGAAAAAATGACTTCAATTGCAAGTGAGTCCAACCCAATATACTCATTCACTTTCTATGTTGAAAATCAGTCCAAGTACATCTGCTCAGGATACACACATATTAGTTAAGATTTGCTTACCTTGAGCACACCGGTTTTACACTCTTCTTAGACACAACATCCTTAAGAATATTCTTTATTAAATGCCTACTCGGGACAGAACCCACAAAGTGACAGAGAGAAACTAATCTCCTGCTGAAGGTAGCCTGACAAGCCAACAGGAAGGGTCTATCACACCAAGCTGAGAGCTGTGCATTTCCAGACATGGGCAGCCCGGCCAGTGGCGCAGACTGGCCAGAGCAGACTTCAGAAGAGTGAATCACTAGCTGATGTGGCAGTTTCCAGACTTTTCAATCCGTAAACAGCAAAGAGAAACTAAAAGGTCATTGGGGAACTCTGTTGGAACTGGGTGACTGAAGAGCTTGGTCTGGCCCCTGCCCCAAGAGTGAGAGGTGGAGGAGGGGCTGCCTCTGGAACTCCTGGCCTGCAGGGGACCAAGTTTCAGAGGGTAATAGCTCTCGCTCTGACCTGCTTGGATATGGATTGTGCTCTTGGGTGGTGGTCCTAGGGTTAGTGTGCCCCAGAGCATGTGTTGGCTGTGGAGAGGGTGCTCTCCTCATAGTTCTGACAACTGCAAAAACCCCAGTGATTTGGGACATAGCTCTCTCCTCTCTGGAAGCAGAGTTCTACTGTGTCAAAGAGCTCAAAAGTCAAGTAATTGGCTAGCAAGATAAACAAGCAGAGGAAGCACAATCAGACCATAGAATCCTGTTTGGGGGACAAAAAGGATCAAAACATGGAACCAGAAGAAGCCAAGAAAATCAGAACTCCTGCACCAAAAGCTTCCAAGAAAAATACGAATTGGTTATGGACCATGGAGGAGTTCAAGAAGGATTTTGAAAATCAAGTAAGGGAAGTAGAGGAAAAATTGGGAAGAGAAATGAGAATGATGCAAGAAAATCATGAAAAGCCAGTCAACGGCCTGCCAAAGGAGACTCCCAAAAAATACTGAAGAAAATAACACCTTAAAAAATATACTAACTCAAATGGCAAAAGAGGCCCAAAAAGCCAATGAGGAGAAGAATGCCTTAAAAAGCTGAATTGACCAGATGGAAAAGGAATTTCAAAAACTCACTAAAGAGAATAATTCCTTCAAAATTAGATTGGAGCAAATGGAAGCCAATGACTTTATGAGAAATCAAGATACTATAAAACAGATCCAAACAAATGAAAAAATAGAAGGCAAAGTGAAATATCTCACTGGAAAAACCACTGACCTGGAAAATAGATCCAGGAGTGATCATTTAAAAATTATTGGACTACCTGGAAGCCATGATCAAAAAAAGAGCCTAGAAATCTTCCTTCAAAAAATTCTCAAGGAAAATTGCCCCTGATATTCTAGAACCAGAGGGCAAAATAGAAATTGAAAGAATTCACAGATTGACTCTTTTTTTTTTTTTGTGATTTGCCCAAATCCACCCAAGTGTTAACACTACTGGGAATCAAATGGGAGCTTGAAATCTGTTCCACAGGCTCCCTAGATATGAAGGAACCCAGTTGTTAGGAAGAATATTAGTGGTAAACTAAGAGAGATATAGTGTGCTGGAACCAGCTCTAACCAGGTTGTGAGGGCCATGGTGAAATTTACAACTCAGAAATCAGGACCTGATTTGTTTAGTTGGCTTAAGAAAGAGTTAATAATGCAGATTAAATTTAAAGGGCATATGCTTAAAATCCTCCCCTCCTAAATATTTACCTGCAAAGCCCAATATTGTTCTATAAACACAGTTTGAGTTCAGCAGGTATGCTCGAGCAGGCTCCAGAAATGAAGTTATCAGCAGACTGGAGGCCTGCTGACTGTAGGCTCACAATAATAGTAAAAACTGGTATTTATATAGAGATTTAAGGTTTGCAAAGTTTTTCCATCTGTTCTCTCATTTAAGCTTTACAATACCCCTGGGGATAGGCCAAGCTTTGGGGCTCACAGAAGCAGGGTGTAGGGAACTGGTCCTGACCAAGAAGTCTGGGTTAACACTGGGAAGACCTTTCAGATCATTGCCACAGTGGCGAAGGAGGAAGGCAGCTGTGTGGGGAGGGAGGGAATCTCAATAAACCATTTAAACACCTAGCTCTGCGGCCAATACCCTGTAAAGGTACTCTGCAGTTAGTATACAGAAGTTTGAGATGTAGGCTGTTAGGAGTTGGAAGACCCGGGTCAGTCCCTGCATTTGACAGAAGGGTAGACTGAAGCTCTAGCTGGGTTTAAAGTGACCAGCTCAATGTGACCGAGCCAGTAAAGAGACAAATCAAGGACAGGAAGCCAGGCAGTCCCCGATTCTAAGGCTGGTTACCCCATCTATGCATAGACTCTGGAGTAATTTGCATTCGAGTTTGGGGAGGGGGGAGGAAAGACAGGGTCTGCCTGGAAGGGAGTTGGGTTGGATTTGGGCAGATTCCACGGTTTTAAGCAGGTAACTCCACCTTCCCTTCTCCACATGCCCGATGTGCCTCAAGGGATGAAAAGGGATCATCGCCTTCTGTGCCCAGCCCCGTCTTTCTGGCTCGGGATGCCCCCCAAACTGGAAGCCATGCCCGAGGCTGGAAGGCTGCCCCGCTGGCCTCCGGAGTAGGATCAATGGGTGGAGGTGGAAGAGGAAAATCAAGGCTGGCTGCCCAGCCAGGGCACCTCAGAACCGCCAGCACTCCCCAAGGGCTGAATGAATGGGCTCACAGATTGCCTCTTGAAAAAGATCCCAAAAAGAAAACTCCTAGGAATATAATAGCCAAATTCAAGAGTTCCCAGGTCAAGAAGAAAATATTATAAGCTGTCAGGAAGAAACAATTTGAGTGTTGTGGAAACACAATCAGGATAACACAAGATCTAGGAGCTTCTATAATAAGGGATCAAAGGACTTGGAATATGATATTGCAGAGGTCAAAGGAGCTAGGACTAAAACCAAGAATCACCTACCCAGCAAAACTGAGTAGAATGCTATTGGGAAAAATATGGTTATTCAATGAAATAGAGGACTTTCAAGCATTCTTTTTTTTTAATTTTTTTAAATTAATATGTTTGTTTCCTTTTAGTTTACAGGATTCAATTCCACAATTCCTTGAGTTTCGCATTTTGTCCCCCTCCTTCCCCTCCCCCCCTGTGGTGGCATACAGTCAAGTATAGGATCTGTAAATACTTTCACATTATACATTAGTCAGGTTATAAGGACAGATTGTACCAGCTGGAATGAAAAATGGTAAAGAGGACATAAAACCAAACAAGAAGGAAAAAAATCAGGTATTTTGCTTCCACCTGGATATAAACTTAGTTCTTTCTAGTTCTTTCTCTGGATGCACATATTTCTCTCCATCATGAGTCTTTTGGGATTGACTTATATCTCTGCATTGCTGAGAAGAGTCCAGTCTATCAAAGTTGGTCATCACACATACGTTGTGTCTGTAATTGTGTACAAATTTCTCCTGGTTCTACTCTTCTCACTCAGTATCAGTTTGTATAAGCCTCTCCAGGTAAATATGAAGACTGTCTGCTCCTCGTTTCTTATAGCACAGTAGTATTCCATAACATGCATATACCACAACTTGTTACTTTCAAGCATTCTTGATGAAAAAACCTGAGCTGAACAGAAAATTTGGCTTTCAAATGCAAGAAGCAAGAGAAACATGAGAAGGTAAACAGGAAAAAGAAATCATAAGGAATAAAGTTGAACTATTTTCATTCCTACATGGAAAGATGATAATAACTCATGAGACTTTTCTCAGTATGAGGCTAGTTGAAGGGAATATATATGTATATATATATATGTATACACACATATATATGTGTGTATAAATACATATGTGAGTGTGTGTATATGCATGTACATGTATACATAGACAGAGGGCACAGGATCAGTTGAATAGGAAGGGATGATATATGAAAAATAAAATTAAGAGGTGAAAGAAGAATATAATGAGAGAAGGAGAAAGGGAGAGATAGAATAGGGTAAATTATCTCATAAAAAAGGCAAGAGAAAACTGTTATAATGGGGGAGAAGAGCAGGAAGGTGAAAGGGAATGGGTCAAACTTACTCTCATTGAATTTGGCTTAAGGATGGAATAACATACACACTCATTTGGGTATCTTACCCTACAGGAAAGTAGGGGGAAATGGAATAAGAGGGGGGATGACAGAATGGAGGACAGATTGGGGGAGAGGATAGTCAGAAGCACACATTTTTGAAAAGGGACAGGGTTAAAGTAGAAAACAGAATAAGTGGGGGGCAGAAGAGGATGGAGGGAAATAAAGTCTTTCACAATATGTCTACTATGGAAATGTTTTGCATAACTATACATGTACAACCTATATTGAATTGCTTGTCTTCCCAGTGGGGGTGGGTGAAGAGGGAAGAAGGGAAAGAATCTGGAAATCAAAATTTTAAAAACAAATGTTAAAAAAAATTATTTTTTATATGCAACTGGGAAGTAAGCTATACAGACACTGGGGTACAGAAGTTTATCTTGCCCTACTAGAAATTTAGAGGGGGTAAAGGGAAGGATATAAGAAAGAGCAGATTGGGGGAAGGGGTATTCAGTAGGCTCTTTATTTTGGGGTGGGTGGTAGGGGAAAGACAGGGAGAAATGTGTAACTCAAAATCTTGTGGAAATGAATGTTGAAAACTAAAAATAAATAAATAAAAGGTTTTTTAAAAATTAAATGTCTACTCTGATCCCTTGTTGGGGTATAGAAGTGATCCTGAGTTCTTAAGACTATGTCAACAATCACTAACTTTGTGAACCTGGGCTTAATGTAAGCTCATTTTTGTAGGCTCACTGAAAGTATCTTCAGGACAATTTTAGAAGCAGACAAGGTGATGGGGTGATATGTATCAAATGGTTTAATTTCTTGAATGTATGAGTGAAGAAAGCATTTATTAAGTGCTTGCTTTGTGCGGGGCACTATGCTAAGCTCTGGAGGATAAAAACAAAATAAGATAGTCCTTGTTCTTACTGAGTTCACATTTTATAGGGGAATATAACATATATGGAAGTTTTCATCTGCAAGTCAGATTTCTTCTACTAGGTCTCTATATTTTCAAAAATTTTCATTCCATGAAGCCTGAAGATTATGAATAGTTGGTATTTGTTTTTCAGTCAGTTGTGTCCAACTCTGACCGACCCCATTTGGGATTTTCTTAGCAAAGATACTTGAGTGGTTTGCCATTTCCTTTGCTAGTTCATTTTACTGATGAGGAAACTGAGGCAAACAGGTTAAATGATTTGCCCAGGTTAGTGTCTGAGGCCACATTTGAATTCATGAAAAAATGAGTCTTCCTGATTCCAGGCCTGGCACTCTATCCCCTGTGCCACCTAGCTGCCGAATAGTCATTATCTATTAATAATAATAATAATAATAATGTCACCTTGTCAATTTTTGTTGTTGTTCAGTCGGATCTGACTTCATAACCCTATTTGGAGTCTCCTTGGCAGAGATACTGAATGATTTGCCATTTCCTTCTCCAGCTCATTTTAGGCACATAAGTCACTTAACCACTCTGCCTCAGTTTACCCATCTGTAAAATGAGTATAACAGTAGCACCTACCTCCCAGGTGTTTTGTTGAGGATCAAATGAGAATAATAATTATAAAACACTTAACACAGTGCCAAACATATAAGAAATACAATATAAATGTTAGCTATTGTTATTATTATTAGTATTATTAGGGGGCAGTAATGGTGGTGCAATTGACAGATTGCTGGCCCTGGAGTGAGAAGGACTCATCTTTCTTTTTTTTTTTTAAAGCAATTGGGGTTACGTAACTTGCTCAAGGTTACACAGCCAGTTATTTCTGGGTGTGGTGCCAAGTATCAGAGCCCAGATTCGAACCCAGGCCATCCCAACTCTGGGGCCAGTGCTCTTACTCACTGTGCCACCTGGCCGCCCCTAAGCAATTGGGGTTAAGTAACTTGCTCAAGGTTACACAGCCAGGTGTTTTTTGGATGGGTGCTAAGTGTCTGAGCTCAGATTTGATCCCAGGTCATCCCAACTCTGGGACCAGTGCTCTTACTTGCTGTGCTACCTGGCCGCCCCTAGACATCTTTCTAAGTTCAAATCCAACCCCAGACTCTTACTAGCTGTGCGACTCTGGGCAAGTCATTTCACCCTGTTTGCCTCAGTTTCCTCATCTATAAAAACGAGCTGGAGAAGGAAATGGCAAACCACTCTAGTATCTTTGCCAAGAAAACCCCAAATGGGGTCAGGAAAAATCAGATGCAACTGACTGAACAACAAACCACTCCAGTCTCTTTGCCAAGAAAATCCTAGAGCCACAAAGACTCTATGTCTGAACTGAAATTATTAAGTATTCAGAAGCTTTTCACTAGACGATTAGCTATCAGGTAATACTTTTTTTTTTTTTTTGCCAAAGTGATTCATGAAGCCAGTCAACAAAAGTATATGACCTCCTCCTTGAGGCCTTTCCTAATTCATCATTTGGCTATATTTTGTACAATCCTATGTAAGCTATTTGAGGGAGGGACTATTTCATTTATGTCTTTATATCCCAGTGGTATGTAGTAGACCCTTAAAAATTCTTTTAGTTGACTAATACAAAGTATAAAGAAGATATGATTTCTTTAGGTGGTGCTAGTATCTAAATATAATACTGAAGTTTAAGCAGGTCATTAAAAATGAATCTTGAAACTGTATCAAATGGTAACATCCAAGAAACACTCTATATTCTGAAAACATGTTCTTTTGTTTTTCATTTCAGAAACTAGAATGAGCCGTAGCATTCCTGTTGAGGTGGATGAATCTGAACCGTACCCAATTCAGGTGATGAAACCATTCTCAGAATATTCAGTGGAAGGGGAATTTGAACCACCTGGCCCAAATCATGGCAGTATGGTACACAGTGGTTCATACCCACCTGAAGCCGCCTACCCTCCTCCAGCAGACCCTTCCTCCTCCAGTAAAGCCCAACAGCTCACAAACCACAACCATCTTGTAGAACATGGGGACAGATGTCTGCGTAATAAGATACTGGAGGAGTGTGAATACAGCTTCTGGAGGAGACACCCAGATCCTGGGAAAGATTTCCCTTCTAGTTCCTCAGCTGCCAATGAGTCAGTTGTTGGAGCACTTCCTCCTGAACATTCGTTTTCACTTATGGAAAAATGCAATCAGCCACTGGGATCTCAGCTTTCAGCAGTTTCTCCTGACACTGGTCATGACTCAGGCAAATCAGACCAAAGTTTGCCTAATGCATCAGCAGACTCCCCTGGCAGGAGCCAAGAAAATGTGCCTCGACACCAGCCCCCTGGGAACCGAGGGCCACTGGATTTGCCCACAGTAGACACTGGGTATGACTCCCAGCCTCAGGATGTCCTGGGTATCAGGCAGCTAGAAAGGCCCCTGCCCCTAACATCAGTGTGCTACCCCCAAGATTTCCCCAGGCCTCTTAGGTCCAGAGAATTTGTCCAGGTTGGACCTCAGAGGTACCCAGGATGTGGACAGATGCTGCCTCCTGATCTTTCTCTACATCCTCAGTGGAACTGTCAGTACTATGGCCCAGGAGAGGCAGATCACCATGTTCTGTGTAAGTCCCACTTTGATTATATCAAACACCCCACACTGTGTTGTGCTACTGAATGATGGCATCCCATTATCACTTTCTTTCATGCTGATTAATCTGGACAATGAAAAATGCAGGGAAAGCATCTGATTTTCCTTATATACTATCCATAGGCTGGTAGTTTTGGCCGTGTTGTTATGGTTGTTTTAAGCTTTTCCAAGGCCAGTCGCATTTACAGCTTCCTTGGATCAGTCACTCAGTAAGTATTTATTAAGCTCCTACTATGTTGGTCATTTTGCTAGGTGTTGAGGACACAAATACAGAAATGATTGCACATTACGTTCTTTTATTTTTTGCTTTTTGGAGGGGGGAAGGTAGGGCAATTGGGGTTAAGTGACTTGCCCAAGGTCACAAGGCTAGTTTTGTGTTAAGTGTCTGAGGCTGGATTTGAACTTGGGTCCTCTTGACTCCAGGGCCAGTGCTCTATTCACTGCACTACCTAGTTGCCCCTGCACATTACATTCTAATGAGGGAGACAATAGCTATAAGGAAATGGTAAACAGGGGAAGGATATTTTGGTCTCAGAAATCACATAAATGGTGAATGGAGCCATAGGGCAATAGATTGCCTTTCAAGTAGAAATGGCATTCGAATTAAATATTGTTCAATATTTCAGAGCAAGTTCAGCATTTCAGAAAAAAATTATTGTTCAATATTGATCAGAGCAAGAGCCAAGGCTGGAAGGATGGGAGGAAGGACATACATGGAAGCAGGACAGATGACAAAATGCCCAAAATGGATAGAAAGTCTAGTAGGTGGCTGAATGGGATGTAAAACATGGTCTAGGACCAACTAGATATAGTAGACTGAGGTGGGTTTTCCCTCATTCAATCACCAACCAACCAATCAACAAGCATTATTCTGTGCCAGGCATTAAGCTAAGTACTAGGGATACAAAGAAAGTCAAAAAGCCCCTTTCTCAAAGTGCTTACATTTAATGGGGGAAATAACGTGTATATAAAGACACTTACCAGATACATACAGAGCAAATGGAAAGTAACCTTAGACGGGATGGCTCTAGGGGCTAACGGGACTAGGAAAGGCCTCATAAAGGAGATGGCTTTAGCTGAGTATTAAAAAATGACAGGCATTCTAAGAGGCAGGAAGGAGGGTAATATTTCAACCAGGTCAACTCAGGCCCAGGCCAAAGACCCACAATTAAGTGGTTTCCAGCATGTCTGGGAGGAGGAAGGATGCTCCCCTTTCCTAGAGATTCAACTCAACAAGCTTCACTGACTGTCTATTCTGTGCTGAGCACTGTGCTAGGCCCTGGGGATACAAAGACAAAACCAGAACAGTGCCTGTCTTCAAGGAGCTTATATTCCTTTAGGGATTTAATTTTATTGAAACGTGCCTAAAGCCAGAAGGTTACATTGTGAACTTCTAGAACCTTCCTCCAACCTATTTATCAAGATCCTGGGCTCCTGTCTTTTTCTACATTTATGTCTAACTGACTTCCACACTTCTGTACTGCTTCCTTAGCATAGAATAATGTTGGCAAGTTAGCAGAACAGGGCATTCCTGGTTAAACAAGCCTGTCTTGGGGCACCTATGATTTCTCTGAACCATTCCTAAGACAAATGGAAAGCAATTTCAAGTGAGAGATAAGTTGTTTTTCCAACAAGCCCTGCCCTGCATGGCATTTCATATTTTATAAGTAGCCTTCCCTTTGTGCCTGGGTCATTTGGGAAGTTTGATCCTGCCTCGGGCTATAATTTTCACCCCCATTCTCAGAACTGTACATTACTATTCCTTCTTGATGAGATCCCTAACTAGCCTGTCTAGCCTCCTATCTCCTCAAATTCTCACCACAGCCATTCATCATGGGAAGCTTCCAGGCAACTGCTGCTCTTTCTTTCTTTTCTGGAATGCTTTATTCAATTCCTAGCACTGTCCTCTGTTGGTGGAAGGGGGTGACATTTTCAGAGAGAAGGGCCCAACGTAGTTCTTGGTTTTTAAAAGGTTTTTGCTGAGGCCACTGGGATTTGAAAGGCAATACAGGGTTTACGTAATGTACATCAAGGAGCAAGAGGTGCCCTCCTTTCCATTTTCAGGTGAGCTGAAATTATAAAACTAACAATGACTGATGCCACGTTTCCTGTGACTAGAATGTTTTTTTCTCCTGTGTTTACCGTTTGAATTTCTTGTCATCCCTTTTAAGCCCAGTTCAGACAGACTTTTTGAAGCAGCTTGGTCCAATGAATGGAAAGAGGCCTGGCTCTGAAGTCAGAGGACATGGGTTCCATCCACTCCCATCTCTTATACTTAGTGCCAGAATGACCTTGAACACATCACCCTAGTTTCACTGGGTTCCAGTTCTCTCATCAGTAAAGTAAGGGTTAGATAAGATGGCTTCTAAGAATCCTTTGAGCTCTAGATCTAAACTTCCACTGATCTTCCTAACACATAGCAGACACTTAACAAAATGTTTATTTATTGCCTTACCCCCAGTACATACACATATGCCTCTCACAGACTTTTGCTTTGTTCCTTTGCCTTTACCCACTTAACTTGTAGAGGATGACTGTCTATGTGGATCTCTTACTTATTCTGTAAACCTGGAAGCTCTCAGAGGGCAGGAATCATGTCTTTTCTAAATTTTGTATCTACCCTAAGGTCTAGTACATCTTCTATAGTCAGGCTTAGTAAATGTTTAATGAGTTTAGCTGAACCAAAGTGGTATCGTTTGAGAGGGTCTGAGACAACTTTCCCACAAATGAAGTATCCAGACCTATCACCTCTATGGCTAAAGATTGCTCCTTTAGTATTTTATTTCCAGTTAAGCATTGTCCTTGCAGTTATTCACCTTTGAAATACAAAAGACCCATTCTTTGGAGCAGTAACATAGTAACTATAGCATGAATGAGTTAGCCAGTTTACTTTCTTCCCTGTACCACACCTGAGATACCACCGAGCACATCACCTGCAAGGTAAAGATGGTGATGGGTAGCAGGGAGAAGGCCTAGGAAGGACAGGTGGAACAAAAGACAGATGTTTTTGCTGAAGCACCCCTGCCTAGAGCTAGTCCTGCTTTCAAAGGCTGTGTAGCCAGTCTGGGAGGCCAGTCTGTGTCCACAGCAGAGGAGGCTGGGCATGCTTCTGGGGCAGTGTCAGTATATTTCAGAGGGCTCTGCCTCATGGGCTTTCCTCACACTCTCACCCTCATACTTGGATACTAAAATCTCTGTAAATGCTGAATTACTTATAGATTGCTAACAAAGCCACTTCAAAAAAGAAACTATTTGCTTGAAGGGTACTCATACTTCAAACCATGGATACTGATGTCCCTCTGCTCTAGAAAAGCAGTTCTTACCTCACTCCCCAGTGAAAATATAGATAAATGATCACTTTGCATATGTATGGAATATTTTATCATTTTGTAATGAGTAGCACAAAACAGTTAAATTTTTTTTGGAACTTTTGTCAAAAATGGTTTCAGACAGGGTAAAACTGGAAAGGAAACAAAAGAAGGCCCCCCCCGCCCCAACCAAAAGCAAAACAGTGATGATGGTCCAAACTCTGACTTGAAGGATAGCATTTAAGGCCTCCACTGATGTAGGACTGAGCCAAGATAGTGGATGGGCAGTCAAAGAATTTCTCAGAAAACAAACAGGCAACATGATCTATATATTAACAGCACTTAAATAGCATTTTAAGGTTTATATAGCATTTCACAAATATTACCTATTTATTCCCACAACTCTGTGAAGTAGGTACTATTGCTACCCCCATTTTACAGATGAGGAAACTGAGGCAGAGAGCAGTTAAGCAACTTGCCCAGGGTTATACAGCTAGGAAATGTCTGAGGTTAAATTTGAACTCAGGTTTTCCTAACTTCAGGTCCAGCATTCAAGCAGTGCTCCTATGTGCACTATGGAATCTTTATTATGGGGCTCTAGAATGACTTCGCAAAGGAGAATGAATAAAACAAAAATGATTATCACATACAGAGGTACTCTGAGGCTCAAATGAGATATTGGATGCAAATCATAAAGTTCTATATAACCACCTACCAGCAGCCTCTAGTCACCAGGCCTCAATTTTGGTGATAACTTCATTCCCTGAGTTTTCTAATGAACTCCTGCTGAACTCAAGCTATGTCAGTAGTGCTGGTACATGCTTAATAAGATGTGTGCACTCATACTTTTAATTTTAATCTGCATTATTAACACTTTATTAAATTTAGACACTTGATAAAACAAATCAAGCTGTGATTTATGGGGATGGGGGATTTCTGAGATGCAAATGCTTTCACTGAACATTTAGCATTGGGCTCTGGTTGGGGGTTAGAGCTGGTTCCAGCACACCCTTGCCATGCCTACAAATCACCCACTCCTAAAGAGAGTCATTACATGATGGAACATAAACATTATCAGAGAAAGTAAACAGGATAGAAGAAATAAGATGGAAAAGAGTTGTCTAGAGCTATGCACAGCTGCTCACAGCTGTGAGAGTTCCTGCAATAGTTTATATGGACCATTTTTTTTTCTGTCCTATCTAAACTAAGTGTTTTATATTTGGGAAGGAAGACTTGAAAATAATTTTCCATTTTTCTTTCTTTTGCACTATATTTAATAAAGAAGGTAAACACTGACTCATAATGTAAAACCCTACGTTTAACTTTTGGTTTACAAATGTTAAACTACAGTGTGGTGTAGTGGAAAGATTGCAAGACTTAACAGCACAGGAGGCCTGAGTTCACCTAGCTCCACCACTTAGTAGTAATTACACAGTGTGCAAGTCACTTAATTTCTCTGAGCTTCAGGTTTTTTCACCTATAAAATGGGAATAATAGTATTTGGACTATCTGCCTCTCAAATCTGTTTTGGGGAAAGTGTTTTATAGCCTTAAAATGCTATAAAAAATGTGAATTGATGAAAGCACAAGACTATTAGTCTGCTGCCCAAACAAATCAAGGGATTGTTACATCTAGGATCATGGACTTAGGTTGGAAGGGACATTAGAGGCCTTTAAGTCCAAGGCCTTCATTTTATAGAGGAAGAAATTGACTTCCAGAGAGCTTGTGACTTCCCAGGTCACAGAGATAGTAAGTGTCTGAGGCAGAATTTGAAATCAGGTCTTCCTGACTCAAGTCCAACACTTTATTCACTATGTTACCTAGCAGTTACCCTGTCTACTGCTGGCCTAGCAACTATAGACATCTTAGCATTGTCTTCTCTATAGCTTTAAGCAATTAAAAATGTCAATACAGGGGTGGCTAGGTGGCGCAGTGAATAGAGTACCTACTGGCCCTGGAGTCAGGAGGACCTGAGTTCAAATCCAGCCTCAGACACTTAACAAAAACTAGCCATGTGACCTTGGGCAAGTCACTTAACCCCAATTGCCCTCCCAAAAAAATGTCAATACCTCTATATATGTCTCTGATCTCTTCTCTAAGCTTTCAACACTCTTTCTCTTAGTGACCTTATCAACTCTCAAGGTTTAATTACTGTCTTTATACAGATGAATCCCAAATCTGTCTCTCCAGTCCTAGTCTCTCTCCTGAACTCCAATCACATGTACATCACCAGCTACTTACATGTAGAACTGGATGGCCCATGGTTATCTAAAATTCAACATGTCCAAAACAGAACTCTTTCTTTCTCTTAATTGTGTGTGTATGTCTGTCTGTTTGCCTGTCTGTGATGGACCCCTTTGGCAGTCTGGTGGAGCCTGTGGACCCCTTTTCAACAATAAGGTCTTTTAATGCATAAAATGAAACATATAGTATTACAAAGGAAAGCAATTACGTTGAAATAAAAATGTAATTTTTTTTCCCATCCAGGTTGACCAGGCCCCAGGTTAAGAACCCTTCCCCTAACTCTACTCTTCTCCCTAACTTCCTTATTTCTTTCAAAAGTACCACTTGTTCTAGCGCCATGTTCTTCTAGGCATCCACGTTACAACCTTAGTCATCCTCAGCTTCTCATTCTTCCTTCTAATCTACAAATCATCTGTCAACTCTTGTTGATTTTACCTCTGTATCTTTCACATCTATTCCCATCTCTGAAATGAAAAGAGCACCACCCTTGTCTGAACCCCCATCACTTTTCACCTGGATTACTGCAGTAACCTAACTGGTTTTTCTGCTTTAAGTGTCCCCCATCCCCAGTCCATTCTCCACACAGCTGTCAAAGAGATTTTACTGAAGGGAAGATCAGATCATAGCATTCTCCTACTCAATAAATGCCAGTGACTGGCTGCATGTTGATTCTAGAGTAAAATACAAATTCCTCTTTTTGGCATGGAGAGTTCTTCACAACCTGGACCAAATCTAGCTAGTCACAGCTCTGGCTGCTTCCGCCTCTGTCTCTCTCCTTTTTTTTCTCTCTCTTCTCTGCTCCTCTCCCCTCTCTGCCCCCCCCATCCTTCTCCCCTCTTCTATCTCCTCTTCTTTCTGTCTCTACTTTTCTTTCTCTGTCTCTCTCCTTTTCTGTCTCTTCTCTCCCCTCCCCCCCTTCTCTCTTTCTCTGCTCTCTCTCCTTTCCTTTTTAATTGATGTACCCTCCCTTCCCTCACCTCCAAAGCACATCCTTGGTAAGTCTTATTCTGCTCTTTCTTTTCTTTGCTCTCACTAAGCACCTATCCTGTGGCCGGTTCCCAAAGGGCGTTCGCTCTTAACTTGCTGTAATGGTTGGTAGAATGCGATAAGTTAATCCTCACTGAAATGTTAGTTCATAATATATTACAATTTAAGGTGTTTACATTTTCCCAGGATTCTCTTAAAGACCAGAAAGCCTTTAAGACCCATGGGAATAAACGTCTAATAGTGAAATTCCAGGCATGGTGACAAATCAGTAGAGAAAATAGTAGAGAGAAGTGTAGGGAGGAGGCCCAGAAGGAAGCTTACTAGTGTCCTTCAAATTATATCAGATAGAATTATAGCATTTTAAAAGCTATGAGACCTTGTTGTTGTTTACTCCTCCATGATCCTATTTTGGGGTTTTCTTGGCAAAAGTACTGGAGTGGCTTACCATTTTCTTCTCCAGCCCATTTTATAGATGAGAAAACTGAGGCAAATAGGGTTAAGCAACTTACCCAGGATTACACAGCCAATAAGCATCTGAAGCCAGATTTGAACTTCAGAAGAGCAGTTTTCCTGACTCCAGGCCCAGCACTCTATCCACTGCACCACTAGCCACCCCATATGGGACCTTGTCAGTTATCTAGTCCAAATCTCCTCATTTGAAAGATGAGGAAACTGAGGCCCAGAGAGCTACAAGGTTACACAGCTAGTTATTAGCAGTAAAAAATAGAACCCAGTTTCCTAGCTCCCAGGTCAGGGAAGCAATTGTTTATTGGTTAGGTCACTCTTGAATTTGTCCATGTTGTAGCAATGATATCCGAAGCACTAAAGCTGGAGGTTAAACCTTTCATTTTGACTAGTGTTCTCCCTTGTTCCCAGCCTTCCTTTTTGCATAATAATTCATTCATGTGGTGGGGATGGAGGACACTAACAATTCCTACATTTACTAAGTCACAGAATTGAGTGTTCTCACTCAATCAATTTAAGTGATAATTAAGTGCAAGGAACCTCCCCTGAGTAGGCATCTCCATCTAGTCCAACCCATTTCAAAACTAAATAAAATCTCAAACATATAGAATTGTTCCATATACCCAAAAGAGATCCTAGAGATTGTCTAATCCAACTTCCTCATTTTACCTGTGAAGAAACTGAGCCTAAAAGAAATGGATTATCAAGATCATATAACTAGGAAGTGGTCTAGCTGGGGCTTAAACCTACAGTAATATACCAAGTTCTCCATAAATGCAATATGCCATCTTATGTCTGTGCACACACTTTTACATTGATGTCCTTGGTGTGTGATAGAATATTAAGAGTCACCAGAAAGCTAAAGCAGAGCTCTAGGTACTATATTTTTGCATGAGGGCAGTTAGGTGGTACAGTGGATAGAGCACTGGGCTTAGAATCAGGGAAACTTAACCTTCATGAATTCAAATCTGGCTTCAGACATTTGCTAGCTGTGTGATTCTGTTCAAGTCACTTAACCCTGTTTGCCCCAGTTTTCTCATCTTCAAAACAGGGTCCTGAAGAGTCAGACACAACTAAAATGATATCTTTGGGTTGGAGGTCGGAATATCCTTAATATATAGTCAGACTAGTATCCCTGACTATCAGAGGTAAGGATCATTAGACAATGGGACATGCTTTCAGACAAGAAAACAGCCTTCAAATTCTTTAAGATGTATATAAAATTGGGGTGGTTAAGTGGCGCAGTGAATAGAGCACCGGACCTGGAGTCAGGAGGACCTGAGTTCAAATCTGACCTCAGACACACTTACTAGCCATGGGACTTTGGGCAAGTCACTTAACCCCAATTGCCCTTCAAAAAGCAAAAAAACAAAAAATGTATATAAAATTAAGGTCGTGGGATTCAAACCTGGAAGAGAACTTAGAGTTTATTTATATACTTCATTTTTGAGATGAGGAGAAAGGGAGACCCAAAGTAGGGGAAGTAACTTCTTTCAGATTAATCAGGTGGTGCAGAAGAGAGCCAGGATTCAAACATATTTTCTTTCAATGACTCATTCCAAGGCTAAGTCTAGGAAAGACAGAAGAGAAAAAAAGGAGCAACCAATGCTATGGAATACTTTTGGGGTACACTGAAGCATGTGGGAGGATAAAAACTAAGCTATCTTTTAACCAGTACTGTGTTTCCTCAATCTCAGGAGAAGGGGGCAAGGGCTGTTTTCCCTTCATTGTCATTTCATGTTCACTAGTTCCTAAAATTCAATCATTACTGTTTCTGTAGAGACTTTAAAATTTAATTGAGTTGCAATATGTTGTAGGGCATAGAGTGCTGGGCCTAGGGTCAGAGAATGTTATCATTCCGTTGTTTTCAGTCATATTTGACTCTCCATGACCCCATTTGGGGTTTTCTTAGCAAAGATTCCAGGGTGGTTTGCCATTTCCTTCTCCAGCTCGTTTTTATAGATGAGGAAATTGAGGCAAACAGGATTAAGTGACTTGCCCAGGATCTCACAGCTAGCAAATATTTGAGGCCAGATTTGAACTCAGGAAGATTAGCTTTCCTGATTTCATGTTGGACACTGTGCCATCTGGTTGCCCTCAAGTCATGGAAAGCAGGATTCAAATGCCATTTCAGTCAACTACTGTCTATGTGACCCCAGCCAAATCATTTAGCCTCTCTGTATCCCCAGTTTCCTCATCTGTAATATGGGATAATAACTGTAGTACATACATCACAAGGAGGTTGTTGTGAGAATCAGATGCAATAAAAGCCCTTTGTAAACATTATGAGACTGCAGAAATGTCAGTTGTTATTGCAGACATTCAACATTATAGAGTTTGGTTTTCTGTTTCATAAAGAAGGAAAATAACAAATTCTGCTTCCTAATTCAAGTGATGAACACAATTACTTTTACTGACATTTCCGCTCATACAAAAAAGAGCTCCCAAATCGTTAAATTCTGCAGGACACTCAGATGTGCAAAAGAAGTCTGGGATAAGGGAAGAGTGCTGGACTTGGCATCAGAATTCCTGGAATTGAATCCCAGCTCTGACACCTTCTAGCTACATGACCTTAAACAACTCAACTTCTCTGAGCCTCATTTTCCTCATCTCTAAAGAAAAAAGGGGTCAGGGCGGCTAGGTGGCACAGTGAGTAAGAGCACTGGCCCTGGAGGCAGGAGGACCTGGGATTGGTTCCGGCCTCAGATACTTAACACCCACACAAAATAACTGGTCATGTAACCTTGGGCAAGTTACTTAACCCCAACTGCTTTAAAAAAAAGGGGGGGAGGGAGCATCCAACAATTCCCACACTGTCCCAGGCAGCTAGGTAAAACAGTAGACAGATAGAAAGCCAGGCCTGGAGTCAGGAAGACTCATCTTTTTGAGTTAAAATCTTGCCTCAGAGACTTACTAGCTGTGTGACCCTAGGCAAGTCACTTTATCCTGTTTGCCTCAGTTTCCTCATCTGTAAAATGGGCTGGAGAAGGAAATGGCAAACCACTCCAGTATCTTTACCAAGAAATCCCCACATAAGGTGACTGAAATGACTAAATAACAACAAACGTCCCAGGATTCTTGTGATGAAAGTTTTTATAAACCTTAAAGTACTTAAGTACTACAACTTTAAGTAAAATCATAGCACAAAACACACTATAGCTACCTCAGCTGTCCCTTATTCATTTCCCTTTGCTATATACCACAGGTAAGATCATAATGGCTCTAGAGTTAAAAGACCTGAGTTCAAATCCTGCCTCTGATGTGTACTACCTGTGTGATCTTGGCGAAATCACTTAATTTCCTTGGGCTCCACTTTCTTCATCTATAAAATGAGATCATTGGGTGAGATGGTCTCTGGGTTCCTTTCCAAGTATAGACTGATAATCATAAGGCACCTTTTTATAGAATTTGGAACTCAAAACTTAACAAACAGCATTAAAAAATGTTTTTACATGTAATTGAGGGAAAATATTTTTTTTTAATTCTATGTGATTGTAGTTGTACTATTAGTATTTATTGGTTGAGAAAAATTGCATAGTGATAAAAACCATTGTAAATTCACTGATTCATTTAAATCAACTTCTATTATATTAATCACATACATTTGAAAATTAGCCTGAAAATTAGTCTGAAAATACTGACTGAGACAGTATTCAGTCTGCAGAAGGTATGTTTGCTTGTTTTATTACAATAAGTTATTAATAGAATGGCTGACATTGTTTTTAAGGCTTCAGAGCCTGGAAATCTGGGTGAAGTGATGAAATTTTCAACTTTAGATCTTGTTCCACTGTTAGCTTGTTTCCATATTTAGATTTTGGTGCAGCAAGTTTAGAAATTCCACTTTCCCAAACATAGGTTACGGTAGAAGGCATTATACATTCCACGGCTTTAGCTGACAGAGTTGGGTCATCAGAACGAACAAGTAGCCAGAACTCAGAGAGGTTCTTGTTTCCAATTAAGTAGGAATGAAATATTGATAATACCAAAACAAAAAACCCCACTATTCATGCCACACACCTTTCTTGGTGCTTAAGCACCAAGATCAAAGTGATAATGTTTGTTGTGCTCATGTCTTGGGAGCCCCCAATAAGGACACAGCTCCCAGGATTCTGAGGTCCACAGGACAGAAGTGGCTGCCTTCTCTACTCCCACCAAACTGCTTGCTTTTCCCCCACATGCACTGACACTTAATTGCTCCTGTGTTCTGGCCACTCTGCTTGATGAATCTCCTCCCAACCTTCAAAGCTTAGCTCATCTGTCACTTTCCTAGTCAGAAGTAATCTGTCCCGCTTCTGAATTCCCATTAGACCTTCTTTAAGTTTCTTTTGTGGCATTCACCTAGTAATCTCTCATGTTGTAGTTAAATATATTCCCTAGGAGAATGTAAGTGTATTAAAGGCAGTAACTGGGTTTGGTTTTTTTGTTTTGTTTGGTTGGGGGCAGGGATGGGGAGTGTGTGGGGGGGGGGGTGGCAGGGTGTGTTCGGTTTTTTTAATCTCTGAGGTATAATCAAATGCATGGAACATAGGAGACATTTAAATGCTTGTGGAAATAATTTGAGTTGAATTATATAACTTTTTTTCTTCATGAGATTCTAAGCTGCTTGAGGGCAGAGATTATGCCCGAAGGATTCCAAGTGGCCCTTCTGTGCTAGGTTAATAATCAATGCATTAGTCTCTCTTTCTCCAAAGTCTACCTAGGAGGAAAGGGGAGTTGTGTTATTCTTTACAGTTAATAGCAGAAGCATGAGATTTTAGGCTATCAAAGAGTCTCAAAATTTAATCATTCTTTGTTTAAATTACATATTTTGTTAGGGTCTGAGCACAGTTGACAAGGAATGAAACAAATTCCTTAGGAAATGAGAGGGTTCATTTCCTTGGGCTGATATGTGGTACAATAGCTAAGAGTGCTAGTTTGGGGGTTTCCAGTTGCTACTCTGCTCCTTACTACCAGTGTGGCCTTAGCCAAGTCACAGGATCTCTGGGCCCCAGTTTCCCCATCTATGAAATGAGGAGATTGGACTCTAGGAGCTCTGATGCCCTTTTCAGCTCTAAATTTATGATTCTATGATCCAAGGGCAGCCATTGGTACTGTGATTATTTTCTCTTTCATAGGCAAAAAAGGAGAATGTTTTTCAGTGTTTCTTTGTTTTGTCTTAATTTCTCAGATGGCCAAGAGTACCCTAGGGCAGCCTACCAGCAACTGGTACATCCAGCTCAACTGGTGCCAGGTCTTCCCAGACCCTGCGGAAGAGACCTCCATCCTCCTGTTCAAAAAGTCATACTGAATTACCCTGGCCAAGAAGAAAGACAAGCACAAAGAGACTATTCTTCCCCAGTGCCCCCACAACACCAGTAAGTGGTACAGGGCCAGCATTCAGTTATTTTTGAAATGGAATCAAGACTTCAGACAGCTAGGTGATGTAGTGAATAGAGTACTGGGCCTGGAATTAGGAAGATCTGAGTTCAGATCTGACCTCAGACACTTACTAGTTGTGTAACCCTGGGCAAGTCACTTAACTTATATTTGCCTAAATTTCCTCAACTATAAAATGGGGACAACATCACCTACCTCATAAAGTTCTGAAGTTCAAATGACATAATATTTGTAAAGTGCTTACGTAGCATAGTGCCTAAAACTTAGTAGGTAAGATGCCTATTTCTTTCTTCCCTCCTAGGGATATATTCCAGTTGAATCTTCCCTCTGTCTCTACCTTCTTGATCTAGATTTGTCGGGCATCAAGGTTCAGTCATACAACCAAGCAGTAAGAAAGTAAGGTCTACCCAAACCTCTACAATACAGACTTCTCAGGTCTTAGAAAGGGAAGTGCCTTTATAGGTTATTTCTTTATACTAACAACTAAAATAACACGAGAATACTAAAATTTATGTAACACCTAGAGGTTTTAGAAGTACTTTAAATACACTATCACATTTGGTCCTCACAATAACCCTATAAGATGACTACCACAGATATCATTACCCCCAGTTTGCAAGTAAGAAAACTGAGGAGGAGCAAGGTTAAATGACTTGTCACAAAGCTAGGAAGTGTCTGAGGCAGGATCTGAACCCAGGTCTTCCTAACTCAAGTCTAGCACTCTATCCAATGCATCATATAAACATAAGTCTAGGGTCATTTTGGTGGAAATGATCTTGAAAAGCTATCTTGTTCATCTAGCTGCTTTGGGTCAGAATGACCTCTCTCCAAAGTTAGTACTGGCAGTGTGTGCTATTTTTGAAACTACTCCATGAAAGATGGTCACTGTTTACAACCTCCAGGATATAGCAATCCTCAACCAGTGAAACGTTCTTTGTCTCCCTTCTGTTTGCTGATACTTAAGCCTATTCCCTATACCATTACTCACACACATATCCCCACCCACATAGGTATGCTCACATGTGTATACGTACATAGAAACATAGGTATACATATACACATATAAGTCCTCAGTGAAGGAGAATCCTTTCATTTCCTACTGTAATCATTATTTCTGTATGCTTTGATAACATCTACATCCTCAATAATATATATGCATCTCCAGCTGCCTACTGGACTTCTCAAACTGGATGTCCCATCCCATAAATATCTTAAACTTAACATGTCCAAAACTGAACTCCTTATCTTTCCTCACTAGCCCTCCTCCACCTTCCTAACTTCCCCATTACTGTTGAAGGTACCACTATCCTCCCAACCACCCAGGCTTGCAACCTCAACTCCTCAATGCCCAATTTGTTGCCCAGACCTGTTAATTCATAACATCTCTCCTGTACTCCCCCTTCTCTGACACTGATACCCCCCTGGTATAGTTTCTCATCACCCCATGACTAGACCACTGCAGTAACCTGCTGGTTGGTTGAACTCTACCATAAGTCTCTCCCCATTCCAGTCCATCCTCCATTTACCAGTCAAAGTAATCTTCCTAAAGGTACAGGTCCAACAGTCATCTGCCCGTCCCTCATTTCGTCTTCTCCCCATCACCTCTGAGATCAAATATAATATCCCCTATTTGGCATTCAAAGTCCTTCATAACCTTCTTATCTTAGTCTTTTCAATCTTCTCTCATTTTACTTATTTCCACATCCTCTGTGATCCAAAGACACTGGCCTCCTGGATGTTCCTTGATATGCCTGGCACATAGTAAGAGCTTAATTAATGTTTATTGACAAACTGATAATTACATCACCTACCCCAAGGCTGATTTAACATGGCAGCTCATGGCAGAATGGATATAACACTGGCCCTAAAGTCAAGAAGACCAGAGCTCAAATCTGGCTTCAGTTTATTACTAGCTATATGAACCTGGGGCAGGTCACTTAAATGCTGTTTGTTTCATTTTAAAATGGGATAATAATAGCACCTACTTCCTAGGGTTGTTAGAAAAAGTGCTTAACATAGTACCAGACACATAGTAGGTGCTTTATAAATGCTTATTCCCTTCCTTTCCCTGTGCTTTTTCTTAGCAAAATAATCTGAGTTTCTTAAGCTTTTATTCATCATTCTAGTTCTTCAGCCATTATCAATTCCTGCTCATTGGTCTCCTCTGAATCCTTTTAAAAGTTTTCTGCACATGGACAGTCTTGAATATTTATCTGACTCTCATTACTTTAAGACAAACTAATTTATAATAATTTGGACAGGAGTTATGATGAAATGTACCTTTACTTAAACAAATCCTTTCTTCACACAAATTAATACATTAAATTTCTGCTTTTATAGAATTGGTTGAGACTATTAAAATGAGTTCCCCCTCCCAATTGTCAATTAACACCCAAGCATTCATTGTGAAAAAAAAAATCTTTTTGAATGATAAGATAGAAAACATACCTGTGCTCCTAATTTTTCCCTCTTATTAATGAGTTAGAAAACATAGAAGTTTGATTTTTAAAAACTACATAAAAGGATCATAAGCATCATTTAAATTCTTGTTACCAATTACTTTAATTTAATACAGATGATATTTCCCTTTTAAATGATATTATATAAGGGATTTAAAAGCATTGTAAACAAGATTGACCTAAGAATAGCTAAATTCTAAAGAAATAAAATTATTTTCAAGCATTTTCATGAGATAAATTAGGTTTTGAATAGTTGGAGGAGATTTTGAATCATGTGTTCTACTTACTAAAAGCTTGTGGGACTGGTTTCATCGTGGTAAGTACTATGGGCTGAATAAAACCAAATAATAAGAAAAATTCTACTGTTATTCTCAAATTAGATGAAAAATTCTGGACACACCATCTAGCCAACTTACTAAATGTAAAAAAGGGGTTTTATGTATATGTGTGTATTAATATTATCAGAATGTCTGTCAGTCAGCTAGCATCTATGAAACTCCTATTATGTGCCAGGCACTATCCTTAGTGCTGGAGAATGTCTTATCTTCTGTTTCACCTACAAAGCAATGATTCTTTTACCACAAACTATTCCAGTAAAGAGTTTTGTTGGAGGGGTGACTAGGTGGCAAAGTGAATAGAACACCAGCCCTGGAGTCAGAAGGACCTGAGTTCAAATCCAGCCTCAGACACTTAACACAAAAACTAGCTGTATGACCTTGGACAAGTCACTTAACCCCAACTGCCCCTGCAAAAAAAGAGGGAGTTTTGTTGGGGGAAAAAAATGATACTAGATCCTCTTTTGATCAAGGAACATTTCCCATTACTTCATCCCTATAGTCATCAAAATATAAAGTATCGGTTTGGTGGTGGTATACTTTCTTTGTTTTTTTCCATACAGGCCCTCTTTCCCTGATAGTGAAAAGTATTAATGTTGCTGAATTAATGAAAAAAAGCATTTATTAAGCACTTACTATGTACCAAGTATTGGACCTAATACTGAGAGTTGACACACATATACATGGCAGAGGTATATACAGATAAAGGGAAAAACCTACTAAATATCACACAAGTTAAAAAACAAAAAAATAAATTAAAATTCTCTGGAATATCCTCCCCAATAATTGGGGTTCCCGTTCCCCAACCTCAATAGCTTTAGCACAGAGCCTTGAATAGAGTAGGGTATCTATAAATATTTAAAGTCATATCAAACCTCTATCTCCAGGTTTGAAAAAAGTACAGGAGACAATGATCACCTTGTATTTCTCAAAGACTTTGTGCGCCCCATAGTTTTTCTTTGGCAGAATATACATTTTTCATTATCTGTTTCCTTCCTAGGGGTCAGATATATAACCAGCCACCTCACCAAGCTGCTGCTCAGGATGAATCCTATGAGTATCCTGCTAACTTCAGACCCCAGATTAACCAGATTCCTTCCCCAGCTGTGATCCCAAGACCCCCCAGTACACCTGCCATCAGAGGGACTTTAAAAACAAGCAATCTTCCGGAAGAATTACGTAAGTTATGTGCATGTTGGTTTCTCTTCTTTGTTGTAAAATCTTGTTATTTTGATCACTCCTGATGCTTAATAATCCCTAGTCTTGATATATTCCAAATAATCCCAATAAAAGCAAGTGTTTTGCTTTAAAAGTTACCAGGCATAGCAAGTATATGTTGGGTAACCCTGTAAGGGCTTTCAGTCATGTTCAGGAATTGCTTGCTACAGGCTTTTCTTTTAAAAGAATACTCATTTCTCCCTCCCTTCTTCTAAATATGTCCTCAGCTGCCTAGCAGCTTGACTGAATTGATCAGTTATCTGAATGTGTGTGTGTGGTATTGGCCAAGGACCTCACATTTCACCATAAATTAGCAGCAGCCATCAAGAAAGAGGTCGTTTTCTGGAGGGATGAGACATTGGGTTTGGAAAAATGGGTTAACACACTTCATAAGGCTTCAAAATCAAACATTTAATTCAAAGAGACATTCAGCATAGTGTCAGATGGTGATTCCTCTTCTACTTTACTTTTTTTTTTCTGGCCAGAACCAGACATGTTGAAATATCACTAAAATGTTCTCATATTAAGGTCAGGCAGGACTGTGAATTCCAGAAACCTTATAAAAACATGCACTTCTCATGGAATTGTTGCATTCTGTTGTGTTCACTGGAGAAACCCAGATGATTCCAATAAGCATTTTCTAAGTCTGGGTGCTTCTCAGAACCAGGCCTCAAATAAAACCCTGTAGGGTTTACTGATCACTAGGGAAATGGAAATGTGTGGTCCATGTCTGTCTCATTTATTCCTTTACTGCCTTGGAAGATTTCTTTGTCATGGATACATTTTCTTTTCCATTCAGAATATGTTTTAGTTTTTGTTTTGTTTTCTCAAAATTAAAAAGGTTAGTTTAGTTTCTACACCTTTAGGTTTGTAATTAGAGCATGCTAAAAAAGCCAAAATGGGGTCACAAAGAGTTGGACACAACTGGAAAACAAGTGAACAACAAGAAAATTAATTCCTACCTCTCTCCCATCTCCTTCTTCCCTGAAAATCACATGGCCCTCAAAATTAGTATCCATATTTTATGTAATAATCATTCTAATGTATGTCAATTAAGGTTTCAAAACAATTTTCTCACAACAACCCTGTGATATAAGTAGTATAAATATTGTAATTATAAATTGACAGGTGAGGAGACTGAGGTCTAGAGAGTTTAAGCGATATGTCCAAGGTCACATAGCCATTTGGTAGCAGATTTGGAGCTTGAACCCAAGGATCTTACTGTCTACTATTATGTATTTTCCCCTACATCATGACTCCTATGTAGGCCATTGTTTAATTATTTCTTCTCACTGTTCCCCTCTAGAATCCTTGTAGACATTGATTAAAAAGTTCCCAAACTACCCAAGGATGAGATCACATGCAGGCTACCAACTCCCCTGCCTTCCCCCGCCCCCCCCCCCCCCCCACCAAAAAAAAAGAACTTTGGATCTAGTTAATACTACGAACTCAAGAGACTCATTTCTAACCTACTTAACAATTATCTTCCCCTACTACCAACACACTATAACCACTCTACCTCCTATGCTTTGAGATCCCCCAATCTTTGTCATCAAGTTTTACCACCCTAGATGTGAATTACAAAAACTGTACTATCACTTACCAAATGTTCATCCCCAGTCAGAGCAAATCTACTTTTCCCCTGACCAACTCTTGTTCTCTATCCCCTTCCCCAGTCTATTCCACTGTGTGCCTTTTGGAACTGCTGCTCTAGTCTCAACAAACTCCCTTATAGGATCAAAATTTTCCCTGAATGCACCTACAACCTCTTCAATTTAACAGAAAGCTGGCTTTTCTAGAGCATTTCTCTCCAAATATTCTCCAGCAGAGGCTTCTTCTTTTCCCAATTCTGACCCATCTCATATGGCCAGGAGGAAAGGTTGATATATATTTTTGTTCTCCACTCCCACTTCCAGACCATTCATCTGTCACCATGACTCAATAACCTTTCCTACTGTGAAGTCCATTCAGTCAGTTTATAAAACTCTAATTCCCTTTCTATTACTGTTATTTATCAACTCTCAGATTATTCTCCTAGCTTTATCAATGGCATTAGCATTTTTAATTAATAATAGTATATATATATATATATATATATTTTTTTTTTTAAACATTTGATTTTAAAACTGAATTCCAGATTCATTCTTTTCCTCCCTTGTCACCCACCCTTACTGGGAAGATAAGCAATTCAGTATAGGTTGTACATGTGTGGCTAATGCAAAACATTACCATAGTAGATATATTGTAAAAGACTGACTATATTTCCCTCCCTCCTATCCCACCTCCCCCTTGTTCTATTCTCTACTTTGATCCCATTCCTTTTCAAAAGTGGGTGCTTCCAACTTCCCTTCCCCCCAGCCTGCCCTCCCTTCCATCATCCCCCCTCTCCCACCCTTCCCCCCTACTCTCTTGGAGGGTGAGATACCCTATTTAGTGTGTATGTCATTCCCTCCTCAAACCAAATTCAATGCGAATAAGGTTGACCCATTCCCTTTCGCCTTCCTATTCTTCCCCTCCATTGTAGCCATTTTCCCTTGCCTGTTCTATATGAGATAGCTTACCCCATTCTGTCTCTCCTCATCTCCTCTCATTATATTCCTCTCTCACCTCTTAATTTCACCTTTTAAGTATCATCCCTTCCTATAAAATTGGTCCTGTGCCCTCTATCAATATATACCTGTAAGCATATATACACACATTCACATATGTATTCATACGCCTGTATACCCTCTGATGTAGACATATATATTTCTATTCCCTTCAACTATTTTCATACTGAGAAAAGTTTCATCAGTTACAATTATCATTTTTCCATGTAGGAATATTAATAGTTCAACTTTGACAAGTTCCTTTTGATTTCTTTTCCCTGTTTACCTTCTCTTGCTTCTTTTATCTGAATGTCAAATTTTCTATTCAACTCTGGTTTTTTCATCAAGAAAGCTTGAAAGTCCTCTATTTTGGGGTGGCTAGGTGGCGCAATAAGTAAAGCGTCGGCCCTGGAGTCAGGAGGACCCGAGTTCAGTTCCAGCCTCAGACCCTTAACACCCACACAAAAAACCTAGCCCGGTAACCTTGGGCAAGTTACTTGACTCCGATTGCCCTCCAAAAAGGCAAAAAAAAAAAAAAAGTCCTCTATTTCATTGAATGACCATATTTTCCCCTGAAACACGATACTCAGTTTTGCTGGGTAGGTGATTCTTCGTTTTAATCCCAGATCCTTTGACCTCCAGAATATCATATTACAAGCCCTTTGATTCCTCACTGTAGAAACTGCCAGATCCTGGGTTATCCTGATTGTGTTTCTATAGTATTCAAATTGTTTCTTCTTGGCTGCTTGTAATATTTTCTCCTTGATCTGGGAACTCCGGAAAATAGTTATAATATTCCTAGGAGTTTTCTTTTTGGGATCTTTTTCAGGGGGTGATCGGTGGATTCTTTCAACTTCTATTTTGCCCTCTGGTTCCAAAACATCAGGGCAATTTTCCTTGAGATTTCTTGGAGGATGATTTCTAGGTTCTTTTTTTTATCATGGCTTTCAGGTAGTCCAATAATTTTTAAATGATCTCTCCTGGATCTATTTTCCAGGTCAGTGGTTTTTCCAATGAGATATTTCACATCGCCTTCTATTCTTTCATTTGTTTAGATCTGTTTAATAGCATCTTGATCTCTCATAAAGTCATTAGCTTCCATTTGCTCCAATCTAATTCTGAAGCAATGATTCTCCTCATTGAGCTTTTGAGATTCTTTTTCCATCTGGCAAATTCGGCTTTTTAAGGCATTCTTCTCCTCATTGCCTTTTTGAGCCTCTTCTGCCATTTGAGTTAGTCTGTTTTTTAAGGTGTTATTTTCCCCTGTCATGCTGTTGAGTCTCATTTCATAGTTTTCTTGCATTGTTCTCATTTCTCTTCCCAATTTTTCCTCCACTTCTCTTATCTGCTTCTTAAGTTCCTTTATGGCCTGCAACCAGCTTGTATTTTTCTTGGAAGCTTTTGGTGCAGGAGTTCTGACTTCACTGTCTTCCTCCTGTTCCATGCTTTGCTCCTTTTTGTCCCTAAAATAGGAGTCTAATGTTGGATTGCTTTGCTTGGTTTTCTTCCTTTGCTTGGTCATTTTGCTACTCAATTACTTAACTTTTGGCCTTTTTGCCACAGTAGGACTCTGCCACCAGATGGGGGAGATTCGTTCCAAATGCTGGGGTTTCCTCAGCTGCCAGAGGCATTAGTTGGGTGCCCTCTCTGAAGCCTCCACATGCTCTGGCAAGCTGGTCACACACCCCAGGACCTCTACCCTAGACTGCAATCCAGATTCAAGCAGGTGAAAGCAAGAGCGATTACCCCTCAGACTGGTCACTTGGTCCCCCTACACTCTGCAGGCCAGGAGCTGAAGCTGCCACGAAGGGGGCGGTTACACTGCAGCCCTCAGCAGCTTCTGGTACTGGGGGCAAAAGCTGACGTACTCCCAATTACTGGGTCCCAAAGTCCACACTGCACTGACCTCTCACTTTGTCCTTAGCATCTATGTGTTGATAATCCTGGATTGCCACAGCTGCTAGTGATCTGGAGTCCCTTCAGCGGATTGTTGATCAGGCCCGATCTGAGGCTAAAACCTCGGAGTGGGGCTGGGCTCAGTTCTGTGCTGTGCTGGCCAATTCCTGCCAGTCTGCCAGGCTGTCCTCAGTGGGAAGTTAGCTTCTCTGTGTCATTTTGTGGGTTCTGTAGCTCCAAAGTTTGTTTAGAGTTCCCTTTTACATGGTTTGGAGGTGGTGAGAGCTGGAGTCGCATGGAGGTCCTCTTTCTACTCCACTATCTTGACTCCATCCCCAATGGCATTAGCATTTGATTCTTTGTCTTGCTTCCCATACTATTCCCTGCCATCATCATCATCTTTGGTAATGTCAATGTTTATTTTGATGTAATTTCTAAAATGCTGACTTTCTGTCATTTTTCCCTACTAATTCTTAATACCCACCATCTGATTTCTTCAATGATGTTCTTGTCATGATGAAAGCAATCAAAGAAGGTTACAAAATCATGATGGTTTTGCCAGCAACAAATTTACAGTATATAACCTTAGCTAGACCCTCTCTGCTACTCAACAATGCTTGTGTTCCACTCTCATTGATTCTCCAAATCATCAATCATAGCAATTACTTTATTAACTCTTTATATCCCTAACCCTCCTATACTCATAGCATATGACTCATATACTTTTTATGAGAAAAGTCATCCAGTGTGAGCTCCTATTCCTCTCCATCTTACCTCAAAAACTCATCAATATCTTAACCCAATCTCTACTCCTTCCCTCCTGTCTTAAAGGACAATATACTCCCGACTCAACTCTTTGCTTATTCCTCTACTTCTTGACATTTCTTCCTCCTGCATTCTCAAGGACATTACAACATCAATTATTCACTTTCTCCCATATACCCTCAAGTTCCCTTCCCCACTTACTCCTTCCTTTATGCTTAAACACATGCTCAGATTTCCCTAAAAGCCATTTGTTGATCCCTTTGCTCCACTCAGCTGCCAGCCATCTCTTGCCTTTTGCTATGCTACGCTTCTTGAAAAAAGTCATCAATACCTGACACTTCCACTCCTTCCCAATGCACTAATTTCTCAATCCCTTCATGACCACTTCCACTGTTTTCCAAAAGGTCACCTTAATTACCAATGTTTTGTTTTGTTTTCAGTTGACCCTTCTTGAACTTTTGGCAGTATCTGACATTACTGATTACCCACACCTTTTGGGTATACTTTCCTCCTTTGGTTTCTGAGAGCCATATGTTGCTAGTTCTCCTTCTGCCTTTCTCATTTATCCTCAAATCTCTTAGTGAACTGTTCCTGACATCTTAAAATGATAGTTCACATATATTTATGGCCTGCAAAACACTTTATAAATGTCATCTCATTTGATCCTCACAACAATGCTTGAGAAGTTGGTGTTATCACACCCATTTATATATGAGAAAACTGAGGCTCCCCGAGGTTAAACAACTCATTCAGGATCACATAGCTAATAGGTTACTACTGAGGTAGTATTTGAAACAAGGTTTTTCTGATTCCAAGACCAGAAATCATTCCACCACTCCATAACACTGCTTCCTCAATATTCCTATTCCCCAAAGTTCTATCCTTAGGCCTTTCCCCCTACATCATATCCCTTATTAATTTCACTCATGCCAACACCTTCAGCTACAATCTCTGAATATATGGTTCTTAAATCAACACAGAATCACCAATCAGAAACTTTATTGTATCACTTTATTATCTCTACATATCCCCAACCTCCTATACTCATAGCATATGATTCACATGCTTTTTATGAGAAGTCATCCAGTGTAAGCTCCTTCAATTTCTCTCCATCATGCCTCAGAACTCACCAGTATCTTAACCCAATCTCTACTCCTTCCCTCCTGTCTTAAAGGACAATATATTCCTGACTCTTTGCTTATTCCTCCAGTTCTTGACATTTCTTCCTCTCATACTCTCCAGGACATTACAACATCAATTATCTACTTTCTCCCATGCATCTTCATGCTCCCTTCTCCACTAGCTCCTTCCTTTGTGCTTAAACAAATGTTCAGATTTCCCCAATCCTAAAAAAGCCATTTGTTGATCCCTTTGCTCTACCAGCTACCAATCCATTTTCCTACTTCTGTATTTTTGCTCATGCTGTTCCCTCTTCCTAGAATGCCCTTCTTCCCAACCTCTACCCCCATTTCTATGTCTTGAAGTCCATAAGACCTAATTCCATTGCCATCTCCATCATGAAGCCCTTGTTCCTAATTCCCCAATTAATGAAAATCCTTCCCTCCCCAGCACACCCTGACATATAATTTAGTTTAGGTTTCTCTTGTGCCCTTTCCATATATCATTTTACATTTGTAGTTATTTATATATGTGTTGTATTCACCTAATGGATTGAGCTCTGTGGGGGTAGGAAATGTCTAATTTAATTTTTGTATCACCCTCCAGTGCCCAATGTATAAACATTTGGTACCTAATAAATAGCTGAAATTGCTCTAACTTCCTGCTCCCCTGAAGTAGTCTGGAAGATCATCAGGATATCACAGAGCATCAAGCCTATGAAAAAGGGCTCAATGGGTGATCCTCTGTTTTCATACATTTCCCTAGGCACCTCACTTTGTGATTCCCAGCTCTGTTGTTACATTCAGGGACACAGAGAGTTGCTTGGGCACAGTACCAAACATGACTGTAAGCAGACAGTGATGGCTTCATCACAAGGATAAGGCAAACTCCGGGTACTATTTTAAAGCCATCATATGACTTCCGAGCCTTCAGAACATCTATAGGGAGGCCCTACCCCCAAGCTTAGAGTATTAGAGAACACTGGGTGCAGAATAAGAAGACCTGGGTTTGAATTCTGACTCTGCTACTTATTCTTTGTGGGATATTCGGCAGATTACCCAGGTTATTCTGTGGGCCTCAGTTTTTTCATCTGTAAACAGAAGAGACTAAATGAGCTATAAGGAAGTCTCTTTCCGTTCCAGATCCTCTGATTTCATGCCTTATCCTCCTTTGGCCATATAAGCAACAGCTTCTAAGCCTCTAATAGTCCAGCACTGCCCATTATAGAATTCCATAACTTTAGTGTTAGAATGTTCTCAACAAGTATTTGTCCAATTTCTCCTTGAAGACTTCCAACATGGGGAAATCTACTACTTCTAAAGGAAGCACATATTAGTTTTAGACAGCTCTAATTGTTAAGAAGTTTTTCTCTGAACTGATACAAAGTGAAGTAAGCACAACCAGAAGGACATTGTACACAATAACAGCAACATTGTATGATGATCAACTATGAATGACTTAGTTATTCCCAGCAATAGAATGATCCGAGACAATTCCAAAGGACTCATGAGGAAAATGCTACCCACATTCAGAGAAAGAACTAAGAGTACAATTTTCACTTTAGTGTGTGTGTATGTTTTTCTTTGGTCTCTCTCTTCTTACACAACATGACAAATATGGAAATATGTTTCATATTACTGTACATGTATAACCTATATCAAATTGTTTACCCTCTTAGAGAGAGGGGAGGTGAGGAAAGGAAGGAGAAAATTTGGAACTCAAAATTTTTTATTGAATGGTAAAATTTGCTTTTACATGTAATTAAAAAAAATAAAATACCATAAAACATTTTTTTAAAAAAAGTTTTTCCTGGAACCACACTTAAATTTGCTCTTTGCAACTTCTACTTATTGCTCCTGGTTTTGCCCTATGAGACCAAATAACATTAATCTAATTGCTCTTTCAAATATTTGAAAACATATCCTCCCAGAGTATTCTCTTTTCCAAGCTAAATAATAGTAGTTGGTTCAACTGATGTTCACATGGCAAGGACCAGAGGTCTTACCCTCCTTTGGTCAGTAAGTGAAACCCCTGTCACCTGCCTTTTGAACTCACCTTTTCCAAGTTCCCTTTTCCCTAACTGACTGAACTAATGTGCACAGATAACTTTAGTGTTCTTGGACCTGGAGACAGAAGAGAACCCAGAGGACACTATGCCAATCTAGCTGCCCCCATTTGTCAGAAGGCACAATCCTATCAATGGGCTAGTCAGGTTTCCCTTTATAGAAGAACAATTGAAACTATATAAAATTCAGTCCTTTTTCTTTGAATTGAGTGCCTTGGCTAATTTCTAATTTATGTGAAAAAATCTCTCTTAGGAAAAGTCTTCATAACCTACTCTGTGGACACAGCTGTGGAGGTCGTGAAATTTGTGAACTTTTTGTTGGTAAATGGATTTCAAACTGCTGTAAGTATTTTGTCCAAAGCGAAGATGGAACAGCAAGGGAGATAAGATAATGAATCAAAAAGAGGAGAGAGATAAATAAAGCAGCTAGCTGTTGTTGACATTTTAAACTGTCTTATTTATGCTTCATCTGAATACAAACTCAATGGTTGTGGGTTTAGGTAAATTTGAAATTATTCAAGTTCTCTCGCAATGTTTCCTGTGTATTTTTTTGAAATTGCTTTAATACCACTGAAAACATGCATAAGTCTCCTCCAAAACCTAACAGGAGTAGGGAACTTCTGATGCATGTTTTATCAAGAAGAAGCATGGTAGATTAGACAGAGAGCTGGACTTAGAATCATCAAGGCCTGGGTTCAAATCCCACCTCTGACACTTAATAGTTGTGTAATTATATAATCAAGTCACTTAACCTTCATGAGCTTCCGTGTTCTCATCTGTAAAATGGGGATAATAATGCCTATAATTCCTATCTCAAAAGGCTGCAGATAGAGGAAGTATGTAAAACACTTTGCCAACCTTCCAGTTGTCAGATACCCTCCTCTATCTGCTAACTGACAGATGTAGTTGTGCTCCTGGTGATATTGGATACGATGAGCTTCCCCTTTCCATTTCATAAGCTTTGCTTACCACTGAGAGGTAACGTGATACAGTAGATTGAAAGCCAATCTCAATTTCAGATAGACTTGGATTCAAGTCTTGCCTTTGCAAATATTGGCTCTGTGACTCTGAACAAATCATTTAATCTCTCAGTGCCCCCAGGCAATTATCTAAGACTGTAAATTTCATAAAGAAAACTGTTTGATAGAGGGAGTTCCTTTCTGAGAACTCTCTGCACCAATGAAATCACAGATCCAGCTTTATTCCCACCACCATGTACCAAATGCCTTTGGACTACTCCCTTTCGATTAGAAATGATGCTATATTAAAAACAATGGCCTGAAAGGGAAAATTGCTTTAACTCAGTCATGCATATAGATTTACTTATTTATTGGTCCTAGGTGGCCAAGCCTCAAGTGAAAATGGGGAGATGTGATCAGAGGCAATGGGGGAAGGGGAAAGTCAGGGTATTTTTTTTCCATTTAATTTTAGGCCACATTAAATAGTCCAGGTTCACCTCTGTATACATGCTGTCTCCCTTCTCTCTCCCTACCCACTCCCTTTATGGATAGGGAATAATTGGCCAATTCTATCCAGCACTCTGATTCTTTCTTCACTAGACCAATCTGGAAACAAAAATCTTAACCCTGGTCCTTCTGCTACCATTGTGTGATCTTGGCCCAATTCAAGGAGCTCAGAAAATTCTGACCCTTCTTGTCCCACCATAGTTCCTTGATTCAATGCAGCTTAAGGCAAAACCATGGTGGTAGCTCTTTGGAGAAATTAAATCACACCACAAGGAGCTATTGTGAGACATTGCAGATTTTTACGGGAAGAGAGGCCTCTCTTTTCCTTCCTATGAAGTCCTCTGTGTACTCAGTGGGAAGGCAATAAATATTAATTGCTGATGATTACATTCTGCAAGATGGTACAAAATTGAAGGAATGCATAAAAAATAGGCAGTTTGTAGGATGAAAAGGGAGGGTAAAGAGGGGATGCTTGTCACTTAAATTTTCTTTTTCAAAATTACTTAGCATCACTTTACAAAGGTATCTATTTAAATTCATCATTTTCTTCTAATAAAATCTGACTGGTCTAGGAATCTCTCAAAGTTTTAAAAAATGCATTAGTGCACATGTTGTCATAAAATCACAATGCCCTTGTTACTGAGTAACTAGTATATCACTCTCTTGTTGCTGAAATTAAAAAAAAAATGTCTTGGTCTAGTATACACTGAGGTCAAATTCAGAAGCCCCAGGCAAAAGAGTTCAAAAGGCAGTGTCCAACTCCTATCTATTTCCCCTTACTTTTGGTTAATTGCAAATTAAACGGATCGCCTTTGGAGCAGGCCTATGTCCTTTTGTGGCCTCCTTGCCAATCTGGGACTGCCTGAACTATTTATGTCTATAGTGGCCTCCAATTGTGAAGTCCTTAGCACAGGCTCATAGGCTGAGCCCACATACCATGAGTGGTCCCATTATAACCCAGCAAAGATAGCACACAAACCCTGAGAGTATTACTGACTGTGCCTCCTTTATTTACTACCAATGAGTAATTTACATTTAGGGTTAACATTACTGCTAGAATCACATTGCTCAAAGGACTTCAGAAGCTTATCCTTTGCCCAGTCCTCAGGTTCCAAGCTGATGAAAGCCATAGATCATCCCATAATAATAGCTCACCTCTCAGTAGTATGCTAAGGTTGACAAAGAGCTTCCCTCACAGCAACTCTTTTGGGGGTGGCAACTACAGGAATTATTACCACCAACTTACAGATGATCAACTAGGGCTCAGAAAGGTCAAGTGAATTGCCCTAACACAACTAATAAGTTGTTAGAAGGGTAATTCAAACCCAGGCATTTCATTACTCCCAAGTCCAGCACTCTGTACTGTGCTTCCCCCAAACCCCTACCCCAGGCAGATGGGAGCTTTGCTGTTTGGGAGATTCAATCAACCAACATTTATTGAGTATCCACTGTGTCTACCTAGGCATTATGGGGCACATGAATGTACTATATGAAAAACATCTCTTTAAGGAGCTTAGAGTCTAATTTGAAGTGTAAAACATGGTCACACAAATGAACAAGAAAGCATTATAAAGAAAGGTCAAATTGCATGGCATAACTAATAAGACAAGACTGACTACATACAGGAAGTTGCCTAATTATCAGGGAAGCTAATGACTTTAAAAAGGAATTAAGAGGCAAGAGAACTCAATAAGGACTGCAATCATCTGCAAAAATTTCATGCAGAAAGTGGGATGTGATCTGGTCCTTGAAAAGAACCAGAGAGGACATTTGGCAGGGATAGGGAGGTCAGAAGATATGAGTTAAAGCATGGAGGTGAGAATCAGATGGGACAGTAATCCATGGGATCAGCCATGAAGGGTATGTGTTAGGGAAACAAGAGGAAACAAGGTTAAGTGGGTAGGGTGGGACCAGATGATGACGAGACTTGAAAGTCAGGTGGAGGATTTTGGTGATTTGATGTCTACTGACTAGTTGCAGTAGGTAATAAACAGTCATCATGGGATCTTAAGCAGAGGCAGTGATATGATAAAGGCAACATTCTAGGGATATTAACATGGGCAACTATATGCAGGGTGGTTTAGATAGCCTATTTACAGGGAAAGAGATTTCACAGTCTCTCTTGGGGAGCTAGTTCCAGTACGTAATCACCCCGAAGTCTACCACTTCCCCTGTATAACCATGCTGCCAAGTGGGGATTTTCCAGTTAGTCCTCTATAGAATTGGAGAATAATAAGCACCTTCTACATAATAACTCCTAAACAATCAGAACCATCAAACTGCACAAACTCCACTCTCACGCTAAATGATCCCAACTCTTCACCTTTTGTAATAAGGATTATTTTTATTCCAGGACTCATTTCAGTTACTATTCCTTGGGCCTCCTCCTAGCTTAATTTGAACATTTCATTTCTTTCTTAAAATCTTTAATGTTCTGTTAAACTAGGATAATAGACTGGATTAGAAAAAGATGTAAAGGCCATAGAGTTCAATACCCTTATTTTACCAATGAGCAAAGTGAGGCTCGGGAAGGTGAAAATGATTTGCCTAAGATGAAACAGTTAGCAAGTGACAAAGGTAGGAATGGAACCCGCTATCTCCTGATTCTAAATCCAAGGCTCTTTCCATTGTGTCAACATTTATGTGCTACGCCCCCCAGCGCCCCCCCCCCCCCGCCAACTCCATGGGCAAAGAATTGTGTTCTTCCATAATTGTCTTTGAAATATTCAAGCCTAAACTGGACATGATATTCTAATTAGGCATCTGATCAGTGCAGAGTACAGAACTATTATTCCTGACTCTGTCATGTTTTACATTCCTAGGATCATGTTTATTTTTGTTTACTTGTTTGTTGAATTTTACTGACCCATTAAGCTTATGGTCAACTATGACTTTCAGCTTAAAAAAAAATGTAACTGGGGATAGTTTTAGTAAGTGAGAGCCACTGTAATTGTATAAATAGAGGTAACAACTATGTTAATAATGAATGTTAAATATTCAAACTTTGAACAATGTTGAGATATGAAATGTTTTAAGGAAATTTTCTTTTATTCTTTAGACATAGGAAGTTTCCCCTTTAATCACACCACTCACCCAAAAATAATTAGTAACTCTCTGGGGTACTTTTAAAATCTCTTACTATTATGTCTTCTCACACCCTGAATCTGCCATCAACTTCATTAACTTTTCCCAAAATCCTCTTCTTACAGATAGACATATTTGAGGATAGAGTCCGAGGCATTGACATCATCAAATGGATGGAGCGCTATCTTCGTGATGTAAGCAAACACCCAAAGCTGCAAGGTCCACTCATTTTTTCCTAGGATAGATTCATTTTATTAAGTACCTAATAAAAGCCAGGCACTGTGTGAGGTGCTGGGGATACAAAGCTGAAAACAACATAGTCTCTGCCCTCAAAGGAGTTTATAATCTACTGGGGATGGAGGGAGGTGGGGAATATGACATGCACACAGCTAAATGTGTATAAACCATATACAAAGTAAATGCATAGTAATATGGGCACATTACTAACTACTAAAACTCCAGTGGTTCCCTATTTCCTCTTTGTGACTTTAAAAACTCTTCATAAGCTGACTCTTTCCACCTTTCCAGCCTTCTTATACTCTATTCCCCTCCATCTATCACATGACCCAGAGATGGTGACCTCCTTGCTCTTTTTCACACACAGTGCTCCATCTCCTCACTGGGTCTTTTGGTAGGAGGCCTTTCCCTGTTTCCCCAGCGATAAGGGTCTTCATTCTGAGATTACTTTCCAATTACACTATGTATCTGGTATGTACATAATTATTTTCATGTTGTTCCCCCATGTTAAAATGTGAGTTTCTTGAGAAAGGGACCATGTTTTGGGTTTTCTTGGTTTCCCTAGGGCTTTAGCAGAGTGCCTAGCACATAGTAGGAGCTTAATAAATGTTTGTTGATGGATAACTAGGGGGATTAGGAAGAACCTCACACAGGAGGTGCTGCTTGAGCCAAGCCTTAAAAGAGGCTCAGAATTCTAAGGGATACACAATCCTAATTGTTTGGTTCAGAAGCTCTGCCTCTTGCCTGTGTTGAAAGCCTAGACTGACCCTAAAAAAGCCACTCTTGTAAGCCATGCATGCTTGACAAGGACAGAGGGAGGGAGGATGAGAAGGTAGGTGACATTATCCTGTGGAGGGAAGAAAGACCAGCAAATTGGAAATAATGAAGAGACCAGGCACAGATGATTGATAAAAATCAGGGCAAACTTTTTTTTAAACAATAGAGAAAGATGGGAATACAGTGTAATGGGAGGTCATTTTCCTGTCCCTCCTTCTCTTCCCCCCTCCCCAATTCTTCAGCATTTTGTTTAGTCTTGGAGCTTTCCTAAGCAGGCTCTCTCACTGGGTACTTTGTCATCTCTGAAGCCCCTTAAATCATCCACAGCAGTTCTCTGCTCACTGAGCTGTGATTTGTTTTCTCCAGGATGCCTGGCCAGGCTCTGTGTGGAGGACACTCTGCAGTTTAACAGGAAAGAAATTGATGGTTGCGGCTGCATCCTGGTTGGTGCTGACCAGTGTTGCAGCTGCAATCTGGTTGGTGCTGACCTAACCTTTCTGCAGGGGCCGGTGGGGGCCTGGAGCCTCCCTACAATGCAGGCCTTTTGTCTGAAGTGTGGAGGGGTTTGCTTTGTGCAGGAAAACCTCTTTCTTCTGATTCTTAGGCTGCATTCAAAAGGAAAGGCAGCCATTAGCTGCAGAGTTGCCGTTTATCACTGATGCAAAATCTTTCTGCATGGAGGCTGAATCTTGCCGAATGCTCTTCTCTTACATAATGCAGTCCTTTCTGAGATGGTTATTAACGATAGCTACAGAAAATGGCGGGCAATAAATATCTATTTGGAGACTGCCTCCTCCAGTCACCTACATCAGGAATCTGATTGGAGAGGGGTGTGGAGAAAAGAAGTGGATGGACAGACTAGGAATTGTGATGCATTTTACTTTACTGAGTGAATGAAACTTGTCCTCCTCCCTCAGCACATCAGAGGATACTTAAGATCCTAGCTGGCCAGTTTCCAACCTGCCTTTACCAAACAAACTGCACTTTACACGTCAATAAAAGTTCTTCTCTCTCTCTCATTAACAGAAAACAGTGATGATAATCATTGCAATCAGCCCCAAATACAAACAGGATGTGGAAGGAGCAGAGTCCCAGCTGGACGAAGATGAGCACGGCTTACATACTAAGTACATCCACAGGATGGTAAGTCCTGGGCAGACAGGGTTGCTGAGAGAAGCTGCAATAGCTCACCTTCCCGGAGACATTAGCGTTCTCTCTAACAAATTATATCTCTTTCCCTGGGGGCTCAGCATTGTGTTTGCCTGGCTGTGTAAAAAGACACTAAAAGCTTGCTATGAAGGGTTAGAGTAGAAGGCATCATGGGGTAGAAGAAAGGACACTGGATCTGCAGTTGGAGGATGTGAGCTTATATCCTGTCTTGCCCAGTCCCTGACTCCATGACCTGGGGCAAATCACTTCATCTTTCTGTGACTCAGTTTCCCCACCCTGTAAAATGAGGAGGTTTAGAATATGTGATCTCTAAGGTCCCTTCTAGCTTCAAATTGATGACTCCATGAACAAAATGTAGTATAAGAGTGTTGAACTTGCATTCAGGAGACCTGTGTTCAAGTTTCAAGTTGTGTGACGTCAAGTCATTTTTATCTCTTGGTCCCAGTTCCCTCATCTGTAACATGGGGACAATGATATACATACAACCTACAGTTCGTGGTTTGCTTTTTGTTTTTGAGGAAAATTCTATAAAGTATGAATTATAATATTATTAGGTCATATTTGCTTCTCCTGCCCTCTCTAATGACAAGTGCAGAAGAGTCCCACTTCACAGTTGGCCTGCAGAGAATACTTAAACTAGAACTGATTGAAGAAACTTATGAGAAAACAGATTTTGGTACAAAAGCTAACAACCAGTGCTGTCTACCAATGCAACTGTGTTGTTTTAGTAGGTAGTGATGTCACTGTTACTGAAGAGATTCAAAAAAAGACTGAATGCTTATCTCTTGGGAATACAGTAGAAGGAGTTCAAGCAGTAGGTGGGAGGTTGGACTAGCTCCAGGTTTTCCACCCACCTGCCTAAATCAGCACCAGCAGCTCACTAGTAGGTGAGCTCTGCAGCAGACAAGCAATTAGGGCATGATGAGCACTCCAACTTTATGAAAGGAGTGAAGAAGCCCAAATTTTTACTACCAAAAGCCCTTACTACTTAAAGCTTAGCTACTTAAAGCTGACTCTTTTCTTTCTTCCTTGTATCTCTCCTGCTCCTCGCATTCCCTGCTTCCTTTTCCTCCCCAATTCTCAGTCCTTGATCCTGAGAGGCTGCCAAGGTGGTGTGGTGGTGGGGAATGAATTATAGTATATTTGGGTTTGGCAACACTAAACTGGATCACTTCTGAAGTTCTTCAAATTCTGAGCCCAATGAGTGCTAGGTTAAGGCTTTCCCTCTGCTATGTTAGGTAACATCTGCCACCAATCCAAACTATTCCATTACTCAGGGGTCATCCTATTCACCAAGAACAGGGGCAAAGAATCTGAAATGAGAACTGGAGCAGCTGGTATCAGGGATCTCTGCCTAAGGCAGGGGAGCAAGAGCCAGGAGGTCAGGCAAGATGGAGATAAGTCAACAACACAATTGGGGAATGCACAACAAAGCAGTACTAAAAGGCTGGTTACTCCAAAGAGGTTGGGAACATAGGGTTTGGGGCAGAATGGCTGGCATTTAACTCAGTAGGTCACAATTGGCTCCGTCTTTTTCTTAAAAGAGGGCCTATAAATGATCAGGGATTAGAATCAGAATTAATAGTTGGAAGGGTCATTGAAGACTTCACCTCTCTGGGCCTCAGTTTCCTCATGTATAAAATGAGAGACTATCTCTAATTACTAGGTGATCTCTAATTCTAATTTCCAATGAAATAATGTAGTTCAACCCCATCGTTTTACAGGCAAGGGAACTGAGATTTTGTAAATGAACTTACCCATTGTCATATAGATAGTAAATAGTAGATCTGAGATTTGAATCCAGGTCCTCTGATTCCAAATCCAGAGCTCTTTCCACCATACATGGGACAAAGTCTGGATGAAAGGCAGGGGTGAGTTATTCTAGGACTTGGTCTTGGAAGCAGGAGACAGAATTAAAGAACAAAATTAGGAGGTGAGAAAAAACTTATAACAGGTATTGCCTCTGGTTTTAGGACCACGATAGTTTTTCATGTTGAAGCCCCAAGCTCATGCCAGTCCATGGACTAAACTGCCTCCCAATCACTACCTGACTCAGGGTTTTTACACTCCTTGGCCATTAGTTGACAGAATGAAGGCTCTGGTATACTAGAAGCATACTCCTAGGGCCCCAAGTGTGCTCTCTCTATTTCCAAGCACATAGCTCATGTCAACAGCTGGTGTGTGGGTAGTGCTTTAGTCCAGTGCCAGTTCCTGGGGAAACACACTCAGAAGTGTTCCTATTCCAGCTCCCCGGAGTTCAGCTGAGCCAGGCAAGTATACATGGGACCACCATGTGCTTATGGATTGACTACCCTAAGCATGGTCTAAATATGTGAAAATTAAGTTACCTGAGAATGGTGTCAGGACCCTTCCACCACACCTAAGAGCTGATACAGAGATCAGGTAGAGGGTAGATTCTGTTAAGCTGACACCTTGGGACCTGTCCAGCAGGTAAGCAATTCCTGGGGGGTGAGCACTGAAACTTCATGGTGTGGGTGGAGAAGTCCCCATGGGAAAACTAGAAAGCACAGAAAAAATGATTTGTGTTGACCAGAAAGCTCTATATATGGTGTATTTGTAAAAGACAGGACTTGAACCCAGGTCTTCTGACTTCAAGTCCAGTGCTTATTCCACTTTTTACTTCTTGGGAAACTCACTTCTTATATAATCTTGAAACATTTTTAGGGCATCTTCTGGTTTTTTTTTTTTAAAGGAAAGTTGTTTTGAAAATTATATTTTTAAAAATTGGAACTGATGAACTCTACTGCTTAGCATAGCACCATGCAGAGGAAGAGTTAAAATTATTAGCTCTTGGTGCTCCAATAAGGAAATTAGAATCATAATACTGCCTGTGCCTGTGTGTGCAGGTAGCATTAATTAACCTCTCAAACTAATTCCTGCAATTAAACCCACAAATCTATCTGGTTCCAGATGCAGATTGAGTTCATAAAACAAGGAAGCATGAACTTTCGGTTCATCCCTGTGCTCTTCCCCAACGCTAAGAAGGTAAAAACCAAAAACTTTATAATTAATACAGTTTGACTCATTGGGCTCTATCATATGGGAGCTGAAGTGGAAAGACCTGCCAAATTATTGTCAGTGCTTGTTGTTGTGTTTGTCCTTCATTTTGGAAGAGGACTGTGGCATCAGGGAGATGATGACAGGACTTGGAGTTGACTTGGATTGGAGTGAGGGAGGGCTGAGCAAGGTCACCAGCCTCACTTTCTCCTCCAGAGCCATCTGGGTCCAGTGACCAGATAATCATCAGAATGACTAGACATGACCCTGGGTGCAATGGGAGACCTTGGCCCTTTTAGGCTAAGGCCTTTTCATGTACTCACTTAGAGTGAGCTAACGTCCATTCAGTGAATAGGTCAGTGCTTACAGAAAGTAAGGTTAGCCAAAAGATCAAGTGGTTTGGTCACTCAGTTCAGTGGTCTGGATGGTTTGGGTTTTAGGGCTTTATCTGGCAGGGCCACTACAGTCTTATCCCACAAAACCCTCTTTCACATTATGAAGTGGCTTGTGTTTTAACCAATGACAGTAAATACAGAATCATGAATTTTATCTGATTCTCTTATCTTTACACATAAAAGGCCAACTATTTGGATGTGCCTATTTTTTCTGGCTGTTCAACAGATGTGTTTTATTACATTTCAGCTAAAAGCCCATCTAGTACAACACTCATTAGCTGGAAGGATAAGTGAATTCCACTGGGGGCTCTCCTTAAATTGAGTTCTGCCACAGTTCATGTGAGGACTTTTTGCTCTAGGAGATACTACCAGCTCAGGATGGAGGGACTTCATGAACTGGGGAAGGGTGAATTTATTAAGAATATTAAGAATAATGTGACAGGCCCTGAAGATAGTAAGATAGAAATGAAAACAGTCTCCATTCTCAAGGACCTTATATTCTACTGTGGATAGAGGGGGGAAGACAATATATGTATGTAGGTAAGTAAATGAAAAATATATGCGATCATGGAGAAGAAGTGCTAAGGGGTTTCTCAGAAGGAGTGGCATATGAACTGGGTTTTGAAGGAAGCCAAGGATTCCAAGCAGTGCAGGCAGGTGAGAGGGAGATCATTCCAGACCTGGGGAACAGTGTATACACAGGTATGAAGGCAGGAGCCAATATGCTGTGATTGGGAAATAGCAAGTAAGTTGTTTGTTCTATGTTCTATGGCTGGAACATAGAGTGTGTGAGGAAGAGTAATGTGAAATCAGTCTAGCAAAATAGGTTAGAGACAGACTGTGAAAGTCTTTAAATGCCAAACAGAGGAGTTTGTATTTTATCCAAGAGCAAGAGGAACCCACTGAAGTTTCTTGAGTGGGGAAATGACAAGACCTGTGCTTTAGAAATATCACTCTGTATAAAAAATGAATATTGAAAACTATCTTTACATGTAATTGAAAAAATAAATTTTTTTAAATGAATAAAGGAGAGGAAGGAAGGAAGAGAGAGAGAAAGGAAAGAAGGAAGGAAGGGAGAAAGAATTCACTTTGACAATGGATACCTTGTGACCTTCATGTAACTTAACATGGGGTAGGGCCAGGGTTCAGCTCAGACCAGAAGAAATCTGGAGTATCTTTCCATATGACGACAGCTTTAGATCCGCTCTAGGGTAGGTATCCAGGACTGTAGAATGGTATCTCTGGATTTATTCTGGAGAAGACAGAAACATCTTTTTGTTGTTTTTTAGTCATTTATCAGTCGTGTCTGACTCTTTGTGATTCCATTTGGGGTTTTCTTGGCAAAGATATTGGACTGGTTTGCCATTTCCTTCTCCAGCTCATTTTACAGATGAGAAAACCGAGGCGAACAGGGCTAAGTGACTTGCTTTAGGGTTACAAAACTAGTAAATGCCTGAAGCGACATTTGAATTCAGGAAAAGGAGACTTCCTGCCTCCAGGCCCAGCACTCTATCCATTGTACCACCTAACTGCCCATATTCTTCCTAGAGGCAGGCTCCAATGGCATCTTCTATGGTATTTGCAGTTGAGTGGAATTTGGCAGAAGATAGGTGTAGACCTATGTAATGTAGAACCCCAGAGGCAGTCTAACCCCCAAAAGGCCTATTCAGACCGAGAGCAGATCAAAATCTCCAAGTCAACCATGAACTAGTCCTAAGACAGGTCATCTTTGGCCTGGTATTCACCTACTCAAGACAGCATTCCTAACCTGGAGTTAGCCAAACTATATAGTCATCCTTAATGGCTTGTAGATCTGTGAGGCAGGAGAATGTGAAATCAATGATCAAGCTAGCATGTTGTATGTATGTGTTTGTGTTGATAAAAAGTAAGTATGAGGAAAGTCAGGGTAAAGTGAGTAGGAAGATGGGGATCTGGCAGTTACTAGTAATGGATATAAAGTAGAGGAGATGAACAATATTGCATTGGTAAAATTACCAAGAGTGTGTGGCATGAAGAGCCCCATTTATCAGCCATGGCATCTCTGCCTTTGCACAGGCCTTCCCCTATGTCTATAATGCACTCCTTCACTTTCCCCCACCTGTAGATGGAAGCCCAGGTACCAACTATTACAGAAGAGTTCTCCTTTTTACCCCCAGTTGTCAGTGCTCTCCCTTGAGATTACCTAGTATTTACTTATCTATGCACATTTATGCTCACAGTAGACTAAAAACTCCTTGAAGACAGGAACTGTTTCATTTTAATCTCTGTATCCCTAGCACTTAGCATTCAATATGTTTATGCTTAGTATATTTAACTGAACAGAACTGAAAATGAAATGGGAGAAGAATGCAGGATCCACAGGACTCAGATACTCAAATGAATGTGTAACAAAAATAATAACAATGGGAAGGCACTAAAGTATGTCAGAACTTTGAGGACGTATACTATGGGTTAGCCATCAGCACTTTGAGGCAAGGGTTTAGTTAATCTGTTGTAAGGTGGCTTCACCTTCTAGGCAGTCCCAAGATGGGGACCCTAAGGACAGCATTAGAATAAGGATAGGAAGAAGAACCAGCCTATTTTGACTTTATACTTTTGCTCCTAGATTGGGAACAACTAGTATCATAGATAACAGAGCACTGAGCTCTGTTTATTATCCATCCATCCGGTTCTGTGACAATAAGCACTGACAGGACCTGTTAGAGTAAAAGGATAAGTCAGAGGAAGCATACAATTCCAGCAAACTTTCCTTCCCCCTCTCCTGTCTAGCCACGGGGAAAAACCACATCACTCAGAGCAACTTTGGCACCCTCTGTTTCATGTGAAGATGATGAAAAGTGCATTACAACCTAAAGGGAAGGTTGCTTCTTCCTGGTGGAAAATTCCCAGCACATGTGGTTTCCATGATTTAGATATGATGAGCTGCAGGTGTAAGCTCCCCCATCCCTCCCACCACTTTTTAAAAATGAAACAAAAATGCCACAAAGATCAGTGGAAGAATCAAGAAAAATGCTTTAGGTTTGAGGGCAATGGTCCCAGAAAGTTAGCTTGAGGAGTGTGTGGTGGTGGTGGGGGGGGGGGGGGGGTACCCAGGGGCTTTTCCTAACAACATGCCCTCTCCTTCCTACAGGAGCATGTGCCCACGTGGCTACAGAACACCCACGTTTACAGCTGGCCCCGGAATAAGAAGAACATCCTGCTTCGGCTCTTGAGGGAGGAGGAGTACGTCCCTCCTCCAAGAGGGCCTCTACCCACCCTGCAGGTGGTGCCCCTTTGAAGCTGCTCAAGAGCCTGGGGGCAAAAGGTGCTACTACCTTCATTTTAGACTGGATGCCAGGGCACTCCTGGGACCTTTAGTGGTAGAAGCAAGCTCATGCTAATGGCTGTTTCTCACTCCCTGGGTAAGGCAACGGGTAACTTCTCTTAAGCACTTGTACCCCCGCAGCATCCAAATGGACTTTGGCACTGATGCTGAGACAGAAGCAGCAGGTGCCTCCCTGAGCTCTTCAACCTACTGCTGGGTGGGATGTACAGATCTTTTTCCCCTCTTAAAATCTCCTAGGGCGTTTTCCCTTAGCACCTTCACAAAAAAGATACTGTAAATGATATTGCAGTAACTGTAGACTTTGACAAACACCCCCTATTTGCTTAAGGACTCTTTCCTGTTTAGCCAGATGTATTTTTCTATCCTTAAAACCAAAGGGTTTCATGTACAACACAATAAAATGTTTACTTTTGCAAGGCTGGGGCTCATTTATATCTAGAGAGACAAGGTGGGGCACCTATTCAGTGGTGAGACAGGCAGTTGCCTTCTGGGTTGAGGCACAAAATAAATTAGATATAATATCAGATAAAATAGATCAGACTTTCTTGAATGATAGGATCACTGCAAGCTAGACAAAGAGCTTCTTCTAAATTCCTCATTGGCACTTACACTATAGCAGTTCAGATTTTAATGATACCATGTGGTTCTCAGTTCAATCATGATTCTTTTTTTTTTTTTTTTTTGCTTTTTGGAGCGGGGGAAGGCAGAGCAATTGGGGTTGACTTGCCCAAGGTCACACGGCTAGTAAGTGTTAAGCATTTAAGGCCGTCAATCATGATTCTGTATGGAATTACTCTATGTTTTCGGGTCTGTATGGGTAGAAGTGGGCAGACAGGTGCACAATGGATAGAGTACTGGGCTTGGAATCAGGAAGATTCTTTTGTATGAGTTCAATTCCTGTCACTGACACTTACTAGGTATGTGATCCTGGGCAAGTCATTTGACTTTGTTTACCTTGGTTTTCTCATCTGTAAAATGAGCTGTTAAAGGAAATGGTGAACCACTCCAGTACTTTTGCCAAGAAAACCCCAAATGGGCTCACAAATAGTCAGACTGATTGAAATGACTGCACCACAACAAAATGTGTAAGAATGTGCAAATACATTTGCATTTGAATGGTTTGCAGTATACTTTATCAAATTCAGCCAACAATTATGTATTTATCAGCTTCTATATCTAGTAGGCTCCTTGACAGTAGAAACTAAGTATTACTACATAGTGTATACCCAGGGGTACACTGTGCTGGCTTCAACTGGCTCTGGTTAAATTTTTGATGTGAACATTTATACCTCAGAAATCAGCAAACTACTCATCAGTGCTCATTGATTATTTTGTTGATTTTCTAGACTTAAGGAAATATTGGAGTAAATGTGATGCAGATTAAATTTAAAAGTGTGTCCTACATACATTTTTTTCTTCCCAAAGGGCAGGCTATTAAATAGTTACTAGCATACCCCTGAGTGAACCCCTTAGTGCCTTGAATAAAGCCTTCCATATGGAAGGAGAATAAAACATTAGATACAGAAGGGTCCTTCTAAAAAGGGGTAGGACTGCTACCTCTGTTCAGGGTGGATAGAACAATGATAAAAGGCAAATCTGCTCAACTCTTATCTTGCTCAATTTTTTCTGCCAAGGGGAATTATCTTTCCACTGGAAAGAAAAGCATACAAATGACTAATGGGGAGTTGAAAGCAAGATAAGTAGGGAGTTTGGGCAGCTAGGTGGTGCAGTGGATAGAGTGATGGGCCTGGAGTCAGGAAGTCTCCTCTTCCTGAATTCAAATCTGGCCTCAGACAATTACTAGCTACGTGTCCTTGAACAAGTCACTTAACCCTATTTATTTCAGTTCTCTCATCCGTAAAATGAGCTGGAGAAGGAAATGGCAAACCACTCGGGTATCATTGCCAAGAAAACCTGAAAAGGGGTCATGAAGAGTCAGACATGACTGAAGTGACTGAACAAACAACAACATGTGGAAGAGGAAAGACCTCTTCTGCTTGGCCCCAGAGGCAGAACTAGAAACAATGGGCAGAAATTGCAAACAAAAATTTAGACTTGATTTAAGAAATAATTTCCTAACAATTAGAGCTATCCAAAAGTGGAAGCTATCATTTTGGGAAGAAGTTGGTTCCCTCTCATTGGATGTCTTCAAGCAAATGATAGATGACTACTTGTCAAGTCATGTTGGAATAGATGGTTTTGAAGGTCCCTTACAATTCATGCATTCATTTATTCATTCTATAAGCATTTAATTAACAGCAGCTATATGCTGGGAACTGCAGTAGGTCTTGGGATAGAAATTAAGAAATGAAACAGTTTGTCATGGTGGGATTCTATTTGTTGAATAGAAGAAGCAAGGTGCAGAGTTGGGTAATGTGTGTGGGTACAAAGAATAAGATATATTTTTGTGATATATAAGATATACTTTTGTGACATATTCAGTTAACCAGGTTCACAGCTTAGAAATAATTCTTTTTAAATTTTATTTTAATAAATCTTTTGAAATTTTAAATTCTCAACTTAAATGAAATGAACTTTTCCAAATATATAATAGGAGAGGATTATACATAAAACTGTGAACTGTGTACAACTTGCTTTCCTTTTAAAGTATTTAATAAATTCAACATGTAACTTTCAGAGATGTCCTGATTTATTCTTTCTAGTCTTCCTTTTGTTCTCTCTTTTATGGAGGAAGAAAGGGAACTTTATCTTCAGTCTCCCTCCCACTTGCCTCACCCAAGATCGATAAAAATAAAAAATATTAACAAATATGTATATCAAATATAGCAACTTAGTATCATAGTGTTTGTCTCATAAACCTGAAGAGCCTAGTTTCTGGTATAAGGACTATTTGACAACTTCTGGGTGAAAGCAGCCTGTCAGAAATTGGGTATAAAGAGATCAACATCATATACCATATTGCAAGATAAACTCCAAATGGATAAATGGCTTAGCTCTGAACTCACACTCGTTATGTCCAAAAAAGTGTTTCATTATTTCTCCCGAGATTCTTGATCTTGTTCCTCCAGATGGAAGTTATTTTTCTATTATTGTAAATTAATCATTTAGTTGTTTGGTTGGTATGATACTAAATAAGTGAATTAATTTTTGTAGAATTTTCATTATATTGGCTCAGCCTACATAAGCAATTAATTTTTCTCCAATTGAGTTTGAATCATCTTTGATTCTCTTTACTTTCACTCACCTTTCATATACAGTCAGTTGACAGGTCCTGCCAATAGCATCTTCTCACCACCTCTCATATCTCTCCCTTTCTCTCCATTCACAACCTTCGCAACTACTCCAGCTCTGGCCCTTATCACCACTTTCCTGGACTATCCAGGTTTCCTATTTGGGGGATGTTTCCTTGCATCCCATCTCTTTCCTCTTCACTCCATCCCCCACAAAATGATATTACTGAAGTAGAAGTCTGGCTGTATCACTCCTCTGCTCAGAACTTCCAATATTTCTCCACTGCTTTTATTATTAAAAACAAAAACAACCAAAGTCCTCTCTGTGGCATTTAAAGTCCTTTACAACATGACTCCAGACTACTTTTTTTATGCTGATTACACATTACTTCTGCTCACTCATATACAGTACTCTCCATTTTAGCTTTACTTGCCTATTTGCTGTTCCCCCTAAAGAACATTCCCTCTTCAATCTACATACCTTTTCACAGGCTGTCCCTTAAGCCTCTAACTTTCTCCTTCCTCTCTTCCTTCCCTTGGAACCATTTGCTCCTTTCAAGGCTGTGTTTAAATGCCACCCCATTCCTGATTTTCCCATTTGTTCATATCCATACCCCTAACAAATCATTGTGCATTCATTTTCTTTATTTTATTTCATTAAATAAATATTATATTTATCTGTGAACATATTGTATCTTTGCAGTATAATGTAAGTTCTTTGAGGGCAGAGACTTGTGTCATTTTTGTATGTGTACACCATGTACCTGGTAAAATGACTGGAATATAGTAAGCATTCAATAAATTCTCGATTGATTTCTTGATTATAGTCTTTTTGGTCTCAGGATCCATTTATACTCTTAAAAACCAATAAGGACCCCAAAGAGCTTTTGTTATGTGGGTTATGTCTGTTGATACTGACCATATTAGAAATGAAAACTGATAAATTATTTTAAAATTTTCCTTATTAATTTATTTTAAAAACAATAATAATAAATCATATATGCTTACACAGATAACATTTTTTTATGAAACTAACTATATTCCAAGACAAAAGAAATCAGTGACAAGAGTGACATTGTTTTACACATTTTTGGAAACCTTTCAAGTCTGGCTTAATGGGAGACAGCTGAATTCTCATATCAACTTCTGCATTCAATCTACTGAGATGTTGTTTTAGTTGAAGTGTATGGAGAAAACCCAAGCCTCACAGATATATGGTTGGAAAAGGAAGGACTATTTTAATGGACAAATTATATCTTAGTATTATTGTGAAAATAGTTTTAAGCCCTTAAATCCCCTAAAAGCATCTCAAGGACTGCCAGGGGTCCAAGGACCATACTTTGAAACTTTGGACTAGTAGAAGGGATAAGATACACATACAAATATAACATGGGTTAGAATGTGAAATGGCAATGAAAAGAATACTGGAACCCTAGAGGAGTTAAGAGGTTAAAGGTATTCCCATTTAGGGGTATTCAGGGAAAGTTCTGTGGAGAAAATGGCCTGTGAGCTCAGCCTTGAATGGTGGATAGTAACCGGACAGCAAAGCTAGGGGATGAGTGGGCAGTATTAATTTGTAGGCTAGTTAAAGTTCAGTGTTCCATGGCTGTACTTTTATTAGTTTACACAGGAAAAAAAAAATTGTTTCCTTCATATTTACTATATACCAGGCACTGTGCTAGGCACTGGGGATACAAGCAAAAAGCTTACAATGTCTTCATCTTGAAATCTATTGACATCTCTTGCATTCTTCTCTGTGCTGCCTAGTTTCTGACAAAGAAGTAGCCTTTGTCTATGTCAAAACCAAACCCTCTCCATGTATACTTTATCCCATCCCCTCCCATCTTCTCCAGCAGATTACCCCCCTTTCTTTCTGGATATTCTATTCTCTCTGTGTTTTCATGACATTACTCTTTCCTGGTTTTCCTCCTACATATTAATGGCTCCTTCTAGGTCTTCCTTCTTGGCCCATATCTAAAACACATACCCACACATGTATGTTTATATGCTCATACATTAGAGATACAGAAATGTATACACACGTATATGTGTGCATCACATAGACAATGTAGATATATACCTTTGTATATATGTATATACAATGTAGTTATATACCTGTGTATATATGTATATGTATATCTTTTTTTTTTTAAAGCAATAAGGGTTAAGTAACTTGCTCAAGGTTACATGGCCAGTTATTTCTGGGTGTGGTGCTAAGTATCTGAGCCCAGATTTGATTCCCAGGTCATCCCGACACTGGAGCCAGTGCTCTTACTCGCTGAGCCACCTGGCTGCCCCTAAGCAATTGGGGTTAAGTAACTTGCTCAAGGTTACATGGCCAGGTGTTTCTGGGTGGGTGCTAAGTATCTGAGCCCGGGATTCGATCCCCAGGTCATCCCAACACTGGAGCCGATGCTCTTACTTGCTGTGCTACCTGGCCACCCTTGTATATCTATCTATATATATACTTGTACATATAAAGATAAATACACATAAATACAAAGTGTGTGTATGTAGGTGCGGGTGTGATAATGTCCTCAAAGTCCAGGTATAGATAGACCAGTAAGCAGATCAGGTTTTCTAGGGTTGATATGTCCTGCTCTTCCCTTGTCTATATATCCTATGCATATATATCTATATCTTGTTTATATGTCCTATATCCTTGTTTAGCCAAAGCCCAAATGCTCTGTGGAATAATTCAAACATTATGTTTAAGGGTAGAAAAGAATAGCTTTCATTCATTCAGCAATTATTTATCAAATGACAATTATGAGCAAGGGTATTGTGCTAAATGCTTTAGAAGATCCATAGTACAAGCACGCAACTGATGAATAGCAAATGATACTGATGTAATTATTTTGGAAGTCTTTTAGAAAAGGAAAGCACACTTGCAAAAATGTTATAAGATGCTGAACTCGTGTTTACCCCCCTCTCATCTTTCTCTTTCTCCCTGCCTTTCTCTCTCACCTCCCACTATTTTGAAATGCTTCCATATTGTGACAATTTCTTGATGTCACGTTACTCACCCATTATCTTTTTTTCCTGGACCCTGACTTGAATGTTCACTCAGTCAACTTCAACTGGCTCCCTGGAGAGTTCAATATGTAACATGAATGAAAGATGAAGGTCCCAGATGGTCTACCAAATAGTCTCTAACATGTTACAGCTGGTGCTGGTGGCAAAAAAAACACCTGCTAGGGTGATGAAAATGTGGCCCCTCAAGTTCTTGTGAAATATGAAGACACAACAACACATTTAACAACTCTTTTTAAGCACCATCACTGGAATTAACACTTTATTTAAAGGTTATTGTCATCAATTCTTTAAATAATATGACAAAAATAAACACTCAAAGGTATTTCTATGTAGAGAAAATGATGGGAGATGGTGGAGGGAAGGTTGGATTCCATCAAACAGTCAATTAGTAAGTAGTTTTGAAATAAGTAGTTTAACCAAATTCAACATTTTTCTACTTTCAAACTAGTTTCTCTGTGTGTAGGAAGTTTATTCATTAGATTAACTATTTCTTGACCCATCACTCAGGTGAAAGTTTTTTTCCTTGATATCGTCAGTGTCTCTTAAGTCTATTCAAGAATTTTAAAAACTTTATTTCATCTCAGAAGCCATCTTAGAATGTTTCAAGATGACTGTTGCTGAACAAAGTCACTGTATTTCATGTTGATGCTACCTTTGCCCAACAATATTCCTCTTTTCTTTCTATGCCCTTCACCAACCACCCAGTTTGTCATTTCTTCCTATGCCAATGGGAAATGATCCCAGAAACATTTCTAAAACCAAAAGATCTTTTTGCTCCTTTGTGTTACTGCACTAAGGAGAATCAATGGGGCCCACTCTCTGGAAGTAAATAAAAACAGAATGAGTCATATTGTGGGAAAGTAGTTTTTAAAGAAGAAAATTCTTTCACTGGGAAAATTAGACATTCTTTAGTGAAACAAAGCAAATCCTTGGATTCAAGGATCATGAACTTTAGAGATAGAAGAGATTTTAGAGGTCACATTGTTCAATCCCCTCATTGTACAAGTGAGGAAACTGAGGCCCAGAGTGACTTGGGAAAAGCCATACAACTAGCAAGACGTAAAGCTGAAACATGAACCCAGGATGAGGATTTGCCTTGGACTGAGGCAAAATTAGCTTCATTACCATAAGACACCTGCAGAGGTGGGTGCCTCTCTCCTCTGTAGGTTTGAAGCTTTTATGATCAACTTGTTTTAGAGAAAATTATATGGGATCATAGAACCTTAGAGTTTGCATAGTACAACTCTCCCTTTTTACAGATGAACAAGCTCTTCAAAGAAGAAATGTGTTACTCTTTCTTAATATTCAAGAGAATGTAAGACACTTGAAGACAGGAACTATCTTGGTTTTATCCTTGTATTTGCAGCACCTGGAACAGCATCTGGCACACAGTAAACATTTCATAAATGCTTGCTGAATTAAAGCTAATTGAATTTTTTAAAGGAATTTTGATAGAGGCCATGACCTGGAGTTTCACTCTCCTGGTTGGTGATTGCCTTCATAGAACATTATTTCAGGAAAGTCTAAGCCATGTCTCATTTCATCCCCATCCCAACCATCCCCCCTCCTCCTTAATATCATCATCGCAGCTAACAATTATTGATTGTTTACTATATGTCAGACTCTATACTTAAGTGCTTTATAATCATCATCTCATTTTACAAATGAGGAAACCAAGGCAAACAGAAGTTAAGTGACTTGTCCAGTATCACCCAACTATTAAGGCCACATTTGAACTCATATTTTCCTACCTCTAGGCCTGGTGTTCTACCCCATTGTGCCACCTAGTTGCTTGGCCTCAGTCTTTATGACTCACTCCTCTAGTTATGGAACTGTGAACCATGATCAAATCAACTGATATTGTTCCTAAATGGGATATGTCAATTTATACTCCTATGGTTCCACTCACTCACCATCTCTGTAACTTTCCAAATCAAAATACCCCTTCTTGGTCACCATTTTCCTATATATGTTGTTTTCCCCTATTAGAGTGTAAGTTCCTCATGGGCAGATATTCTCTTTGCTTTATATTGTTATTTCCCAGTGCTTAGAACATTCCTTGATACATATTAAATGTTTACTAAATGATTTTTAATTAATTCTTTCATATCTTAAAAACCCAGTTTTATTTTAAATGGACGACTGATTTAAAATTTTCTTATCACCCAAACTGACAGACAAGATGAGCAATATGGTAGCTACCTGCTCAGATCCATCATTAATTAGCCTGATCAAACTCTCTAATATTGGCTTTATGGTATAGAAGGATGTTGATTTTCCCATGAATTTCTAACTCTACAAGGGCAACACTTGTGACAATGATATTGTTACACTGATGAGAATATCTATGTCACATATGAGAGAGAGACAGAGAGAGAGAGGAAGATGAGGGCTCTGCTGTCTGGGGGTGCAATTGTTACTGCAGCAGAAGGATGAATCTTATTCTTTGGCCAAGGCAATCCAAACCATAAATACGCAATAAGATTAGACAAATTCCTCAAAACCAGAAGGATCAATCACTTGATTAACTTTCTAAGACTGACAGTTTCTCCCTAGTCTATATCTCCTATTGCCAATTCAGTTCAATTTAACAATCATTTATTAGTGCATACCATGTACTAGGAATATGCTAGGCACTAGAGATACAATGACAAAACAGTCCCTGCCCTCAAGGAACATAAATTCTTCTGGGAGAAAACAACAGATAAGTTAATATAGTTGATGGTGGTTATTCATGTCTGTCTCTTTGTGATCCTGTTGGGGTTTTCTTGGCCAAAATACTGGAGTAGTTTGTCTCCTCCAATAGATTAAGGCAAACAGAGGTTAAGTAATTTGCCAAGAGTTATACAGATAGTAAGTGTCTGAGGTTTGAACTCAGATCTTCCTAATTCTAGGCCCAGAGTACTATCCACTGACCTATCCAGCTGCCTCCAAGTAAATACAGTACAAAATGTAAACAGGGCTAATACAAGTAATTAGGAAGAAGTACCAGTAACAGAGGGAATCAAGAAAGGCCTTGTGTAGAAAGTATCACTCTTAAGCTGAACCTCAAAAGAGTTAAATATTCTAAGAGAAGAGAATGAAGAACAAAGTCATTATGGGCATGAGGGTAAGCCTGAGCAATGACATACATGACAGGAGATGGAATGTGGTACATAGGATAGATCAATTGGACTAGAATGTAGAGTCAATGTGAAATCATTCTGTAAAGATAAATTAGAGGTAGATTGTAAAGGCCTTTAAATTAGAGAAGTCTGTATTTTATCTTAAAGGCCAATACTGCATCAATACTGAAGCTTCCTGTATAGGAGAGAAATTTCAGACCTGATCTTTAGGGATAGCAATTGGAGAGAATGAATTAGAAAAAAAGCAAGACTGGAGGCTTTTATTAAAATAGTGTAGGGAATAAGTGGAGAGGGCTTGGACCCAAGTGGCGGCTATGTGAATGGAAAGAAGAGAATAGGAGAGATGTTGGGAAGGCAGACTTGCCAAGGCCCTCCTGAAGCACATGGCTGAGATGTGGGGTATAAGGCACAGAATTTGTGGCACCTAAGGAGTTCTCAAAGATGGTCAAGAAATTCTGCCTCTAACTACTCATTTGTTATGTTTTCTACTAAATGGCCCCTCTGAGGTAAAAACTCAAGGGTGATGTTTATGAGCTATGTATGGGTGACTATTATAAAAGACAGGGCTAAGTAGAGAGAAGATATGAGTACTGATAACCAACCAAAATGACCTGAACCTAAAAGGAACAACAGCTTCATTTATATAGTGCTTGAAGACTTACAAAGTGCTTTTATAGACGTTAAATCATTTGATCCTTACAATAGCTTTATGAGGCAAGTACTTGTACTGTCACCATTTTATAGACAGGGAAACAGGTTCCTAGAGCCAAAGTGACTTGCCCATGGTTACAATGCCAGAGAATGTCAGAGGCAGAATTTGGACCATATCCTCCTAACTCCATGTCTAACCCTCTATTTACTACATCATGCTGCGTCTCAGACCTTTGCTTTAGGAGCATCAATTTTGGCAAAAATGATGGGACTGGGGAGATTAGGTGGCACAGTGAATAGAGCACCGGCCCTGGAGTCAGGAGGACCTGAGTTCAAATATGGCCTCAGACACTTAACACAAAAAACTAGGCGTGTGACCTTGGGCAATTCACTTAAACCCAATTGCCCTATGTTCCCCTCCAAAAAAAAAAATGATAGTACTATAGTCTTAATATCATTTCCCTGAAATAAGAATTAATTTTCCCTAAAAGGCAACAAAGCCGTCCCTGGGACTTGATTGGCCCCTGCCTCCCTTGACACAGATTCCTGGTCATCTAAAAGTATGCAAAGTCCCACCCATGCTACCCTCCAATTTGGTGGATTTCTGAAGAGACCAAAGGCAAGTCACCTTACCTTGATTTGCCAACAAGATATATTAAAAAATGAAGTTGAGAAGTGCCATGTCAGAGAAACTAAACATCACTGTTCCTTGTTGTACATCTTTACCGTGAGAGTAAAATAAAACTCTTTTTGTTAACTGTTCAATGACTGGCAAGTATTTCATTTCATCCAAACATCAAATCTGAACAGGGAGTGCTAATATTAAGTCCATCTCTAATAGCACCTATGTGAAGGATTGATTAGAGATGGAAGAGACTGAAGGTAAGGAGACCGATCAGAAGAATATCTTAATAACCCAGACAAAAGGTGATGAGAAAGTGAAAATAGCAGATGAAGACTACAACATGTGAAAGAAATTCATGTTGAGTGTGGGAATCCTTATAACCTCCCAAGAAACATCCAGCCTGGTGTTAGATTTCTTCCCTCACCCAAGGTATTAGAAAGTAACATTGGAATCTGTGCTAGGCAGCATGAATAGATGAGTCTAAGAATGAACAAATGGAGGCATCTTTGTGGAAGCTGCCTGCTTGTTTCTAGACACTCCAATTATGTTGTAGGCTGAGGGTTAGAGGAAAGTTTGTTATGCTGACAAACCTCCTAAACATTAGAGCAAATATTTCTGGCAACTTTCCTGACCTCCTAGTGCACTTTTTACTTTAAGGATGGGAACTAGAAGGCAGACTGAGACAGAGGAGAGAACAGGAAAGGCAGGGAGCCGTCTGGGCAGGAAAGGAGGGGAGCAGAGAGGAGAGCAAAAGAGAGGAGAGGAGAAGTGACAGAGAAGAAACATCTGAGACTAGCAGATTTCATGTGGAAGGTAAGTTGAACTGAAGTAGCTGCTTTGGCTCCCTTCCAAAACTACCGTTCTATTTTTATTCTTTCTCATGTGCTTCTTTGCTTGACAGTGTACTACCCGGGCACCTGGATTAGCAGCAAAACATGGAACCAAGCCACTCATTTGTAAAACTGGATGGAAGAAGGCCATTGATGCAGAACTTGTTTATGGCTGGTGTGGAAGGAAAGGAAAGCTGGAATGTTAACAATGATGGTGGCTATACAAGACAGCACTGGGCCCTCATTACCAATGGTTCAAAGGAAAAGCCAGGCACGGGCTTTTGCCGAGTAAACATGAAATGTTAATGGAGAAAAGGAGGAATCAATAATACTCTTGCCAGCTTCTGTGTCATTGTGTTAGAAAAGGTAGGACAAGGACCAGGTTTCGGGAAAGGAAACAAAGCCACATGGCCTTGAAGTGTAACGAGTTTGCCATGGCAACAGATGAAAATGAGCCTCCCAAGCCCAGAGCAGGTGTGTGTTATCTTACAGAATAAACATACTTCTCTCACCCCCCCTGGTTTTATAATGAAACCCATGTTTGGATTTTTTTCCCCCACCCTCTTTTGTTACATGGAAAAGTTGGCTGTTGCTCAAAGGCTCCAGCAGGAAGGAACGCATAATCAGCTTTATCAAAAGGTCTGCTTATTAAAAGACAGCCTCTCAACTGTGCTAGAAGCTTCCTGGGGCACTGAGCAGCAGCTGGGCTATGGCTACCTATTTGGCCTTCTAGGTGTTGACCATGACTGAAAGCTTCTTGCTGGTGCATTTACCATGGCACAGCAATTAAACTGTGTTCCCTCATGGTCCTTGTCGGATTTTTCAGAGAACTGTATGAGCACATTCTCAAGAGGCTGAGGCCTGACCAAGTTGTGGCATCCTGTATTAATCCGGGATATGGGCCAAATGTTTCTTGTATTTAGGGATTAACTGTCTTCGTTTTCTAGTCTGCTGTTATCTATGAAGTTCAGTTACTGAGAAACTTTAAGTGAGTTGATAGTTCTCTTAAGTGGAAACATCTAAAAATAGGTTCAGGATGGTAGTTTTCCACATTCAAATTGTCCACTACACAAAAGAATTGAAAACAAAACAAAAATTTTAAATCTCCAAGTTAAAAAATGCCAGAGATATTTCACATAGAGAAAAAAAAGGATAAGGGGGAAGTAGAACATGACTTTTATTTTTCTTGCCTCACTATTGCTGGAAAACCTCCACTTAATTTTAAAATTAGGATAGTTTGCAAAGCCTTTTCTGTGTTCTTGGATGTTCACAAATGACAGACTTCTAAAACACAGCTGGTAACCATCCCAGAAATGCTACTTGCTGTAACACAACCATGGAGAAGTGTGGACAGGGATTGTCCCAAGGAGAAACTGTTAAGAAGTTTGTTTGGCAATTTTTCATCTGTTCTTCATCTTCAGACAGTGCCTGAAGCTACCGACCTTTCTTGCAACTCTCCCCTTCTATCATTTACCTATCTTATTTCTATGGTTACCAAAATTAAGACTAAAAATTAACTGACCCATATAGCACACATATTAAGAAGCAACCAGTGATTCTCTAACTGTATCAAACTGTGTTCCTGTGTCCCATCTCCTTATGGAACTAGATGGCTAGAGAATCTAATAAATTAACAATGATCTAATTTAATATCTTAGTATATGAAACTCAGCATGTAATTCTGGGCTGAGGGTTGGCCTTGGAGGTGGGAAGACCAGGGGCCAAGTTGTACCTAAGACACATGCTAATTATATGCCCATAGGAAAGCAACTTAACCTCTAAGTACCTCAAGTGACTTTCTAAGACAAAGTTACAAAAGAATTGCTGCTCTATATCAGTAAGGGGGAGGGGGGCATTTTCACACTTGGAGTTCTCTTAAGCTATGAAATTATAGGTTCAGTTTAATATATACATGCGTAAAATCATAGATATATACACATATATGCCTATATACATACAGATAAAATATATAGCTTAGGGGGATTTTGTATTAGATATATACTTCTATATATAAGACATATAGCTTAGTGATATATATAATATATAGCTTCATGAGCTTATATTATTATATTATAACTCATATATCTATATCTAGCTATCACTTATAATGTAAAAATGTCCATATGTGTGTATAAAAGTATTATTACTGTGTTATTACTCCTGTGCAACACATCTGACTTATCTAGAATTTATTTGTCCAACATTCTCAAATATTTGGAACACAGCCAAGAATAGGAAATTAAAAAGGCCCTGAGTAGTCCAAATAGAAGTCATACAATTTATGTACTAAGGCTCACATATTTTAGTTATTGGCAAACTCAACAAATCTATTCCACATGATAAAATTAGGGGGTTAGACTAGATGACCTCAATGTTGTTCTCCAACTTTCTTTTTACAATCTATTTTTATTCCATAAAATCCTAGGATATCATACAGAACCTACTTATTCTTACTTTTAAAACCATTCTAACAACCTTAATTATCTGATTTCTCAGTTGGTAGCAGATTAAAAGCAGCAAATTAGAAAGTAGGGGTAATTAGAAGCAGGCACATTGACAGTAGCAATATGTGACAGTTGACAGTGAGGAAGAAGACAAAAAAAAGTTACAAACTCAGACCAGGCACTCACAAAACTGCTATAGGTATCTAGGACCATTTAGTGTGGGGGCAAACATGCATCCCAAAAGCCTTGGGGTCATCATAGTTATTATAGCACTGCACAGAAACTGATGTATATGATAATGCTAAGTCACCAGGAAAAGGAAATTTAAATTATATTCTAAGAAGTAATTTTTTTAAAATGTCAGCATTTAAATGATTATCCTTCAGCTATCTGGAGAATCCAAGTACAAGGAGTTCATTTCCAGATAATGCTAGATATATATGACACAAGTATAACTGAGAAAATGGCTCAGAAAATGAGCAATGATGAATCATGGACATTAGCAGGAACAATCAATGCTTTGGAGTCAGAAGACCTGGGTTCAGATCCCCTTTCTGATATTTACAACCTATGTGATCTTAGGGCAAGTTACAACCTTACTAGATTTCAATTTCTTCAAAAATAAGGTAAGAGAGTTTTATTAGATGGCCTCTGTCCCTTCTAGCTCTAGACTTATGATCCTATGACTCTATTGCTGACTGTAAGGCAGTTAGTCACTACCCAGCAAAGTGTTGGCTATGCTTAAAACCATAGGCCAATACACAAAGATCCCCCAAGGGATATAAAAAAACACTCAAGTACTCAAATGTTTATGCAGTCATTTTTGTAGATACTCTCTCTAATTGCAACCTATTCCTGCTTGTTCATTCTACGTGACTCTTGTCCATGTCCTCTAATAATGGGCATAATTTCAAATTACTCACCACAAAGGCCAGATTGATTCACAGCTCTACCAATAGTGCATTAATGTACCTATTTCCACCCCCCCCAGCACCTCCAATATTTGTCATTTCCCTTTTTTGGGGGGATCAATTTTGTCCGTCTGAGGGGTGCAAGGGTATAACTTCAGATTTGCTTTAATTTGTATTTCTCCAATTATTAGTGATTTGGAGCGGTTTTTTTTTTCATATGTCTATTGTCAGCTTAAATTCCTTTCTTTGAAAACTGCTTTTTAATATCCTTTGAACATTTAAAAGTTGAGGAATGGCTTATTCTTATAAATTTGAATCAGTTACACATCTTGGACATTAGACCTCTATTAGGGGAATTTGCTAAAATAATTTTTCCCCAGTTAACTGTTTCTCTTCCAAAATTAGTTGCATGCAACCTATGCTCTCTTTTTAAAACTATTCCTTTTGAAACTTATTTTTATTTCTTCAAATAATGAAAATCCACCTTCTCTCCTACCCACATTCTTCCCCTCTTCTCTTAAAAAAGAAAGAAAAACAAAAACTTGTGTACCAAATATGCATAGTTAAGCAAAATAAATTCCCCTATTGTCCAGGTCCAAAAAATACGTGTTTCAATCTACACTGTGAGTCCGCAACTTCTCTGTCAGAAAGTTGGTGGCATATTTCATCATGAGTCTTTTGGAATGTTGATCATTGCATTAATCAGTTTCCCACTCCCTCTTTATAAAAAGAAGAGGGTGGTGAAAGGGAAGTGTGCCAAGCACTAATCATCTAGGTTGGTGCAATATGATTCTGCTTTCTGCTCCCCTGCCCCTCTTATTTTTCCGCATTCAGAGCCCAAACACAGGTTCTTCCACTTTCTTTCTTTCCTTTTAAACCCCTCCTTGAGATCCATTCTCTGTGGTTAGAGTTTGATATGCCATCAATCTACCCTCCTTCATATTTCCCCTCCTGAACCTCCCTTCACTCCTTTCCCTTCTGCTGTATTTCTGCACCTATGTGTATGTATTTTTTTTTTCTTTGACTAGTTCAGATGAAAGTGAGGTTTAAATGTTGCTTGTTCTCCTCATTCCTCTTTGTATAGTCTTCTACTTGCATACCCTAGTAAAATAATTTCCCAAAACTTACTCTCCTTCCATGGCCCCCACCAATGTATTCCTTTACCCCTCCCTTTTCTTTTTTCTTTTAAGATCATCAGAACATTAAAAAAAAAAAACTTACTCCTAAGCCCTCTGTCTTATTATAGGCCTTCTATGACCCCTAATAATGATGGAGTTCTGAGGGGACTCATGTATTATCTCCTCATATAAGACTATACACATTTCATCTTTCGTCCCTTAAGACTGGAGTAAGTACTCATATCTACCCTTTTATTTTAATCTCTACTCTTTTGTTTATGTATTTCAAAGGTTCTACTCAGCTCTGGTCTTGCTTCTTTATCAGGAATGCTTAGAAATCCTGGATTTCTTTAAAAGTTCATTTTTCCCCTGTAGAATTATAGTCAGTTTCTTGCAGTTTCCCACTCTTTTAACCTTATTTTAATATCTCTTGCCTCATGGGGTCATTAACTTTGATTTGGTCCATTCTACTTTTCAAGGAGTCTGTTGCAAAGATGAGGTGTTATGCCTGTTGTGGTAACCTATTAATTCCCTTTCCCATTCTTTCTTCCATGGTACTCATTTCATTTCCATTTTGTCCTCCTAGCACACTCATTTCTTTTCCAGTTGTTTCCTATATTTGTCTGAGTTTCCTCAACTGTAAAATGTAAAAAAGAAAAACAAACAACCCTACCTCTTAGGGTTGTGAGGATTAAATGAAAAAATATTTGTAAAGTGCTTAATACAGTGTCTGGTATATAACAGGCACTTAAGGAATGCTTGTTTCCTTCATTCTTTCTTTCCTTTCCCCCGTTCCTCACTGCCTAATCCTTTATTCCCATTCCCTTCCCCCTAATGTCTTTCTCTAAAGCTACTCACACTTTCCACTGTACTCTGCGGAATACCTGATCAGTAGGTAACACACTTGTTCTTGTCTTAAATCTTTTCCTCTTCCACATTCACCTTCTGGCTCTCACTAAGACTTGGCTCCTTCCTCATGACAAAGCCTCTCTGCCCTTCCTTTCTAGCACTGGATGAACTTTCACATATCCCCCCCCCCCCCCCATCACTGACTGAGGTAATTAAGGGAATTAGAATACAATATTGCTTGCTCCCCACTGCCACTTTCAGCTTTTCCCTCTACCTTCATCACTCAGTAATCTATCCTCCTTTGAAGTTCATTTAATCTACATCCACTACTCAATCAAAATTCTCATAGCTGTTGTCTAAAGTCCTCCAAGAAACTCCCCTTCTTCATTCAATGAGTTCAGTGCCTGGCTCAGAATCCTTCTCCCTCCCCCAACTCCTGCTCCATACTAGGCGGTCTTCAACGTATACAGTGATACTCCTTCAAAGATGTTAACCACTCAGGGTCTTAAATTATTCATTTCAAATGACCTTCTTCACCTCACCTCAGCACACACGAAGAAAGACATACTCTTGATCTTGCCATGATCCACAAAGGATGGAAAGATCTACATGAATCCATGCAGAATGAAGTAAGTAGGCCCAAGAAAACAATATACGCAATGACTACAACAATGTAAATGGAAAAGTACCAGAAAAAAATCAAAAGGGAATATCTCCAAACAACAGATGTGAGAAGATACCTATGCAGAAGTAGGAAGTCGAAGATACATTGAACATATTTTCAGATATTTTTTAAGTTTCAGATTTTTTAATGTAGTGATGATTTTGGTTGATTTTTTTTCTCTTCTTTTTCTTTTGTCTTTAAAAATATTGTTATATGAATTGGCTCTGGGAAGGGGAGGAAAAAGAATAGCTGGGGAAATTTTGGTGATGTAAAAAAAAATTAGCTCTTTCAAACCTTTCCATTCCACCTAAACTTCATCTCCTGTTTTACTGGAGGAAAAAAAAATGAGACCACCTAGATAAGGTCAAAGTGGGTACATAATTTAGACATAGAGGGTGCTATTATAAGAAAAATAGGGGAGCATGGAAAATTCTACCTCTCAGATCTATGGATAAGGGAAGAGCTTATGACCAAATAAGAGATAGAAAAGATCGCAGGAAGTAAAATGAATGGTTTCTATTATATGAAATTAAAAAGATTTTTTTTGGCAGAAACAAAATCAATGCAGCCAAAATTAGAAGGAAAACAGGAAACTGGAGAAGGGGGAAGAATTTACAGCAAGTTCCTCTGATAAAGGCCTCATTTCTCAAATATATAAACAACTAAGCCAAATCTATAAAAAGAGCCATTATCCAATTGATAAATGATCAAAGGACATGAAGAGGCAGTTTTCAGAAGAAGAAATAAAAGCTACCTAAAGATATAAGAAAAAAAATGCTCTAAATCACTATTGATTAGAAAAATGTGAATTAAGACAACTCTGTGGTAACATCTCAGACCTATCAGATTGGTTAATATGACAGAAAAGGAAAATGACAAATGTTGAAGCAGATTAGGAAAAACTGGGACACTAATGCACTGTTCGTGGACTTGTGAAGTGATCCAACCATTCCAGAGAGTCATTTGGAACTATGCGAAAAGGGTTATAAAAACTGAATACCTATTGATCCAGCAATACTGCTACTAGATCTGTGTCCCAAAGAGATCAAAGAAAAAGGAAAAAAAAACCTATTTGTACAAAAATATTTATAGTAGCAATTTTTGTGGTGGCTAAGAACTAGAAATTGAAGGGATGCCCATCAATTGAAGAATGACTGAACAAGTTGTGGTATATGATTGTAATGAAATATTATTAAGCTATAAGAAATGGCAAACAGAATGATTTCATAAAAACCTGGAAAGACTTAAATGAACTGAAAGAGAGTAAAGTGAGCAGAACCAGGCGAACACTGTACACAGTAAGAGCAATATTGTATAATGAACAACTGTGGATGACAGCTATTCTCAGTAACACAATGATCTAAGACAATCCCGAAGGACTCATGATGAAAAATGGTATCCACTACCAGAGAAAGAATTGATGGCATCTGAATATAGACCAAAGCATTCTCATTCTCTCATTATCAAGACTGCACATGTCACAATGACCTTCTCTCTCTCTCTCTCTCTCTCTCTCTCTCTCTCTCTCTCTCTCTCTCTCTCTCTCTCTCTCTCTCTCT
>NW_027187391.1:40555958-40605767 GCF_028583685.1 Petaurus breviceps papuanus
TCTCTCTCTCTCTCTCTCTCTCTCTCTCTCTCTCTCTCTCTCTCTCTTTCTCTCTCTCTCTCCCCTCCCTCTCCTTTCTTTTTTGAGTTTTCTTCCACAAAATGACTAATATGGAAATGTTTTACATGATTTACATGATTACATGATTTAAAGTTAAGATGATCTCTTAATTGTTGAATCTTTTTCATCATTCAGTCTTTTCTTAGTCCTCATCCTTCTTGATCTCTCTGCAGCCTTTGACACTGCTAATTACCTTCTTCTCCTTGATACTTTCTTCTCTCTAGGTTTCTGTGATATTACTCTCTCCTGGTTCTCCTCTTACCTATTTGACCACACCTTCTCTGGCTCCTCTGAGATCTTCATGCAGGTCTAATGGTGGCTGTAACCCTAGGGCTCTGTTCTGAGCTCTCTTTTCTTCTTCTATACTATTTCATTTAGTAAATTCATCAATTCCCACTGATTCAGTTCAATTATCTCTACACTGATGATTCTCAAATCTACTTTTCCAGCCTTATCCACTCTGCCAACCTCTAGATTCACACCTCCAAGTGCCTATTGGACATTTCAAATTAGTTGTTCTGTAGACTTTTTACACTCTACATGTTTAAAACTGAACTCATTATCTTCTTTTCCCTGTTTCTGCTATGAATGCCATCACCGTTCCAGTTACTTAGTCTTAAAACTTAGATGTCATCCTCAATTCCTCATTCTCACTTTTCCTCATTCTCACAATTCCTCATTCCCACAATTCCTCACTCTCACCCATCATATTCAATCTGTTATCAAGTGCTGCTGTTTCTTATCTTTGTATCATCTCTGCTTTATTCTTTTCTCTGTCTGATAATTTCACCACTCTGGTATAATAAACCTCCCCCCATGCCTGGACTATTGTAATAGCTTGCTGGTTGGTCTCCTTTCCATAATTCACCCCTCCCTTCCCCCACCAACCTCTCATTCAATAAACTCCAGTGGCTTCTTATAACCTCCAGGATCAAATATAAAATCCTCTGTTTGGCATTCAAAGTCCTTCATAACCTACATTCCCAACCTTTCCAGTCTTCTTATTATTTACAGCTTCCCCCCATCCTCACCCCTGATATGTATTCTTTGATCAGTAACCACCTTGCTATTCCTCAAACAAGATCTCCTGACTGTGCATTTTCACTGACTCTCCCCTATGCCTGGAATGCTCTCCCTCTTCATCTCAGTCTCCTGGCTTCCCTGGCTTCCTTTGAGTCCCAGCTGAATTCCCATCTTTTACAAGAAGATTGTCTCAATCTCCCTTAATATTAGGGCCTTCACTCTGTTGATTATTTCCAGTTTATCTTCTAAATATTTGTAAATATTTCTAAATTATTTTGTAAAAATTTCTAAATTATTTGTACATAGCTGTTTTCATGCTGTCTCTACCATTAGATTGTCCTTGAGAGTGGGAATTATCTTTTACCTTTCGTTATATCCCCAGTGCTTAGAACAGTACCTGCCTCATAATAGGTGCTGAATGATATATTTCGTCTACGTACACTTGATCTAATTCAGTTACTTTTTTATTCTCTTTAGTGCAATTTCTATTTCTATGATGGTAGAGTCCAAGTGTGATGGCTCCATCATCTTTATGATGAAAAATGCTTTCTATAAAAATCTTGATAGGTCTTTTCCTTGATAGGTCTTCTTTTGTTGTTCTTCCATTCTCATTTTTAAATACATTCAAGATGACTTTCTTTAATCACACAAAGTTTCCTTTAAACAGATTTTGTCCTCCATTGTTTTTCTTTTGTGAGTTGATAATGCTTACGATCTACCACTCTTCTACTCCACAAGATTTTGTAAACAAGTTTATATTACAAACTGGTGTTGCCTTTGGCTGCCAAAGCTCCTCACTTGGCAAATAAGTGAAATGTCTTCTGACATGAGACTCCTCATAACTGATCCTACATTAAACTTTTATATGAAATGATTATGGTCATTCACTATGTCCTTTCTCCTATCTTTGTTACATTTTTGTTATCAGTAATTTGTTTAAATATGTCAAGACTGAGTTCTTTTACTGCACATCATATCTTTTACTTGTTTTTATTCTTCCAGCTTTGTACTAATTTTGACCTCTGCTCTAAGACATTGGTAGTTTGACTATAAAATGAGCTCTTTCAGAAATGACTCCCAAATCAGTAATGAGTAATTTCCTGTCTGTTAAAATGTAATCAATTTCTGGTTTTTGTGGCATAATTTTCTGCTTACCCTGTCCAGTACTTTCCAATTCATTTTTCTAAAAAGTATTCGTGCTGTATAGTCATGAGGCCTTTCTATGATCTATAAATCTTGACCTCTCACATTCCTTATTCCTGATCTACATTTTCCAATTCATCTTTCATTATCTTCACATCTGTACTGAAGTCACTATCAAAGTATGTACTGTTTTAGTCTGAAGAGTTTTATTGAGTTTTTCACAGAGTTTTTCTCCTCTTAATCCTTTATAGCAAATGTTGGCAAAAAAGGCTACATTTATTTTAATGGTGGTATATTTGTAAATATCTGACTTGACTGTGACAATCATGCTTTACCCCAGGAATATTCTTGCCATCCTCCCTGCTCTTTCTGCAGCCTCCAAATCTGACCTCCAGAGATCATGTCCTAGAGAAGCTAAGGCACTTAGCTCTGGAAATTTTATCCTGAGGCTATGCCACACTGATTCATGATGGCCCACTATATCTAGTCAGACCCTGACCCAATTATGCTTTACCTTGGCCATCTTCTTGTCAACTTTCCAGTTACTGAACGTCTTCCTGTCTCATAGATTAACTATATTATCTCCTTTATTATGGTAATAACTGCCTTTATATTTACTCCTCACTCTTCTCACTTGAGAGAAAGTTCTCAAGCACTTTCAAAACCTCAACTCCAAGAAACAATGGGAAGGCATTACAGTAATAACAGAAATGGAAATATTTCAGGACTCCTTCAAATCATTCTACCTATGGGTGAGCCTAGCCTTAGTAAGAGAATGATGAACCTATCACCCAAATTTAACTAGGCACCTATTATATGCCAGGCACTATTCAAGGTGCTGAAGAGACCAAGATGGAATTAGAACCATTCCTGCTCTCAAGGAACTTGTATTCTACTAGGCAAGATGAGGAAATTCTAAGAGTGCAGGTCAGCACCCTTTCTACAATTTATAGTTTTACAGAGTTGCCTGGACTGCTCAAAGGTTAAGTGATCCTTGTCTGGGGTCACAAAGCGAAAATGTGTCAGAAGTGAGAGTTTATCCCAGGTTTTCCTGGCTCTGAGGGTAGCTGACCATTATAATATCTTGAAGGCAAGATGCTCATATCTGGGATAATCAGAAAATGTCTCATGTAGGAGGTGAAGCTTGAACTAATCTTTGATAGAAAAGAAACTGAGGATTCTGAGAGGCAGAGATGAGAAAGGAGTGTATTCTAGGCATTGGGAAAAGCCAGCATAAAAGTACAGAGATGAGAGAAGAAATGTCATATGTGAAGAGCAAAAAGACCAGTTTGATTGAAACATAGAGTGAATGAAAGGAACTAATGTATATTAAGTCTGGAAAGGTAGGTTGGAGTCAAGATGTGAAGACCTTTAAATGCCAAACAGAAGTTTTTATTTCATCTAAGAGGCAATAGAGAGCCACTGGAGTTAACTGAGCAGGGGAGTGACTTGGTTATACATGTGCTTTAGGAGTAACACCTTGGCAACTGTGTGGATATAAGGAAGAGAGGAGACACTTGAGAGGCAAACTAATTAGGAAGCTATTGCAATAAATAATCTAGGCAAGAGATAGGAAAGACTTGAACTAGAGTAGTGACTGTAGTGGTAAGAAGCTGAAGAATGAGGTGTTATAAAGGTAGAATCAATAAGACTTAGAAAATGATTGGATATGTGGTGTCAGGGAGAGGGAAGAGTTGAGTGTAATTCCAAAATTGAGAACAGAAGACAGTAGCATTTTCAACAGATACAAAGAAGAAATTCAGAAGAAGGGTAGATTTTAGGTGAGGGGGGGTAGGGGATGGGGGCGAAGAGAATAGTGAGTTATGTTTTAAACATGTTGAGTGTGAGATGTCTATAGGATATCCAGTTTGAGTGTACAATATTTTTATGATTGTGGGATGATGTGGAACTGGCATTTAACTAGAAAAACTAGGAATGGATATATGGTTCTGAGAATTATCTACATAGAGATACTAAAGCTACCATATAGTACAGTACAGGAGACATAAGTAGGGTGGGCAGATCCATTATGTAGTCAAGTTTCTAAACATGATTCTAAGCTAAGCTTTCACAGAACATTAAATGAGTGATTCTCTGTAGAGAGCTAAAGAATAGTGGGCCATTGAGGGCCTCAAATCTGGTGCCTGGAGTTAGTTTCCACTCTTTTCATTTCTAGTGAAACCACTACCTATGTCACCAGAATGAAGGTAGACAATCCAGGAAAAGTGGCAGGATGGGAGGCCATTAGAGGAGAAAGCAGTTACAGGTTTCTTGGTCAAATAATCAATCAATAAATCAGCAAGTATTTGCTGTGCCCCTACCAAGTCAATGTTCTATGCATAGGATCAAGGACAGTGAATATGAGCAAAAAAGGCTACATTTATTTTAATGGTGGTATATTTGTAAATATTTGACTTGACTGTGACAATCAAGGAGAATTTTTTTTAACTCCCCAGCAAGGGAAAAAAAAAGAGGAAATAAAAGGAGGAGAGAAGCAAAGGGGAAAAGACCTTACAGGAGAATAAAAGAGGGAAATTGGAAAGTCACAATCCCTGACCTTGCTAGGACATGTGGAAAGACAAATTTTTAAAAAGGAAATGTATGATAAATACTAAAGAAATTTTAGATATAGAAGGGACCATAGAGATAATAATAAAACTGGCATTTATGTAGTTAAAGTTATTTTATATACATTATCTCATTTGGGTCTCACAATAGATATTATCATCCCTATTCTACATACCAAGAAACTGAGACTCAGAGATTTAGGTGACTTGCCCATGGTCCTAAAGCAAGGAAGTAATAGGAGGATTTGAACCCAGTTATTCCTGACTCCAAATCCAGCATTCTATCCATTATATAATGCTTCCTCTATAGCTATAGGTCATCCAGTTCATTTTGATAAGATGAGGAAACCAAGGGCCAGAGGGATATTATATATTTTACATGCACTTTCAATATTAGGGACTAGTGATCTCATTTTCAAAGCAAAATAGAGATTTATCCAAATTCAGGAAAGTCCCCTCATTTCCCTTCCCACTAATACATCCTTGAAGATGATAGTATTCAAAATCCTATAAATCATGACAGAAAGCACGAACTAGGAGATAGAAAATAAGAAATGGGAAAAACCTGCTAAAAGGCATCACAAAATGAGCATATTAAACCAATAAATTATAGTCCTGCCCATCAGGCTCAGATCACCTCTTCCTACAGAGTAATCAAAATCCCAGAAGGAGAAAAGTGCTGGCACTGCCATGAAATGGAAGGCAATGATGTACCTTTTATTTATTGCAAACATTCACATTTTCGGGAAAAAAATACAGAGAGACAGAGAGAACTAGTGCTGCTGGAGAAAGTGGGAGAGATCAAATGCATTTCTTCACTCGGCTCCATAGGATATGAGTAACGTTTGAAGTTGAGCCAGTCAGCTAAATATATGAATGACCTAGCTAGAAAGCAGTAAAGAGCGATTTGTTGGAACTGGGGGCCAAAACTATGGATATGAATATGTGAGGTTTCCTAAACTCCCTGTTCAGAATATCGGACTGCCAAACCACCAGCCTTTGATGGTGACCCACACTCTGCTAACAACCCATTATGCTTCAGAGAACTTTGAATGCAGTTTTCTTATTTAACATATCCTATCTTGTAGTCTGGGGTCTCATTTATAGGAGGTATTATAGGGACTTGAAACATCACACCTTTTTTTTGAAAAGGCAACTAGAAAAGCTTTTTTCCCCCATACCAGCAACATGATGTGAGGTAAAGGCAAGTTGCCCCATTCTGTAATTGTAGTTAATGACACTGTTTGTTTCCAGAACATTAATAAGAAATGAAGAGGGGGCTTTCATTGAAAGCATTGTTTGGCCATCTGGCTAGCATTAGGGGAGGCCAGTGTGTGAGACTTCCTACTTAGAAACTTTCATCTAGTTGTTTTCTGTCAAGCTAATCAGTGGGGTTTGTTTTGGTGAGAGGATTGGAAAAAGCCATGGGAGCTTTCTAGTTCCATCCCAGTGTTAGGAGTATCCAGAGCCAGCCTTCTTTCTCTTTATGCTGGTTCCTTTTGCTCCTGGGGAAGGGAGCATTCCTTTAGAATATTCCTTTATAATAAAAGGTAGAAGGATTAAAGATAAAACACATGCCAAGTTTGAAAATTTGGCCATTTAAAAAAGAATAATTAGATCTTAAAGTCTAGTATAGACTGTGAGGTCTGCAAGGGTAGGGACCATATATTTCTTTAAATTTTATGTTCCCCCTATTAGCTACTACAGTGATATATATATATATATATATATATATATAAAATAACAGCTCAACAATAGCAACAAGAAGAAGCACAGGTAATTTACGCTGGCAACCAAAGTTTTGAAGAACCACTGGCTTGACTCAGCCCAGCAATAGCATAAATATGTTCTAATGTGTCTATTGGCAATGCTGCATTTGTAAGTGAACTTAGTTTAGGAAATATGATCTGACTCTTCCTACCAGGGCATGAAATAGACAGACAGATAGATAGATAGAGCATTTATTAATAATTAACATTTAGTAAGTACTTACTAAGTGCCAGGCATTGTTTTCAGTGCCAGGATACAAATATAAGCAAAAAGTTTTCTACCCTCAGGTTGAAGTAGAAGTAAAGGCACTGCTGTCATGAGAAAGCCACAGACGGAGAGGTGGAGAAGTAAACAGAGGAGTCAGGGGCTGAGCTGAATTTAGAGACATGGCTGGAGTGGGTACTTGGTCAAATGGGGATTCCAGTGATGAACTCACCAACTGGAGAAGTTGTCAAGATAGGAATTGCCAGAATTAGAAGAAGACATACCAGAATGGGGACTTAAGCCAAAGGCATTAGAGAAGAATACAATCTTACTCTTCAGGGGCACTCTTAGAACCCTTGGGGGAAAATGCAGTCTACCTGGATCAACAGTGAGAATGGAAGTTGGGATAACAATAGCTCAGAATAAATAAATTCTACATGAACAATATTATATGAGTCAGTCACAGAGCAAGCACAAGGGGTAACCAATGGCTATTGGAGCTGGCATTTTCAACTGGTATCCTTATAAAACTGAAATAAAATGAGGAAGACTTCCAGCATGTTGGGTAGAGTTTCTTTCTTTCTTTCCTCCTTCCTTCCTTTCTTCTTTCCCTCTTTCCCTCCTTTATTTTGGAGGGGGAAAAGCAAGGCAATTGGGGTTAAGTGACATGCCCAAGGTCACAGAGCTAGTTAAGTGTTAAGGGTCTGAGGTAATATTTGAACTCAGGTCTTCCTGACTCCAAGGCCATGTTCTATTCATTGTGCCATCTAGCTGACCCTATGTTGGGTGGACTTCTTGTAATGATATGGAAAAACAGAAGAGTCACACAGTATGGCTAGGATTTGTATCGCTGGAGGAATACTCAGAAAGAAGAGATCACAGATCCATTGTGATCCACAGATTTTTTACCAGTGGAGTGTTGGAGAATAAAGGTATTAGAAGTACAAAACAAAATGCTATATGGCGTTGGGCTGAGGGTGGGGCAATTTCTAGTAGAAAATATCAAGGAAGGCTTTCTGGAGGAGTTAACATTTGAGTTACGCTTTAAAGGATGGGCAAGAATTCAGGTGAGAGTGAGATGGACAGGTAAGGGCATACCATGTATAAAGAACAGTTTGAACACAGGTTGAGACAGAAGAAGTCAAAGCCTGTTGGAGGAGCAAATAGTAATCTAAGAATGTATAGTTTGTGGAGGAGGGGTAAGGCTTTATAGATGAGGGTGATTCCTCATCTATAAAATGGAGATGTTATGGCTCAAAATGAGATCCTGAGTGTAAAGTGCTTTGCAAAACTTAAAAGGACCATAGAAATATTAGCCATTATTACCCAGGGGAATAAAATACAAACTATTATCATCAAGTAAAATACATTAACATTAAAACTATTCGTGCCATAGCTGAAACTTTCTTTGATAGTATGTCAGGAATTTGCAGCATATTAGTGTTTCGTTATGAACATCAATTATTATGGGACCACAGCTCTGCTGCAGAATTGGCATTTGGTTGAATTCTACTTGGTGAAAGACCAATCAGACTAGTTTTTATCATAAAATGGTCAAAGGAAGGAACTGTGTTTCAGGAAGTTAAGGAAAAGGGAACATAATTTTACAGAGAAGTGCTACACTATTATTTTTATTTACTATTTATACGTCCTTCATACCTACATCTAATAATAACTGATATTTATGCTTTTGTTGTTGTGTTATAGGTTGCTTTTTGTATATAAATCATTTCACCTGAACTTCACAACAACTCTGAAGTAGAAAGTACAAGAGTTCTTATGATCTCCATTTTACAAACAGGAAACTGAGTTTAAGAGAGGATGAGTGACTTGCCCAAGATCACAGCTACCAAGTATCAGAGGTAGGATCTGAAACCCAGTCACCTTGACTCCAATTCCAGGACTCAGTATGGACTCACTCTGCTGTTTCTCCAGAAGCATCTAAAATGGTTTGAGGTCACATATTTCTCTATTTAACACAAGCTCCAAGCTTTCTTACTAGTGACATGTAGTTGATGTACATTAGGGGAAATCACAGGAGGCATGAATTGGATAGCACCTTGTAATGTCAAGCAAAGGCAACTTCCCAAGGTTCAAAATACCAGCATAGCTGCTCTCCATTTTATTCAGTGACAAATTAAGAACAGAAAAAATCAAGGTACAGCATAATTCAAAATACAGCATTGACCATATTTCAACTTATAATAGAAAATCACAATATAATATTCACAACATAGTCTCAAAGTAAAATAGTCACTCTTAAGTTAATTCAATCAGTCACAAAATAGTCACTCTTAAGTTAATTCAATCAGTCACTTATCAGTGGTATCAAAGTACACAGTCAAAGTCTTTCCACAGGGGCAAAGTCTTAATTAACTCAATCAGTCACTAATGGTAACAACAGTCAAAGTACTCAAAGTACAATCAGTCACTTATTCAGTAAAGTCTTACTAAGTATCATACATAAAATCCACCACCCCTTAGGTCACTAGTAAACTATAATTCCCTAATTACTCAGTACCCAAGGAGAGGTCTTTTCTTCATCTTTACTAGGGGCCTGCTCTCAGATTCCCTGGATCCCCTTCCATGGTCCCAGATTCTACCTGAATTCAATGGCAGACAGCTCCCAGTTCCTCGACCAGCTCTCTGGGGAGGTCCTGCTCCACATTGGCGTTCACAGGGTTTGGACCATGTCAGCTCCTTCACCATTTCTGCTCCAAGGAATTCAAGGCTCAACCAAGTCACAAACAAACAAAGTCTCAATATCCTGGTCATGCTTCTGGCTCCTGGGCTCTGAAGCTCCTGGCTCCAGATTCTGGGCTCCAGGCTCCGGGTTCCTGGGCTCCTGGCTCTGGGCTGTTGAGAAGAAGCTCCACCACCACAAGTTCTCAGGACTCAGTTCTCCATTCTTCTGTAGCTGTTCTTCCACCATATCTGAGTCTCAAGGAAATTCTGACTGAGCCTCTCTGGGGCTTTTCTTACATACACAGTATTACTTACTTCACTTCCTTCTGCCAACCCCTTCCTGTTACATCAGTTAACAGGAGACAGGAATTCATACCTTCTGTTCCCCCAATCAGAGGCTTGATCAGTTGCTAAGTGTTAAGTACCTGCTACTTTTGCCAACACAAAGGAATCTTCAAATTCAAACTTACATTACCATTTCACACCTAAGAAGGAGGAAGTTGGTTAAGACTGCTTATTTTTTCTTGAACTTATGAAGTTCAATTTTTGAGTAGTAGGAGTTTCCTTGTAAGGTAAACCCAGGCTTAGCAAAACCACCCAGGCATTCTATCAGTGTACTATTGGGCTTGAAGAAGAATTTCATAAGTGCTCAATGAAAACAGAAAAATGAATGACATAGACAATGCTTGTCATTGGTGGGTTTAACCTTTGCTTCTCAGGTTAGAAGACAGGATTTAGTTTCAAATGGTGCTTCTTTTTACCTGATGTGAACTGTAAGGATTCTAGGCAAAATGAGGTGGATGTAGTTTGAAATCACAAATAACCTAACATGTGCACTGTCCTCCAATGGAAAAGACGCTTGGGAAAATTTACACAAATAAATGTACAGTGAAATAAGCAGAACCAAAACAATATATATCGGAGATGGGGGATACAGGTATGGAATATTGTCAGACTTGGTTGATATGCTGGTTAAATTTGCTGAACTACTTTTTTCTTTTTAATTTTTGTTACAGGGAATGATTCTCTGGGTAGGGAAAGAAGGAAGAATAAATGTATATGTGAAGATGATGTAAAAATGGAACTCATCAATAATATTTTTCTCAAAAGTCCTGGATTTGGAGTTAAATTTGGGTTAAAATTCATATCCTACAGCTTCCTACCTTTCTGGTCTTCGGTATCTCTCTTCATTGGGCCTCTATTTTCTCTTTTGTGAAATGAATGAGGGTTAGACAGGATGACTTCTAATAAAGTCCCTTTCTGCTCTAAAGCTATGAAACTACTGGTAAGAAACTTGTGAAGGAGGCCCTAAGAGTAGCTGAAGCAAGAATTCCACTGAAGATTAAGCCTACCACCAGTGAGAGTCTGAGGCAGCCATAAACAAACAGCATTAATAACCTTTGGGACTAGGCTTCCCACAGATTTGTGCTCTGTTCTCCTCCCTCTCCCACTTTCCCTTTATGGACATTTAGCATTAGTAATGAACTGATACTCAAACTGCAGCCAGCCCTAGCAGGGTGGCTCATAAATCCTGAGTGATTCCTCCTAAAACCTTCTGCAAGTGCTCTTCATTTTGTGGGGGGACTGCTCTTTCAGGGGTCCAGCTTCCCCTCCCAAGGTCTGTCTTGGGATGGGGATAATGCATTTCCTGTATCAGGGCACAGGACAAGGAAACTCATTGTGTGCCCATGGAGGAAGAGGACATCTGCAAATCGTTGTGAAGAGCACACTGAAGGATCTTGTGAGGGGGACTTATTCTCCCAGTTCCATTTGGTTGATGAAGTAGATCACGTGGGAAGTGGGGCATAATGAGCTTCTTTAGCTGCTGCCAGTGGGAAGCTCACCCTATAAAATGCTAAGACTCCTGGAATCATTGTGGGCCCAGAACAAGCTGATTACGTAAAAGAGGAGTTTTCCTAATTTGGAGCTGTCATTTCTGGCTGCTGAGCACAATGTTCCAGTGTTAGGAGGCACCTTCTTTGTGACTTGGCCTCCAAGGAAACTTTTTTTTCTACAATTCCAGATTTCTTGTTTCCCCAGAGGATTCTCCCAATGGCAAATATCAGTATGATAGGGAATTTAATTCTTACAAAAGTCTGTTTGTTAGAATGCTTTATAATTCTTATCCCTAAAAAAGAGAAATAATATACCATATATTGATACCACAAAACAAGACCTCTAGCTTTCTATCCCTTCTCCTTTTGTTTTTTTTTTTCATTCTGAATTCCTGTTTCTGTCTTTTCTCTTCATTTAAATAGCTTATTTTCTACCTCTATACCTTTGTGGAGAATTGTTAAGTGTATTAAATTACAAGGGAAATAATGTATTTCTTCAGTACTACCATAGCTTTAACCAAACAGTCAAAACCAAGTCAAATTCTGGGACTCTCCTAATGACTCTCTCTGGTTGACTCCAGGCCACTGATGAGCAGATAGGTAAAAAGTCTGTTTTTGTAATCTCCAAATTACCTTAATGATTATCTATTGGATTGGATAACAAATAGAATAGTAGAATTTGACTTAGAACTGGAAAAAAAAGAACAATTTAGGAATCATCTAGTCCTACTTCCTCATTTTACAGATGAGGAAACTGAGGCCTAGAGAGAGTTAGTGACTTATCCAAAGTTACAAAGGTGGAAAGTTGTACAACTGGTATTTGAACCCAGATCCCCTAACTCTAAATCAGGTGCTCTTTCTATTATAACTTGTTGCTGTAAAAAATAAAATAAATTCAAGTTAAAAACAGGTAAAAATCAGTAATAAGAAGTGATTTAATTTAATTCTACTGAGAAACACTATAGTAGGGTATGGAAAGGAGACCTTATATTTAGAATCACAGGACCTGGGTTTTAATCCGAGATCTAGTACTTATTACCTATGGGATATTGTAAAATCACTTTACCCCCTGGGCTTCAGTTCCCTCAACTGTAAAATGAGGGAGTAGAACTAGATGATAGCCAAGGTCCATTCCGACTGTACATTTGTAAAATTATCTGAGCATTTACTATATGTGACCTTGTCACACAGCTAGGTGCTGTGTGTATATGGAATGAGGGAGGTGTAAAAGAAACAAAAGTTATGTTCTCTGTCCTTAAGGAGCTTATGATTCATTCAGAGAAATGAGACATATATGAATGACATACAGTTCAATAAAAATACAATATAATTAAATAGAAAATGAGTACCACAGACAAATGCTACAGGAATTCAGAGAAGAGACTGCTGATGTGGGGTGTGGTTGTGAGGAAAAGCTTCACAAAGAGGCTAATGGTTGAACTGGACTTGAAGGAAAAGGGGAATAAAAGGAATTTGTAGTCTTTCAAAAAGAACAGGAGAGAACAATCCTCTCTAAAACAGGAATCAAGAGCTCACAAAATAGAAAGATTTATATGAACTGATGCAGAACAAGGAGAGTAAAATCAGAAAAGTGATAAATGTAATAACACACAATACAAATGAAAATAACACTAAAGATCAGTTGAACTCAGATGAAATAAAATGGCCAATTTTCTTCTCAGACAGGAAAGCTAGCCACAGGATTCAGGATGTTGCATAGACTGTGAGACTAGGTCGTAATATGGGTCAGCATTACTCAACTCCTTTTCTTTGTTACAAAGAAGGCAAGTAATTTCAATTTCTCTTATAATGTGATTAACTATGGGGTCAGCAAACTAAAGATCAAGGGTCAAATCTGGCCCACAACCTGTTTTCAAAGACCAGTGAACCAAGAATTTTTACATATTTAAATACAATAAAAGCTAATTTTAAAATGTCAAAACCATTCTTAGCTCCCAGGCCATATGAAAACAGGTGGTGAGGCTGCTGCCATAGTCGGCAGACTCTAGAATTAAAAAAAAAAAAAAAAAAAGGAAGAAAAATCACAGAATTTCTGTATTGGAAGGTATTTCAGAGGCCTAAGCAAGAAACTCTTCTAATATGTACCAGACAAATTGTCATGCAGTATTTACATTTATTTACACCTTCCAGTGAGGTGAACCCACTACTGTGTTTCCCCGATAATAAGACACTGTCTTATTAATTTTTTGGACAGAAAAACACCAGAGGGCTTATTTTCAGGGGAGGGCTTATTTTAATGAACATTGACAGCAATTTTAATAAACAGGTAAATGTGAACAAAAAAATGTACCTTTATTCAATAAGCAAATCACTGGGGAAGAACAGGATGACGCGCTCACTGCTGCAACTCTGATTGGATGCAGCTCGGAGCGCGGCGTGCGTTTCACCCGGGGTGGGGGGACGGACGGTGCATACAGAGGGTACCGTAATGTAGCGTGTAGCGCAGGGGATCACCTTCACTACAGTAGCAATCTCAATAGGGCTTATTTTCGGGGGAGGGCTTATTTTAGAGGAATCTTACACAGTAAGGGGAGGGTCTTATTATCGGGGAAACACGGTACTTCCCAAGGTAGCCCATTTTACTTCTTGATAACTCATTGTTAAGATGTTTTTCCTTATATCAAACCCTCCTAGATTCTTTACAATTTCTACCCATTGTTCCTTCTAGGATCAAGCAGAAAAAGCTCAATCTCTTTTCCACATGCCAGTCTTTGTGTGACCTTGAGAAGATCACTAAACCTCTCTTCATCCTCAGTTTTCTTATCTGTAAAATGAAGGGATTGGTCTAGAATCCAGATTAATCCTTAAAAAATAAACAAGCAAATAACAAATAAATACATTTGTAATAAAAGGATTTGTTCTGTGAAGGCTGGATTCGGTCAAAGGGTAGCACTTGAAGCCACATAGAGCCTCCAGGCCACAGGTTCCCCACCCCTGGTCTAGATGATTCTAAGGTCCTTATTACTCTAAATCCATGATGTTCTATGACCATACTGCTGACTCATATTGAGCTGGCAATGGAGCAAAATCCATAGATCTTTTTCAGATGAATGGCTATCTAGCCCACACTTATACTAATAAATTTGTTTTTTTTAACTGAAGTAGGGACTTTATGTTTATCCCTATTATTTTTCATCTTAATAGATTTGCTCCACTATTATAGCACATGGAGATCTTTTTGAATCCTGATAGTATCATTTATTGAGATGGCTATTCCAGTGTTGTGTCACCTGCAAATTTAATAAGCATAAAAGCTATACCTTTATCAAATCACTAATAAAAATGTTAAGCAGCAAAAGGTCTAGCACAGTTACCTGTGGCACACCACTTGACACCTTCAAGTTGACTTAAACCATTAATGACTTTGGGTCTGGTCATTCAACTGGTTTTAATTTTGCCTTACTGTACAATGGTTTCACCTAAATCTCTCCATCACAGAAATAAAAATAGCATGAAACACTTTGTCAAATGTCTTGCTAAATCCAGCTCAGGGGTAGGGAACCTGCAGCCTTGAGGATCCATGTGGCCCTTTAGGTCTTTGGGTGCAGCCTTTTGACTGAGTCCAAGTTTTACCGAACAAATCTTTTTATGAAGGGGATTTGTTTTGTGAAGCTTGGATTCGGTCAAAGGGCTGCACTTGAGGATGTAGAGGGCCACATGTTGCCTCGATGCTGCAGGTTCCCACCCCTGATCTAGGTAAACTGCATGTATAGAATTTCCCCCATCTATTAGTATAGGAAAAATGTCAGTGGGCAGGGGAAGAAATGATCTCATGTGCCCTGTTCTTGATGATGACCTTCTGGTTCTTTGTGATCAGTAAACCTTCCCCTGGAAATAAATTCTAGAATTTTCCCAGCAATAGAAATCAAACTATAGCTTGAAGACTTGGTGCTTTTTCTTTCTTTCTTTTGAAAACTGGGATATTTTCTCTTCTCCAGTACGGTAGCACTTCTCATGTTCTTCAGACTTTCAGAGATCAGAGTGGTTCAGCAGTCACACCTGCCAGTTCTCTTGGTAAGTACCCTGGGTTGTAATTCAGCTAGGCCTGACAGCTTGAACTCATCAAGGGAAGTTAGGTGACTGCTGAGTATCCCACTATTTACCTTGGATACTGACTCCCTCTCAGCCATCTTTCCTTTGTTGTTTCCAGTTTAAGGATCATCGTGTTGACAGAGAAAAGAGAGAAGCAAAAGAATCATTTAAAGCATCTAATATCCAACATTCCTTACCACCCACCCCAATAGCCATCCTATGCTTTCTTTCACCCTCTTTTCTCTAATATATCTACAAAAACAAAAGACCCTTCGTAGACTTTTGCTGCCTTAACTTTTTCTGAGTTTTCAGGCTGATCCTACAGGTCTCAGCATACTTTTTCTGGCATTCATCCCTCAGTAACCTGCCCTTTTCTGGTTTCTGTACATGTCTTCTTAAAATTTAAGTTAGTCAATGAATTTCATGTGCAGCTGTATTGGTTCCTATGAACACCTGTCCCTTTTTCTTCTCTATGCTATATTCTAAAATAGAATGTTCACTTCCCTTCAATGTTTCCTCTACTTCCACCTCAACAACCAGTTCCTTTTTGTAATTGGTGACAATTACATCCAGAACAGAAGTTCCTTCCAGTACCCCATCCACCTTTTGAAATATGAAATCTTCATTAAGGTAAGTCAAGAAATTATTACGTCCTCTGCTTATGACAAAAAAGACAGAGATCTCCAGTGGATATCTGGATATTTGAAATGCCCTCCACTACTATATCATGCCTCTTGAGTCAGGCTTGCTACCAGATTCAGAAAGGAAGGAGCTCGAGGGGAAGGAAATAAGCATTTATATAGCACCTACTATGTGTTAAGTGCTTTTAAGAAATATTAACTCATCTGATCCTTAGGACAACTCTATGAGGTAGGCGCTATTATTATTTTACTCATTTTTACAACTGAGGAAACTGAGGCAAGCCAAGTTTAAATGACTAGCAGAGAGTTACACAGCTAGTATCTAAAGCCAATTTGAACTCAAGTTTTCCTGTCTCCAGGCCCAGTGCTCTATCTACTGTGCTACCAGCTGCCATTTTACTCACCTACTCACCATCTTCTGCCCTATGAACATGCTACTACACCTTCAAAATTGTAATGCCCTAGGGCTATGCTGCCTGGACAACTGAAAGCCCACTCTATTTATCTGGGGCCACCCCAGGCTATTCACCCCTCCTTAATCCCATCTAGATCCTCTTACTATGTTTTTTTTGTATGAGTATCAATCTCACCCCTAACAAGGCCCAGATTCATTAGGAATCTAGCCCACTCTATTGGCATCACGATAAACCTTACTACTTTGACTGAAAGAAGGCTTGAGTGCTTGAATTCTCTCCAGGCAGACTCATCCCGTACCCTGACATTCTGGGGTTCCCAGCAACCCCAAACCACAGTAGCCCTAGACCTGACTGTGCTCCTTCATCCTGATCATCTTCCACCCTGCTGTCAAACCACTGTTGCTCCACCCTCCAAAACAGAATTACCTGCAGTCCTGCAGCTGGCTGACCCCATCCTTCTTCACCCCAGTTTTCTGTCCTGCCTATGCATACATACACAACTGCAAATGGAATTAAATCAACAATATCTTCTAGAAAGGATATATAAATCAACTATCCTATTGTTCCACTCACTATCCCTGATACTTCAAATACCAAAATTCCTTTCATGGCCACCACTCTCTTTACTTTCCCTATTAGAATGTAAGTTCCTTGAGGGAAAGTACTATTTGTATCCCCAAGGACTCAGAATGGTGCCTAGCACATCAGTGCTCTATAATTAGTTTCTTCCATTCATTCATTCACTCAAATGCCTGACCATACCATTCCTCAGCTTCAGAAGTTTCATGGACTTCCTATTGTCTGTTCAATAAAATACAAACTTCTGGTTGACATTTATAAAGGAAGGTCTTTTAAATCTGGCTCTAAAATATCTTTTCAGACTGATTCTGCATTACTCCCCCTCACATTCTCTACTTTACAACCAAACTAGTATACTTGCTATTTATTCCAAGTAGATAGTAAATCTATATCTGTCTCTACATCTTTGCCAGACTGGTCACCCTGCCTGCAATTCTCTTTCTTTACTCCCTCCTCTGGGAATGCCTATTTCCTGCCAAGGCTCAGCTCAAGTGTGGTCTCTTAGAAGAGGCTTTTCCTGATTCCCCCAGTTGTTAGCGCCCCACCCCTCAAATTACTTGCTATTTGGTTGTATATGTCTTCTAAATGTTTACTTACAATTGTAACCATTGCTTGGTCAAAGGGGCCAGAGCACTGTATCTTTGCCCTCCCCTCAAACATGTTCTGAACTTCTTTTGCATAACCTAGACCAGGTTCAGTCCTTGGGGAGGCTTAACTAAAAGAAAGGTCAGACTACTCTTCTTTCATTCTTTGGTTGTTATACTACCTGACAATAGCACCTGGGGAAGATTTACTTAATGATTAGGTTTTACTTCATATCTATAATCTCTTCAAAGGGAGGAGTAGAAAGGTACTAAGTATACAATGTAAATAGGTATAACACTAGTATTTATTTCTTATACACAAAAGAAATGCTAAATACTAAAGGTTCTTACAAGCCCAAGTTGACATAACAAGTAGCAATAATAACTACTGGAGGCTTACCTGGAGATTGAAACTTAAAATCAACAACACATAAAGCATTTTGGCACAATTGAATAGAGATTTTACATTTCACATTGGCCTGTTCTTTCTTGTAATAGACATCTCTGGCTAGCCAGGCCATAGATTTAGGCTCAACCTCTGGTCAGTGTTCATCTTTTCTTAGCACACTTAGAGACTCCTATATTATGTCCAGCCAGCGCCATTTAGAACCAAGATCTCCAGGACTATAAAATTCAAAGTCACCTTCAAGCCTGGGTACAGTCATCTCAAGATTGATGTTTACTGACCCAGAATCAGGCAAAGAAGCCCAAAGAAGAGGGTTCCAGGAACCCAGGCTCAACCTAGCTGCCATGTAGGAGCAGGTGACAGGGGTGGAGAAGGTCCAGTCAGTCTCCCCCAACATATAACATTCTGAGACTAGCATGATGCCTCCAAGAGGGTGGAAGGAAGAAGGGAGACAAGAATGGAGTCTCTCCTTTTTTAAAGGCTCATTGAATCACTGGCTCTTCTTGTTCAAAGGGCAAAAAGGGGGGTTTCTTCCTCATTCCCAAAGCCCAAAGCTCTTTAGCACTGAGTCACACATAGCAGGTCAAGAGCAGCCAGGGAATTCATCCTCCCCAAAGAGGCAGAAAACTGAGTTGGTGCTCATCATTGTCATCATAATCAAAATATTAATAGCATCTGTACAGTGCTTTAAAGTTTGCAAAACACTTTACAAATATTATCTCAGTTTATCCTTGCAACAACTCAAGGAGATAACAGTAGGTGCTATTATTAGCCTCATTTTACAGATGAGAATATGGAGGCAGACAGGTAATTTGACTTGCTAGTTACACACCTGCTAGGTGGCTAAGTCTGAATTTGAACTGAGGTCTTCTGACTCCAGGTGTAACACTTTATCTGTTTTTGCACACATAGTTAACTTGAACCAGAAATGGCAGCTTTTTTCATTCCCTGAATGTATTTTTATACATTTTGACATAGATTCTATCTCCCAACTAGGGCCATCTCCAAGTCATCCTGATTTATATGTTTCCACCATACCCAGAAGGCTCCAGAGGAGAAAGCGAGGCTGGTGCCCTTGCATAGTAGTCCCTCACTTAAATCCAATTCACTTGCAAGTTATGGCATCGCCTTCCTGACTCCATAGTCCTCTTCAAGAACGAAGAACAAACAACAACCGTCGCCAAACTCATTGATGGAAGTAACTGTCTCATTTTTGTCTGAGCACCTTAGCACCTGAGCACACTGTAGGTGCTCAGTGAATAAATACCTGTTGAATTGAATTGAACTGAATTTAAATTATTTTTTGTTTCCTCTTTCTGTATAAGTGATCTGTGCCATATTCTTAAGATCCAACTCCCTATTGATCTTTACCCAAATATTCTCCACCATGCTTTTCTCTGTTGGTTCCTATATTTCTTCACATAAGTACATCTTTTTAATATACAATGTTACCTAGCTCCCTTTCTGAATAAGTATGATACTCTGGCAGAGCCATATTCTCATCATGAGTCTTATCCTACCAAATTTCAGTAGTTGTATTGGCCTCCTTGCATGAGATTCTCTAGTTCACCTAACTTCTTACCCATATTTTGGGCAAATGGCTTTATCAAGTATTCAGCAGGTTTTAATATAGGGCTGCTTAATTATCTAGATTCCATAACAAGGGTTGCTCAGTAATAATAATCTAACTTTTATATTATGCTTTAATGTTTATAAAACCCCTTTCTCACAATAATACTGTGAGATAGGTAAAACAAGTATTAGTATCCCCATGTTGCAGATAAAGACCAAATATGTTATTATTCTTATAGAACACTTGTGAGTGTCATTAGTAAGTTAAGCAGTCTGATAAATTTATGAAAACACCCAGTGTTTGTGCCAGAAAATGTAAGCCTAATCCTTTATTACCCAAAAGTAGCTTAGGGAGTTCTCCTGGAAGCTAAATATTTAAGAGCAGAATATTTGGCTTCAGTTTATGATTTTTTTTTCCAAATAAGGATAAGTGATATGTGGTATTACAGGGCAAAAGGTCATCATGGGCCTTGTTTATTCCCAACTCTCATTCAGATGCTAGATTGCAGCTCTCTGTGAAGAATCCTGAATGTACTTTGTTGAGAGGATGAGGCCTGGCCACAACTGAGAGAGCCCTAGGGTGTCAGAACTTATTTCTTCTCAGGAGTAATTATGGTGGAGGTAGGGGTCAGTTTCTCTGACTAATTCAAGGGGTGGATAACCTGCAGCCTCAAGGTCACATGTGACCCTCTAGGTCCTCAAGTCCAGCCCTTTGACTGAATCCAAACTTCACAGAACAAATCCCCTTAATGAAAGGATTTGTTCTGTAAAACTTGGACTCAGTTAAAAGGCCGCACCCAAGGACCCAGAGGACCACATGTGGCCTCAAGGCTGCAGGTTCCCCACCCCGAGTTTAACTTTTAACATTTTTCAGCAGAGTGCCCAACTTTCTCATTTATTTCTAATTGAAATCCTTTTCCTGTGGGTCTTCTGGCCCATGAGAAATAGAAGTTTAACCATTTCATTCAAAAAAAGATCATTTTCAAGTTATATGTATCTAGTCAAACAAGGCAAGAATAGTTAATCTGCTCTAACCCTCTTTATCATTGGTGTTTTTTCATATGGCCCTTTATTAATCTTAAGTCAAGATACAAATATTTACTATTGTTATTATTACTGATTTTACAAGGTCTCTCCCTTTCCTCCTGTCTTGCAGGCTAGGGCAACTGGTTACAAGTGGAATGGACAAAGAAATTATATGGAGCAGGAGGAAAAACTCAGCAACCTTCATTTAGTCTTATTCTTTGTTCCACTACCATCAAGTCCTTGTGCATATTGTATTAAATGTATCTGACTGTTTGCACATAAAGGCAGATGCATAGAATACACTTGGAAACATGCACACACATATGTATATACACAGACATGTTCATACATAAAGAATAGCACTTGCATCCATAATGTCCCATGAATGCATATATACATGCACATACACTCATATAAGGTACATATGTAAACACATGTGCACATGCATATGGGAACATACACAATTATTCCCTGTATTTTTTTTTACTGAAAGCCCTAAAGAAACACTCTTCTGGTACCAAGCTGACCTAGGTGCCTTGTATTGTTTTCTCAAGATAACAATCCTTCCATATGTTTACAGGAAGTTGAATGAATTAACTGATCTGCCTGTAATCCAGTCTGCAGTCTGAAACACACAATTAGATCAATTTGTGCTTTTGCTTTCTCACCCTTAGATGCAGCTAAACATTTCCTCTACCACCTTTGTTGACCTGAATCACAGTAGGTACAGTTAAAAGTAGAAGACAGGTAGGGCAAAATCCCCTAAAATGCTCTTGAGAGAATCTCTGGGAAAATTAGTATGCAAAAAGGCAATTCACTCCCATAAAGCCAGAGACTCAGGCTACAGGAAGAAAATGCAAAGCCACATTCCTGGATAGGGACAATTGCAATTCGTATCTTTAAAATAAAATACATTGTTCAAAACAGAGCTTTGGTCAGTTCTAGAACTAAGATCTAAATAACTTCAATTTTGAATGTTCCTTTTTATATCGTATCTTCTCTGGTATTTGTCAAGAGGTGAATCTTAGGTGGCAGCTTCTGAAAGTGTCTTGGAAAAATTAAATTTGTAAAACTGGGCAGCCCTGATGTTGTATGTTATATCAGATCAACTTTCATTATTTTTTAATGAATCTTTATAATTCTTGTTCCAGATCTCCACACGGTTGACTTGTGTTCACCTTGCTGTGCAATGATTTAAAGGACGCTGCATCTAATAACAGAGGAAAATGATGAATTATAGATGCCAAATCATCCAGCAGCGAGTCAGGTTGCACTGGGGTAAGATTGTAAGCAATAAAGAATTTCTTTGTTCAGCTTCTAAGTTTGGGGCAAATAGACAACAGCTGCTGAGATAATTAAAAAGAGACATGCCAACCTGTCTAGTAATATGCTAATCTGATTGTTTTTATATGGAAGCATAAAACAAAATATGAGGAATATTTACCAGTTTAAATGAAGAAGCCTTGTCCATATGGGTAAATGCAAAGTGATTATATTCGGATCATGTTCTGGACAGCTATAGAGAGACCAAGACAAGGAAAGCATCTCCACAGTCAAACTTTTAATAGACTGGAAAGTCTATTAGAAATAGATGGAACTGGTGATAGATGGGGAACAAAGAGGGCAAGATTGGTTATTTGTTAACAATATGAACCTGGGTAAATCACTTAAGCATTCTTAGTTTCAGTTTTTCCAACTATGAAACAGTTACCCTAACAAGCTCACTGGGCTTTCATAAATGCAAGGAAAGCAGTGATCAGATTTTGTTGCTAGAAGAAATGAAGGACAAAGATTGCCAGCTCCACCTTGCTCTTTCAGTCTTGCTAAGAGAAAGTCCAGGGTAATTTGCAAGGGCCCTCCTTGTGGTAATAGCCAAGGACATGATAGAAATTAAATAGAATATTCTTACTATAATCCAAAGAGTAGTCAGGCATGAATAGGCTGTAGGGAAGAAAAAAAGCAGTTCAAAAGACAGATGATACTGAGTGTTGTTCACTGGCTGAGTTCCAGTTGTGGGTCTGACTCACAAAAGAGCTGAAATTGCCCTGAGACTATGGACTAGATTCACAAAATGAGCTATAACAATTACCCCTTGGGACTGCATAACAGCCTAATGGAGAAAGCTGTCTAGCAGATGACATCAGCAGATCTATGGGAAAGCTGTAAACAGTCCCTTCAGAGGCAGAAAAGAGTTCTAACTGGAATATACCCCTAGGAGGGAATGAGGGAATAAGCCTTTAAATAGTGCTTACTGTGTATCAGGCACTCTACAAAATGTTTTTTACAAATATTTTCTCATTCGACCCTCACAACTTTGCAAGCTAAGTGCCATTATTAGCCCCATTTTACAGTAGCAGAAACTGAGGTAAATATAGGTTAAGTGACCTCCCCAGGGTCACAGAGCTGGTAAGTGTCTGAGGCTGGATTTGAAGTGAGATTTTCCTGACTCTGAGCCTAGTGTTCTATCCACTACACCAGCAGCTGCCTCTGGAGACTGAGTTGCTTTGCATCTTTGTGTTCCCTATACATGTCCCCTAACTAAACATGTTCACTACATGTATTTCCTCTCTAGATGCCTTTACAATGCATGTTCCCTCTTCCCTACTACTACTGGTATGGGAATCCATGTTAGGGTATGTCCCTGTGTGTACAGGTAAATTTTTTTTTGTTATTTATCTTGCCATGCCATTAATTAAATATATTTTTATTTAAACTAATATGCTTTATGGTTTGGTCTGATAAAAGAAAAAGACTGGTGAGGGCTGTGAGCTGTGATTCTGAGTAGATACTGGCCAAGCATTCCTTGAGCATGGATGTAGCTTTCAAGGTCTTTTGAGGGGAACTCAGGCTATATGAGGATCAAACAAATGAATTAGTGTATTTGAAAGTGCTTCTTTTCCACAGCTATGGGTAGAAAAGGCATTTTAATTTTTTTATTTTTTGCCTTTTGGAGGGCAACTGGGGTTAAGTAACTTGCCCAACATTACACGGCTAGGTTTTTTTTGTGTGGGTGTTAAGTGTCTGAGGCCAGAACTGAACTTGGGTCCTCCCGACTCCGGGGCCAGCGCTTTACTCACTGAACCACCTAGCCACCCCGAAAAGGCATTTAAAACCAAGAATAAAGGCTATTTATCATGTTGTTTTTCAGTCGTGTCTGACTCTTTGTGACCCTTTTTGGGGTTTTCTTGGGAAAGATACTGGAGTGTCTTGCCATTTCCTTCCCCAGTTCTTTGTAACAGAGGAAGAAACTGAGGCAAACAGGGTTAAGTGACTTTCCCAAAGTCATAAAGCTAGTGTCTGAGGCCACATTTGAACTCAGGTCTTCCTGACCTTTATAGCTCAGTCCAGAGCTTTATACATTGGGCCACATAGCAACCCCAAAATTACAATTACAAAAAGACAAACCAGATAAGTTTAATTACATAAAACTGAAAAGTTTCTGCACAAATTTAATGCATCTAAGTGGCTCAATGTAGAAAAAAAAATTTTTGTTATCAAATTTCTTTAATAAAGATTTGGCATGAAAACTTTACAAGCAATTAACATATATATACACACATATATACATACATACATACGTACACAGCCAAAGGTCATTCTCCAATAGATAAGTGGTAAAAGTTTATGAATAATTTTTCCCAAAAGAATTGCAAACTATTAACAACCAAATGAAAGAATGCTCTAAATTGCTAATTATAAAAGAAATGCAAATTAAAACAACCCAGATTTTTTACTTCATATGCTGCAAATTGATAAAGATGAAAAAAGATGGGAATGGTCAATGTTGTAGTAGTTATAGAGAATAGGCAGAATAGGGCATTACTGGTAGAGATATGAATCAGTATAGCCATTTTAGAAAGCAATTTGGAATTTTGCAAATAAAATGTCCCTATATACACCAAAATATTTATAACAGCACAGTTTGTAATAGCAAAGAATAGGAAACAAAGTAGACGTCCAGAGGGATAACCATACAAATTATGATGCATGGAGTATTAGTGGACTATAGGAAATGACCAATATGGTGAAATAGGAAATGACAAATATGGTGAATACAGAAAAGCATGGAAAAATCTATATGAACTGAGGAAGAGTGAAGGAAGTAGATCCAAGAAAACAATATACACAAAGGACTACAACAATGTTAGTAGAAAGAACCAGAAAAAAATCAAAAGGGAATGTCTCCAAAAAACAGACATGAGAAGACACCCATACTCCTACGCAGAAGTGGGAAGTTGAAGACTATGGTACGGTACATAGAACATATTTTCAAACATTTTTTAAGTTTCAGATTTTTTTAAATATAGTGATGAGTTCGGTTGACTTTTTTTTCTCTTCTTTTTCTTTGTCTTTAAAAATGTTATTTTTTTATATGAGTTAGCTCTGGGAAGGAGAGAAAAAAAATAGTTGGGGAAATTTTGGTGATATAAAAAAAATGGGTCAGTTGGGTGGTACAGTGGACAAAGTGCCAACCCTGGAGTCAGGAGGACCTGTGTCATTTAACCCTGTTTGCCTTCGTTTCCTCATATGTAAAATGAGCTGGAGAAAGAAATGGCAAACCATTCCAGTATCATTGCCAAGAAAATTCCTGGAGTCATGGAGAGTAGGACACCACTGAAATGACTAAACAACAACAAAAAAAGACGTCAGTAAAATTTATATAAATTATTGTAAGTGCTTCTTTGTATTGAGTACTATAGCATATTTCTTATACACACAACACGAAAGCATGTACAAGTACCGTTCTTACAGCTAGGAATAAAAAGAAAGCCAAAACAGTCCCCGCTCTCAAGGGGCTCAACATCTAACAACTAGGTACAAGGAAGAGAGATACAGGGTAACCTCAGAGGAAGGGCACTAGCATCGCTCTTACAGAAGGTGGGGCTTTAGAAGCCATGGAAGCCAGGAGGCAATGAGAAGGGAGACTGACTATTCCAGGCACAGAGGAGAGTCAATAGAAATTCAAAGTCTCAAAGAGGCTGGTGCCATTGATCACAGTGTGTGGAGAAGCTTAATATGTAAAAAGACTTGAAAGGAAGAGGCTAAGTTATATGGAGTCAAACAAGGGATTTTATATTTGATTCTAAAAATAATAGGGAGGAACTAAAATTTATTGAATATGAGGGTGACATAGTCAGACTTGCATTATATGTTTTTTTAATTAATTAATTTATTTTTAGTTTTCAACATTCATTTCTACAAGATTTTGAGTCACAATTTTTTCTCTCCATATCTTTCCCCTACTCCCCACCCCAAAAGAGCAAGCCTACTGAATACCCCTTCCCCCAATCTGCTCTCTCTTATATCCTCGCCCTTTACCCCACCTAACTTTCTGGTAGGGCAAGATGGGTTTCTATACCCCAGTACCTGTATGTCATATTTCCCAGTTGCATGTAAAAACATTTTTTTTTAATACTTGTTTTTAAAACTATGAGTTCCAGATTATCTCCTCCTCTTCCCTCCTTACCCACCTCCACTGGGAAGATAAGCAATTCAATACAGATTGTACATGTGTAGTTACCCAAATAAGTTCTACAGTAGTTATATTGTGGAAGACTAACTATATTTCCGTCCATCCCATCCAGCCCCCCAATTTATTCCACACTCTCCTTTGATCCTATCCCTTCTCAAAAAATGCTTGCTTCTAACTACCCTCTCCCCTAATCTGCCCTCCTTTCTATCATTCCCTCCTCTTATCCCCTACCCCTCTATTTTCCTGTAGGGTAATATATCCAATTGAGTGTTTATGTTATTCCCTTCTTAGGCCAAATTAAATGAGAATTAGGTTGTCCCATTTCCTTTTACCTTCCTGCTCTTCTCAATTGTAATAATTTTTCTTGCCTCTTTTATATGAGATAATTTAACCTAATCTAGCACTCCCTTATCTTCTCCCAATAAACTCCTCTCTCACCTCTTAATTTTATTTTTTAAATATCATCCCTTCATATTCAACTCATCCTGTACCCTGTCTATGTATACATGAACATACAAATGCCCACACTCACATATATATTTTAAAAACACATACAAAATCCTATATGTACATATATATATACATACACACACACACACACACATATATATACACATATATATTCCCTTCAGCTGTCCTCATACTGAGAAAAGTCTTATGAGTTACAATTATCATTTTTTCATGTAGGAATATAAATAGTTCAACTTTAATAAGTTCCTTATAATTTCTTTCCCCTGTTTACCATCTCATGCTTCCTCACTTCCTGTATTTGAAAGTCAAATTTTCTGTTCAGCTCAGGTTTTTTCATCAAGAATGCTTGAAAGTCCTCTATTTCATTGAATGACCATATTTTTCCCTGTAGCATTATACTCAGTTTTGCTGGGTAGGTGATTCTTGGTTTTAGTCCTAGCTCCTTTGACCTCTGGAATATCATATTCCAAGCCCTTCAATTCCTTAATGTAGCAGCTGCTAGGTCTTCTGTTATACTGATTGTGTTTCCACAATAGTCAAATTGTTTCTTCCTGGTTACTTGCAGTATTTTCTCCTTGACCTGGGAACTCTGGAATTTGGCTATAATATTCCTAGGAGTTTTCTTTTTGGGATCTTTTTCAAGAGGTGATCAGTGAATTTTCCAATTTCTATTTTGCCCTCTGGTTCTAGAATATCAGGGCAATTTTGCTTAATAATTTCTTGAAAGATAGTGTATAGACTTTTTTGATCATGGTTTTCAGGCAGACCAATAATTTTTAAATGATCTCTCCTGGATCTATTTTCCAGGTCAGTGGTTTTTCCAATGAGATATTTCATATTGCCTTCTATTTTTTTCATTTGTTTGTATCTATTTTATAGTATCTTGATCTCTCATAAAGTCATTGGCTTCCAATTGCTCCAATCTAATTTTGAAGGAGTTATTCTCTTCAGTGACTTTTTGAAATTCCTTTTCCATCTGGTAAATTCAGCTTTTTAAAGCATTCTTCCCCTCATTGGCTTTTTGGACCTCTTTTGCCATTTGAGTTAGTCTATTTTTTAAGGTGTTATTTTCTTCAGTATTTGTTGGGGTGTCCTTTAGCAGGCTGTTAACTTGCTTTTCATGATTTTCTTACATCATTCTCATTTATCTTCCCAATTTTTCCTCCACTTCTCTTACTTGATTGTCAAAATTTTTCTTGAGCTCCTCCATGGCCTGTAACCAATTTATATTTTTCTTGGAGGCTTTTGATGCAGGAGTACTGACTTTGATGTCTTCCTCTTGCTCCATGCCTTTATACTTTTTGTCCCAAAAAAGGATTCTATGGTCTGTTTGTGCTTCTTCTGTTTGCTCATATTGGCAGCCAATTACTTGACTTTTGAGCCCTTTGCCATGGTAGAACTCTGCTTCCAAAATGCTTTTTTTTTTGGAGGGGAGAGGGCTGGGCAACTGAGGTTAAGTGACTTGCCCAAGGTCACACAGCTAGAAAATGTGTGTCAAGTGTCTGAGGCCATATTTGAACTCATGTCCTCCTGACTCCAGGGCCGGTGCACTGTTCACTGCGCCACCTAGCCACCCCCCTCTGCTTCCAAAATGGAGAGAGCTATGTTCCAAATCACTAGGGTTTTTGCAGCTGCCGGAGCTATTAGCCCTCTCTACAGCCCCACATGGGTCGGCTCACTGGTCACACACCCCAAGACCACCACCCAAGACCATGATCCGGATCCAGGAATGTCAAAGCAAGAATGATTACCTTCTGAATGGTCACTTGGTCCCCCTACAATCTGCAGGCCAGGAGCTCTGGAAGCAGCCACACAGCAGTGGCTACAGCCACCATGCCTCTTCTGCTCACTCCAGGGGTAGCAGCCAGACTGCACTCCCCCTATTTGAACAAAGTTCCACACTGACATTTTACATTGTCTTTGGCATTTGTGTATTGAGAAGTCTGGAAACTGCCACAGCTGCTGATGATCCACTCTCCCAAAGTCACTTCAGCCATGGCTGGTTGGGGCCACCCTGGGGCTAAAACCAGGAGCTCACATGGGGCTGGGCTCCCAGAACACTGTGATGGACCCTTCCTGTTGGCTGCCAGGCTTCCTTCAGTGGGAGATTTGTTTCTCTCTGTCACTTTGTGGGTTCTGTAGCTCTAAAGTTTGGTTAGAGTAATTTTTTACATGTACTAGAGGAGGTGGAGGTCAGAGCCACGCAGAAGTCCTGTTTCTACTCCACTGTCTTGGCTCTACCCCATCAGACTTGTACTTTAAAAAAAGATCACATTGGCAGTTGAAAGAAGGATGGACTGAAGAGAAATTTAAGGTGAGGAGACCAGCTAGGAGCCTTTTAAAATAGTCCAAGTGTAGGGTAGTCAGAAGCAAACACTTTTGAAAAGGAACAGGGTCAAAATAGAAAATAGAAAAAATGGGGGTGTGGGATAGGATGGAGCGAAATAGAGTCTTTTACAACATGACTACTATGAAAATGTTTTGCATAACTACACAATATAACTATGTATAACCTATATTGAATCGCTTATCTTTCCAGTGGGGGTGGGTGAGGAGGGAAGAAGGGAAAGAATGTGGAACTCAAAGTTTTAAAACAAATGTTAAAAAATTATTGTTACATGCAACCAGAAAATAAAATATACAGGCAATGGGATATAGAAATCCATCTTGCCCTACAAGAAAGTAAGGAAAGGGGGGCGGAGGAAGGGGTGGGATAGGAAGGGATATATGAGAGGGCAGACTGGGGGAAGGAGTAATCAGTATTCTTGCCATCTTGGGGTGAGGGTAGGGAAGAGATGGGGAGAAAATTTGGAACTCAAAATCTTGTGGAAATGAATGTTGAAAAATAAAAATAAATAAATTCTGGAATAAAAATAAATAAATACTGGCTCAATAAAAAAAGCTGAAATGAAAAAATAAAATAGTCCAAGCGCGAGGTGGTGTCTATACCTAGGTTGTAGTCGTACCAGAGGAAAGAAGGGTGCACATATAAGAGATACTGGGATGGCAGAATAAATGGGACTTGACAACACTTTAAGGTTCACAAAACACTTTTCTCACAGGAGACACATTAGATAGTAAGTACAATTATTGTTATTCCCACTTTAGAGATTAGAAGCCCAAATAAATGAGTGCCATGGATACAAAATCTTACCCATTAACAAACTCCCTAAAAATGACAATGGACCTAAATAGAAATTAATGACTCTAAGAGATGTTAATTCTTAAAACAAAGTCAAAAGAATGAGAAAAAAAGAGGAAAATGTAAAATATTTTATATAAAAAAACAGCTGACCTGGAAAACAGATCAAGGAGAAACAATTTAAGAATCATAAAAGTACCTGCAATCCATGATGGAAAAAAAGAACCTGGATATCATATTTCAAAAAAGTCATTTAAAAAAATTGCACTGGGGCAACCAGGTAGCACAGCGAGTAAGAGCACCAGCTCCAGTGTTGAGAAGACCTGGAGATTGAATCCTGGGCTCAGACACTTAGCACCCCCCCAGAAACACCTGGCTGTGTAACCTTGAGCAAGTTACTTAACCCCAATTGCTTAGGGGCGGCCAGGTGGCTCAGCGAGTAGGAGCACCGGCTCCAGTGTCGTGATGACCTGGATCAAATCCAGGCTCAGATACTCAGCACCACACCCAGAAATAACTGGCCGTGTAACCTTGAGCAAGTTACTTAACCCCGATTGCTTAAAAAAAAAATTGCACAGATATTAGAATAAGAAAGTAATGTGAAAATAGAAAATCTACCAATCATATCCCGAAAGAAACCCCAAAATGAAAAAAGGTAGTCAATTGAGAAAGATGGCCTATAAGCAGTTTTATGTTTTGAAGATATTTTAAGAAAGGAAAAAAGGAAGGAAGGGTAGAAGATACATTAAGAGAAAATGGAAGAAAAGATCAGAGAACTTGTTAATATACATAACCATGCTGTGCAGATAGAATTATATGCAAATACAGATGGGTAAAAAGAGCTGAGAATCATTGAACTTCACTTTTCACTTCATTAAAGTGGTCAAAAGAAGACAGAACAGGCACACACTGGTGGAGAAAAACATTAAACTTAGCAAGTAGAGAGCTAGGAATGGGAAGAGAGAAAAGGGAAACATAAGAGGAAAGATAAATTCATGGAGGGATTAATCTTAAATGCAGGGTTAATCTTAAAATAAATCATAAGCTTAGAGGAAAATAGTTAAGAGGTTAAAAGGAAAAAAAAGAAATGGTAATACTTTGAAATAAAGAGGGAGGAGCATAGACAAGAAAAAATCTAAGTGAATAGGATGAAGAAAAACCCATAACTAACTACCATAACTGTAAAAATAAACAGTGTGAACTCATTCATAAAATGGAAGAAGTCAGCAAAACACATTAGAAAGCAAAATCCAATAATATTTTTATTTATAAGAAACACACTTGTAGCATAAAGATTCACAGAGTTAAAATATAATAAAATAAAGTTAAAATCTATTTTGCCTCAGGTGAACACAGAAAAAGGGTGATAATTACGATTTCAGACAAGGCAAAAGCAAAAATTGCCTTAATTTAAAAGAGATAAAGAGGGAAACTAAATTTTGCTGAAAGGTAAAATAGACAATGATTTGATTTCAGTACCTAACATATATGCATTCAATGGTGCAACTTCTCAATACTTAAAGGTAAAACTAAATTACAAGGAGAAAGAGACAGTAAAATTATAATAGTGGGGCACCTTAATTTACTCCTATAAACCCTAGATAAATCAATAAAAAAAATTCAGTGGGGGGGTGGGGGGGGTGCCTAGGTGACACAGTGAATAGAGCACTGGCCCTGGAGTCAGGATGACCTGAGTTCAAACTCGGCTTCAGATACTTAACACAAAACTAGCCATATGATCTTGAGTGAGTCACTTAACCCCAATTGCCCTACCTTCCCTCCTCCAAAAAAAAAAAGACAGCTATCAAAAAGTGTTTAAAAAAAATCACTGGTACAGAGAACTGCCAGGTGAGAAAGCTTTTTCTGCCAATGTATGTCAGCACCTTCTATTCAATTTATAATCTTAGTATCCCTACAAGTTAAGTGACTTTACTTAGCATCAAAAAGTCAATGTTTCAAAAGAGGGAAGGTATTCCTGGCTGTGAGGCCAGCTCTCTATCTACTATATGATTACTTATTAAATTAAATACTAGAAAGAACATCCAAATGGGCGTTTATAGATTTTTACCAACTATGAGAAGATTTGGCAACTCCATGGAAACCTCTAACTGCCTATGATTCCATTAACAGGATATGTTAAGTGTTTCTAAGAATTCACTTGAAAGAAGTGGTATATGTTCTTCACATACCATGAGACTGACATTGAGTTTCTTCAAAGAGAAAAAACTAAGTCATGGTCCCTGACTCACTGTCAGATTTATCTGTGCTTGTCTGCCTCTTTCTAGGTTGAATTGTTTATTCTATTGTTTGATTTTAAAATAGGGTGTTGCATATGCAATTTTCAGTGATGGATGATTTTTTTTTTAAAGTTTTAACTTCTAAAAATAAATATCAGATTCTTTGTATACCATCTATTATTCTACCTAGTCCCCCCCCAACCCCCCCCACATCAATTTTTTGGAGAAAGAATGATTCAAATAATCATATTAAAGTATTTCATCCTACATATATTTTTCTCTGCCCTCACTAGGCTCTAGCATAAAAGGTAAGCAGTAACAGAAGTGCTCTGAAGGCCTGATAATTGTTTAAGAACAAGATTTGACCACTGTTTATACCTCTTCTCTGGACTTTTTAAGGTTCCAAAGTTTAATCAGAAAGGATGATTATTTTGCTAGATATCTTGAATTTCTCTCTATCTACAGAGACAACTGGAGTATTTACTCTCATTTATATCTCCTTTCCATTCAGTCTTCTTTTCCCCCTCCAATGACACTACAAAGTATGTGTATCTGATGGGGAGGGGTATTATGCAAATAAATATAGTTTATATTGACATTAAAGTGAGAGAGAGGTCACATGGCATAGTGGACAGCTTTGGAGTCAGGATGGCCTAGCTTCAAGTCTCACCTTTGACACATACTAGATGTTACCCTGACCCAATTACTTAACCTCTCAATGGCCCAGGTAACTCTCTAAGACTATAAAGTGGTGGGTGGCTAGGTGTCAATCAGCATTGGTAGACCAAGTTACCTCACTAGAAATTCTATATATTATAATATAATGTAAATCACAGCTTGTTCAAATAATGGTAATAACAACATGAACAAAATGAAATATTAATGAGCATGAAATATAAGGGAGTTCAGCAGGGTTAACAGTACAAAACTTTTTAGTAAAGGGATATGCAAAGCTTTTGGAGTTATCAAAAATGTAGATTTGCAGAAACAATAGTATTTAATCAGTCTGCCTACCACTCAATATTTCTTGTTCCCTCTTTGTCATCTTTAGAAGCCCCTACAGTATTAGCTTAATTTAAATGCCTTAAACAAGAGGTTTCTGACATTTTTTGAGTCATGGATTCTTCTGGCAAACTGGTAAAGTCTATTTACCCTTTCTCACAATGATGTTAATATACAGAATTACAATGGAAACCAATTATATAGAAATATGGTTATCAAGAAGATTAAGAGGAAGCCTTTTAGCCTAGTCCACCTTTCATACACAAACCTCCTAGGCAAAGATCTAGAGCAGTGGTGTCAAACTCAAATAGAAACAGATACCTGTGGACCACATATTGATAGAGACTACAAATTAATACTATCCATGTCACAATGTATTTTATTTATTTTATTAAATATATCCCAATTGCTTTTTATTCTGGTTCTGGCCACACTAGGGAGTTTTGCAGGCTCTGAACTGGACATCTCTTAAGAGAATGCATCAGAATGAATTCTGATCAGGAAAGCCAAGAAGTCACAGGAAGTCATTTTTTCCAGCCCACACTGACTTAGAAAGATTGGCAGAGAGCATAATGGGGATAGGATCTGGCCAGAAGTGCCCATGCAAGGGTTTAGGAAGGTGTATTTCAGTGTCCAGGGGTGGAAAGAAGGTCAAGGCAGGGTACACCAGTGCAGAAAGAGATCCCAAGAGATTTCTGAGTAAGCACTGGTTATAGGAATGGGTACCATCTGGTAGGTCTGTTATCCACTAACTAATCCTTGGTAGGTAGGTGATAGTTTAGGGTGGAAAAAAGCAGTTGCTAGCATTGGTCATAGCTATGGATGGAACATGGAGCTGGGAATCAAATGGAAGCTATGTGGCTCTGATCCCAGAAGCAGAGCATGATATCCCTAACCAAAGGGGAGTCAGCAATTTGGTTGTTCTGAACCTGCAAAGCCTCCCAGTAGGCCAATAGTGACTGAGTTGAGCAGCCTCCTTAAACTCTCAACATAAAGAAGCCAACAGGCCCAATACTGAGTCAGGAACCTGCAGAACTCAGACATGCAGAGCAGTGAACAGACCTGTTCCTGAATCACACCACATTGGGGGCACTGAAAGCACATAATGAAAGAATGTTAAAGCAGAAGAAGGATGTAAGAGGAAAGATGCTCAGGTCAGACATCTTCCCACAGAAGTATACAGAGCCCAGTACTAATAAAACTCTAGAATCAAGAAGCAGGCTGGAAGAATAAGCAAACAAATAAACAAAGAATCTGACTATAGAGAGCTATTATGGTAAGATGGAAGTTCAAGACACAGAGAAGAAAAGAATAACTTGAAAAGTTATTTAAGGCAAAGCCTTAAAGAAAAATTTAGCTTGGAAACAAATTCAACAAGAATTCCTAGAAGAATTATAGCAAGAATTTTAAAAAAGAACTAAAAAATATTTTAAAAACCAAAAAATATTTTTAAAAAGTATTTAAAAACCAATTTAAAAAACCAGAATAGGAAAGAATGGGAAAAGAGAAAAGGGTTAGGGAAGAAAAATGTGAAAATATGAAAAGAGAATGATCAACTTGAAAAAACAGGTACAAAACCTTACTTGAAAATTGAAAATTGGAATTGGTGAAATGGAAGCTAATGACTCCATGAGACATCAAGAAACAATAAAACAAAGTCAAAAGACTAAAAAAAGCAAAAATATGAAAATAAACTAACTTGAAAATAGATCAAGGAGAGATAATCAAAGAGTTATTGAACTACCTGAAAGTCATGAACAAATAAAAGCCTACACATCATATTTTAAGAAATCATATAAGCAAACTGTCTAAATATCTTAGAACTAAAGGGCAAAGTAGAAATTGAAAAAAAATTCCCATTCATTTCCTAAAAAAGAAACAAAACCCAAAATGAAAAATTTCCAGGAATAGCTTAGCCAAAATCCAGAGTAACTAGGTGAAGGAAAGAATATTGCAAGCAGCCAAAGAGAAAAAATTCAAGCACTGAGGAACCATAGTCAGCATCACATAAGATTTTTAGTAGTTAGCACCATAAAGAAACAGAGAGTTTGGAATACGACATTGAAGAAGGCAAAGGATCTAGGTATACAAATAAGAATAATCTATCCAGCTAATCCTGCAGGGGGAGATGATTTTTTAATGAAATAAGAGGATTTCCCATAATTCCTGGTGAAAAAAAAAAGCCAAGTAGAAAATTTGACATACGTTAAACACAGGAGTCAAGAGAAGCATAAAAAAGCAAACAACTGAGGAATCATAAGGGACTGAAAAAGATTAAACTGTTTGCATTCTTATATGGGGAGAAAATACATTTAACCCCTCAGAACTTTATCATCACCAAAGATCTTAGAGGCAATCTAATTAGAGGGTCTAGGTGTGACTCTATTATATTTGGTTAAAAAAAAAAGCAGAAAGATGAGGAAGAAGAATACCCTGGGAGGAAGGGGAAAGGAAAGGAAGAATGGGGAAAATTATCTCATATAAATGGGATGCACAAAAAGGAGTTTATACAATAAGGAGGGGACAGAGGGTGACATTTAAACCTCACTTTCATCTGACCTGGTTTGGATATAGCTATGTGAGAATTTGTTTTACATGGCTATACATATAGTAATGGGTTTTGTTTTTCTTGCCTTCACAATAAGTAGGGGGAGGATTAAGGGGAAAGACAGAATTTGGAACTGAAAATTACATAAAACTGAATTTTAAAAAATATTTTTTAATATTTTAAATATTTTAAAATATTTTTTAAAAAACAAGTTCACTGATCCCAGATCATGAACTTCTCCCTTAGATCAACACAAGAGTTAGTGTTCATAATGCATTTCAGCTTTAGGCATGGAACTAAGGCATTCAGCTTCTGGACCTGGAAATGTCTCATCATCAGCCCTGAGAGTTGTAGTAATTTTGGCTCTTCTGCATTTTTTTGTTAAGAGCTAAGCTAAAGGCTAGGTGATACAGCGAGTAGAGCACTGGCCCTGAAGTCAGGAGGACCTGGGTTCGGATCTGGCCTCAGACACTTGACATACACACACAAAAGCTAGCTGTGTGACCCTTGGGCAAGTCACTTAACCCCAATTGCCCTACCCTCCCCCCTCCAAAAAACAAACAAAAAAAAGAGCTAAGCTAAAAAATCAGAAGTACAACATTTAAAGTTTCTGTTTTTTCTTCAATATAAAGCATCTTGCAGAGAGTAAAAAGGGAGAGAAGTCTATTCTGTAAGTAAATTCAGGTGGGAAATTAAAATTCCTTAATGAAACCAAGAAAATTTAAAAAATAAGAATATTTTGTCACCCTATTTTCTACGTCACCCATTTTTATATCAAACAGTACTTCATAACCTCAAAGGCCAGATTTTGTTTCTCCTGTCTGTCAAAAAGTCCCATGTAAGCAAATGTTAACCTTCTTTATTGGTCTTATGAGAGTATAGGTTTTAGGTCACTCTGATACTTGATAAGACTGATGTGGTTTTTGAATGACTTTCATATCACTGTAATCAATGTTACTTTTCTGGTAACTGCTGGAATATATTACTCAAGAAGCCAAATGATTTCATAAAGTCCTTTTTCTCCCCTCAAAGGTACAGGAATAACTTTGGTGAATACATTCCATTCCATTCTGACCCATCCCAAACACCCATTTGTCTTTATGGATTTAGAAGTATGGTATGATAGGGAGAGGATTCTACTGAAAGAACTGGCAAATCTGATTATTTAACTGATGTCAATAATCTTTGCAAGGTCATGAAGAATGAATAAGGTATAGCAGGACTAGATAATAGTAAATGACGAGTATGTAAAGTTGATTTCAATTCCTAGCAAAAGTCTAGAACACATTTGTGATAGGAGTATTATCCAAAACCCAACCTTTATGTAAGTTAGGCTAATTTTTCAGTAAAAAGCATCCTCAGGAATTGATTGGCTCAGGGTTAGGCTACAAGCTCAAACTATTGACATCAAAAGCCATGGGGCCTTCTAAGCATGCTTAGAAGCTTAGAAAACAATTGGAAATGCAGACAGGGGACAGACCTTCACTTATCTAAATCAATTCAGGGTACCCTCAATGCATAATTGTTGAATATCTTCCAACTATGGTTAAGTAAATCTTCCTCTGAATGACCTATAAATATTTCATTTCACTCTAACATAAACTACCAAGAAATTAGCCTGAGTCAGATTCAGTCCTGAACAACATTGAAATGATAGTTTTTGAGCACTTAAAAATGGAAGCAGTGACTATTAAATGTTAACATGACTTCATCAATAACAATTCATGTAAGAGTAATGTCATTTCCTTTTTTTCTTTCCCCAAACTAGGTTGGTAAAACAGCAACCCATGGTAGATAGTCTCATAGTAAAAATCATCTTGGTTCAACTCCTACCTCAAAAATATAACAGCTATGTGATCTTGGGCAAGTTATTTAACTTCTCCATGCCCTCAGGCAACTCTCTAACCATAGGATAGAGAACAAATTGCTCATATGCATTGGTACAGGGTGTTTTCACATCAAAATCACAGGTCTGTACCAAAACCAAAACACTATAGTATTAAGGGAAAACTGAAGGCATACCTAGATTTCAGCAAAGCATCTTACAAAGTCTCATTCTATTTATGTGGATAAGATGAAGGGATGTTGACTAGATGGTGGTATAGTTAGCATAGGTCAATTTTGAATTGGCTGAATGACCAGACTCAAAAGAATAGTGAATGATTTCAAGCCAACATGGAAGAGGATCTATGGTGGAGTTCCCTAGGGAATCTATGGTTGGTCTTGGGCAATCAATAATTTGCGCGAAAGCATTTGTTTTGGTTTATTATCCTTCGTTCTTGAAGGGGATCAAAATGACATCACTATGTTATAGTGTGTCCAATTGTGGCTGAACAAACTTGAGCTTGGAATGCTCTACCACAGGTTGGGCACAAATAGTCCATGTGAACATTTGGGGCAGACTCTCTAAATCTGCAAATCTCATGTTTCTTTGCTATTTCAATTCTACTTTGCTCGTGGAGGATAGCACCTTCTCTGATCAGGGCATACCATGCTGGATGGTCCTGTGTATGTGTCTCTCATGTCACATAATCAATTCCAAAGTTCATAAGAGAGACCTTGAGAGTATCCTTGTATTGCTTTTTCTGACCATCATGTGAGTGCCGGCCCTGTATGAGTTCTCCATAAAATAGTCTTTTTGGCAAACATATGTTATCATTTGAACAATGTGGCCAGCTTGTTGGAGTTTTACACTCTGCAGTAGAGTTTGAATGCTTGGCAGTTTAGTTTGAAAAAGGACCTCAGTGTCTGGTATCTTATCCTGTCAGGTAATCTTCAGAACCTTCCCAAGACAATTCAAATGGAAGAGATTCCGTTTCTTGGCACGGCACTGGTACACTGTACAGGTTTCACAAGCATACAAAAGTGAGGTCAGCACAATGGCTCTATGGACCTTCAGTCTGGTAGTCAGTCTATTACCTCTTTTCTCCCACATTTTACTTCAGAGACTCATAAACACTGAGCTAGGTCTGGCAATGCATGTGTCAATCTCATTTATAAATGTGTACATCCCAGAAACATATACTGCTAAAGTAAGTGAACTTATCCACAGTATTCAAAATTTCTCCATTTGCTGTAACCAAGGGTTACACATATGGATGGTGTGGTGCTGCCTGGTATAGCATCTGTGTTTTCTTGGTATAAGATGTTATGCCAAAATTAGCACAAGCAGCAGAGAATCGATCCATATTTCTTGGCATCTCAGCGTCAGAGGCTGCATTGAGTGCACAATCATCTGCAAACAAAAATCACGCACCAACACTTCCTCCACTTTGGTCTTGGCTTGTAATCTTTTCAAGTTGAAGAATTTACCATCAGTACAGTAGCTGACCTTGATGCTGTGTTCATCCTCATTGAAGTCTCTGGATAATATGGCTGAAAACATCACACTAAAAAGCATGAAAGAAAGAACAAGAACATTTTTCATTAACCAGAAACCAGGCAAGCATGAAATTGTGAAATTGACAATAATACTGATGAACTTTTCCAGGCAACCAAATTTTGACATAATTTTCCATAAACCATCACAACTGACAGTATCAAAGGCCTTGGTCAGACCTACAAATGTTGTGTATAGACCTCTGTTCTGCTCCTGGCATTTTTCCTGTAGTTGCTGAGCAACAAACGCCATATTAACCATTCCTTGGCCCTTTCTGAAGCCACACTGACTCTCAGGTGGATGACTATTGTCCATGTGAAGGATCAGCTTATTAAGGAGGACTCTGGCAAGAAATCTGCCAGCAATGGCTCAGAGAGAGACCCCTCCCTTGTGATTGTCACAGACAATCTAGTTCCTTTACTTTTCCAGAGAGGGACAATGGACGCATGCTTGAACTTCTGGGAGATAACCTCCTCTTGTCATGTAACCCAGAAAATTTCAGTCAACTATTATATGAGCAACAGGAGCCACCTCTCTTGGATCTCAAAGGCTGTATGTTTTTTACAGTATATAAATGAAAATTACATGAATACATGGTATCACCCTATTGTTCCCCTTTACATCCCTCACCCCATGGTGAATATGAAAACTCATACTGGAGCAACACTAAAAGACAAACACAAGGGCTTTAATGCCATCCTACCAGCTTACCTTCTCCATCCTCAGCATAAGTCACCCTAGGGGGAAAAGGGAATTTTAACACTGTGTCTCTTTAGATGAAGGATCTAAGATTCTTGTTTGTTTTTAACAAAAGCTCCATGAAGTAGAGACAATGATGTTTACACCTCAAACCGGATGTTTTGTAGACATCTTAAACTGAACATGTCCAAAAATTTTCACCAAACTCCTTCCCCTTCTGAACTTCTGTATTACCATCCTTCCAGTCACCCAGGCTTAAACTCAGACACTATCCTCACTCAATTCCTCACTCTCATCCCCCATATCCAATCTGTTGTCAAATCCTGTATGTTCTACCACTACAACATCTCTCATGTATACCCCTTCCTCTCTTCTGTCACTGCCACTGGCACAGGCCCTTATCAACTCACACTGGGCCTATTGTAATAGCCTCCAGATTGGCTTCCCTGCCTCAAGCCTCTTCCTAATTCAGTCTGTTTTCCACTTAGCTATCAAAGTAATCTTCCTAAAACTTAGATCTGACCTTGTCATTCCTCTATTTAATATATGTCTGCCTCAAGCATCAACTATAGAATCCTCTGTCTGGCTTTTAAAGCCCTTCATAACTTGGCCCCTTCCTACTTTTCCAGTCTTCTTCTACCTTACACCACCATGTACTCTAGGACTCAGCGACTGTCCCCCACTGCTGTTGGTCACACAAGACATACATCTCCTGACTGCATTTTCACTGGTTGTCTCCTAGGTCTGGAATTCTCTCTCTCCTCACTTCTAGTCCTGTCTTCCCTGGTTCCCTTCAAGTCTTAGTTAAAATTTCACTTTTTGCAAGAAGCCTTACCCAATCTTCTCTCTGAGATTATTCCCAATTTACCCTACAGGGTATACTGTTTGTACATAGTTGTTTGCATATTGTCACTTTCCATTAGATTGTGAGCCCCTTAAGGGCAGGGGCTGTTTGTTTTTGCTTTTGTATCCCTAAGTCAGGGAGGGGGAACCTGAGGCCTTGAGGCCACATGTGGCTAGGTCCTTAAGTACAGCCCTTTGACTAAATCCAAACTTCACAGAACATATTCCCTTAATAAAAGGATTTGTTCAGGAAAACTTAGAGTCAATCAAAGGGCCGAACTTAAGGACCTAGAAGGCCATGTGTAGCCTCGAGGCCATAGGTTCCCACCCCTGCCCTAGGACTAATCACAGTGCCTGGCATAGAGTAGAAATTTAATAAATGTTTGTTGATGACTTGATCAGGTGACCTGGTAGTTTTTGAAGTCCTAAAAATTCTGAGTGGAGGCTTTAGCCAGCATGTCTCTGAACTGCATCCTTACCCCTAGATTCCTCATTGAATGACTGGACAGAAAAAGAAGATTACATTTGAATTACTTATCACAGCAGGAATTTCCCCTCACTACAATGGCTGTCAATGGGATAGATTTGGCTTCTGCTCTGAAGTCTCTAAGACTTCACATGTAGCAGCATTCTACCAAGGCTTCCACACATTTAAAAAAAAAAAAAGAGGGAATTATAAGATGTAATCAGTTAGGGACTTCTCTAAACAAGGAAAGTTCATTGAATTGGAAATTTGCTGTCTCTGTAGCCAAGAAAATTCTCCATGAGTTTTTAAACTACCTCCTGCCTCTGTTTTCTGGGATTTAGCTTCTGGCAATATGTTCCAAGTGTAAGGACATAATGGCCATTTTTCTTTGGAGCTCAGAAGTTCAAGTGGTCCTGTTGGGAAAAGCAAACTCTCCCTCTCCTTCCCACTCCACTCTCCCACCTGAAGTTTCAATTAAAGGGAACTACAGCACAATGCACACAGTAAGTGCTTTTCTAACTTTATTAAATTGTATCCCTGTGCATTACTGCCCAGTGGAGACTTGAAGTCTTCAATGGAGCAGGTCTGACTTCATTTGTCACAAAGTATATACTTGTGTGCCATGGTAAGTGAAATTTTCTGGCAGTAAAAATAGCTACATTTGTTTTTAAAAAGGAATCATTTAAAAGTATCCTTTATTTTTTCTTGTGTTACACCCTGGATTTCTCCCTATCTTGTACATTTCTAGTCCCAACTCTAAACTGGTTTTCTATTTTGAGCTAAAGCATCAGTAAATGTCTTCCCCTATTTATTGTGCCTCTCTTCAGGAAGAAACCAATGCTATAAACATGCTCTCAGTCCAGCTTAAAAACAACTTTACCACAGGTAGAAGGATTTATTAGGGTACAACCTATATAAAAGTTGGCAATTATCAGTATATGTACATAGGCCAACTTACATAGGATAACAGAATCATACATTTACAGCTAGAAAATACTTAATGACAGCAGCTAACCTTTATATAGAGCTTACTATGTGCTGGGCACTGTGCTAAGGACTTTACAATTATTATCTCATTTGATCTTCACAAGAAATATTTGTAGGTGCCATTATTATCCCCATTTTATAGATCAGCAAACTGAGACAAACAGAAGGGAAGTGACTTGGCTAGGGTCACATAGCTAGTAAGCATCTGAAGCCACATTCACACTCAAGTCTGTCTGACTCCAGACCCAGCACTCTATCCATTGTACCACTTAGCTGCCCTATTTTAGGGGTCATCTAGTCTAGCCACCTCATTTATAACAGAGGAGGAAACAGAAACCCAGAGGGGTAAAACTGTCCTGAACCAGATCACACAAACAGAAAATTTTAGAGTTAGGTTCAAATTCAGATCCTTTCAACTCCAGGTTTTTGATATCTTTGTGAAGTCACCCAAGCCCAACTCATTTTAGATACTGGTCTTTCTCTCTTGGCTATCTGAAGAGTATGTATTCTTTTCCTATTTTCACCCAGTTTGGGGTCCAAGTTGAGCTTTCATCAGCCCTCTTGGATACTGAAAATTGGAGGTAACCACATCAGGTTTTCCAGTTCTTATGGCCACTGTAAAAAGACTATAATACCAGACCTAGTTTTCCTGAACTTCCCAGCGGTAGAACTATATGGCTCTCACAGAACTGTTTCTAAATCACTCTTGTTCTGTTATTCACTCTTTCTCTCTCTATCTCCCTTCCTGGACCATTACTGTACAGCTATTTTACAGTATAGTTTATTATATAGCTGGGCCCTGGAACCTATCAGTTTAATTATTCTTTTGCTTAAACATTATTTATTACTAAATCATCAAATATTAATTCTTAATTCTGCTGAATTAGCACATACAAGCAGTCATTTTACAGCTTGGGAGCTGGTAGACCCGAGGATCCCTAATATACAGGAGGCAATATGGAAGTGAGTTTGGATCTCCACTTTTTATTTCCTCTCTTTTTTTGTCTAAACTTTAGTATCCTCATCTGTAAAACAGAGACTATAATAATTACACTCCAAAACTTATAGGTATGTTGTCAGGAAAGCACTTACTAGCTATTACAGTGCTGTCATAGCATCAAGGGGCATCCTCACAAGTCATAGGGTATGTCCCCTGCACAAGTCCACCAAGTTCAAGGTACTGTGTAAGTCTGCATTCAGCCAAAGTTATAGGACAGCCAAATGACAAAATTAGTTCAAAACAAAGGCATTTATTGAAATCACACAGTAAGACAAGTAGCAATAAAGGATTTTCCCTATAGATGTGAGCATATTCTTCCACTAATGCATATAATAATGGTGAGAAAGTATACACACATGGGGAATAGAGAAGAGTCATATATATAGGGAACATGTGTAGCACACAAATTGATGTCTGTGACCAGGTCCACACTACACATCTAAGTGCAAGTTGAAATCACATAAAATATATCTATGAGTTATCATCATCGCATATGCCTCAAATTTCAGTCTTTATCCCTTGTCAGATACTCTTCATTATCCACTCACTCCCTTCAACTCCCATCCTTTTTGTTGTCCTTAGAATTCTTAGAAAAATTTCAGTTCAGTCAAGCAGAAGTCTATGAAATGATTAGTCTCATGTGTCACATAATTGCCAAAGTTCCTACACCCAATGCAGTGGTAGGTGTGGTTGTACTTCATATCAAACTCCTCATTGATGTGTTATGTCCTCCCCTATGTTATAATTCTCCAGGGCCTGAGCAGAACATTTCACAAAGTCCTGTTGCATTTTCTCTTTTATGTCTACATGTTTTCATATGGCCGTGCAGTCACATGTCCTTTTCTGTGGGTTGGGAGGCTGCACTGAATCCTGGCAGAAGTAGGTGGCCAGTGGCCCCCTGGGTATCTTCAACATCTATTTAAAAAAATAATTATATTTTATTTTTCCCCCAATTACATAAAAAAACAACTTTTAACATTTTTTAAAAAATGTTTTGAGTTCCAAATTCTATTCCTCTCTCTCTCCCCTCCCCTTTCTCTGAGAATGGTAAGCAATCTGATAAAGGTTATATACATCAAAACCTATGTTTTTACTTTTATTTTTATATTTTATTTATTTCAGTACTTTATAGTACTTTATTTATTTATTAAGTACCTGTTTATTAAGTACTATGGGTAAGGTACTTTGCTAGGCATGAGGAAGGCCTAGAATGGTTTAGCAGACAGACTGATGTAGAGTTAGGATGATTAGGGTTCAAATCCCACCTCAGATAAACTCCTCAGTCTAAATTTCTTTATCTGAAAATTAAGATAATAATACCTATTTCAAAGGGTTTTTGTGAATTTCTTTTTTTGTGTGTGCTTTTTGTTTTGGAGGGGGGAAGGTAGGGCAATTGGAGTTAAGTGAATTGCCCAGGTCACATGGCTAGGTTTTTTTTGTGGTAAGTGTCTGAGGTCCCATTTGAACTCAGGTCCTCCTGACTCCAGGGCCGGTGCTCTATTCACTGTGCCACCTAGCCACCCTAACTTTTGTGAATTTCAAATGAGACAATTCATATAAAGTTCTTTTGGAGTAACCTGAACTCACTGTTATTTTTTTCCTATAAGGAGTTCCTGGGGTAGGAAACTACCTATACCAGTGCAGATCAGCATTTTCTCTGCAACAGTCTTAATTAAACAGCTGACTGAGATGCAACAGCCTTTATTAAACAACTGTACTGAGATGTTAAGTGATTGGCCCAGGGTCACTGTGTCATATGTGTCGGAAAAAGGATCTGAACAAGACCTTCCTGGCTTTGAGGCTAGCTTTTCATCTACTATGCTGCATTGCCTCTTATAAATATAAATATGCTCTATAAATATGAGTTATTGTGATAAATTTTAAAAGAAACATCACACAGAAACTGTCCTCAAGGGGCTTTCAGTCACGTGTAGGTGGAAGACATACACATTTGTAAAGTCTCTTGTTTGTGTGATTGTTGGGCAGTGTCCACTGTGTCAAAAAAATAGTCTAGAAATTTTTTTTATTTTTTTAAAGTAAGACACATATACAAATAATTATGAAGTAAGGGAGAATGTGGTAAGTGTTATGGAAATGTCCAGGCTTTGAGAATTTGAAGAGAAAGATTTCTTTCTGTTTGAGATGTCAAAGAAAACTTTATAAAAGATATGGCATCTTACTCAATGTGGGAGGTAGGGATATTGATAATAGGGTTGGATGGTGGAGATACAGGGCAGATGGCAAGAGTCTATTCAATGCAGGGTTATGAGACAGGGTCAGGAAAGAATGAGGGACAGTGACTGGTCCTCTTCAGTTGGAACAAAGAAATCTGAATTTGTGAGGTAAGGCAGAAAAAACAGATTAGAGACATTCTGAATTAATATTTGTTAGATTTGTAGATGTAGATTTGTTGGCCAAAGAGAAATTTTTTAGGCCTAACTTTAATTTTTAAAAATAACAAATTTAATAGCTATCAAAAAACCAATCAAATAAACAAAATAAGAGGCAAAATATTTAATAAAGCAGAGCTTCTGGCAGAAATTAGGCTTAGAAAAATAATTTATATCATATCCTGCAAAAAACACAAAATGTATATGTGATTTGAATATGAAAGGTCATATCATAAAAAATTAAGTAGAGGAACAGATCAGCTATTTTTTACAGCTGTGATTAAGGGGTAACTTCTTAACCAAATAAGGAATAGAGGCAATCACAAAATATAAAACAGATGATTTTGACTACATGAAATTAAAAAGTATTAACAAAAATTAACATAACTAGGATAAGAGAAGCAGACAACTGGGGAAAAAAATCTTTGAATCAAATAAGTTTGATAAGGGGCTGATATTCAATAGATATATGGGCAACTTATTGAAATATATATGACCTGGGGCGGCTAGGTGGTGCAGTGAATAGAGTGCCTGCCCTGGAGTCAGGAGGATCTGGGTTCAAATTTGGCCTCAAGCACACAAAAAAATAGCTGTGTGACCTTGGGCAAGTCACTTAACCCCAACTGCCCTACCTTCCCCCCTCCAAAAATAAAAAAAGCAAAAAGAAATATATATGACCCAAAGCCATTCTCCAATAGACAAATGGTCAAAGGATATGAACAATTTTCACAGGAATTACAATTAACTGCCACGTGAAAGAATGTTCAGATTCATTAATAATGAAGAATAAAAATTGAATAACTCTCAGCCAAAAGTGTGAAGGTATAACAGTAAATATAGGAAATATAAATGGTAATTTTTTAAAAGGTGCAGAACCCAAAAAATTAACAAATATCAAGCAAGTTTTTGTTCTGTGTCCTCTTATGGGCCTGCCCCATATTCTGCCTTTTTTGATCTTGTTTTCCATCCTTCACTCTCTATTTTTCTTATCTTTTTCTTTATATAGTTCTAATCAGCATTTATACAATTCTAGTTTTGCTCATTTTATTCTGTATTACCTCATATAGAGTTTTCCATATTTCTCTCTATGCTTCACATTTATTATTTTATGGCATCATAATACTCCATTATATTAGCATGTAATTTGTTCAACCTTTCTCTAATTGTTGAACATGCAGATTGCTTCTGGTTTTTGCCATCACAAATAGAGTAGTTTGAATATTTCTTACAAATAGGTCTTTTTGGGGACAGATTCATAGCAATGGGATCACTAAACCAAAAAGTATTAGCATTTTTGAGACTCTTACTGCAAATGGCACTAGAAAATATTAAAACCAGTCTATAGACCCAACAATGCAGTGGTATATTTTCCTGGATATCCCCCTAACATTAGGGTTTTGTCATTTTTTGCTGTCGTTGCCATTCCAGTGGTAGTATGATGACCTTAATCTTAAGAAATCTTAAGTTTCTATTGATTTCATTTCTCTGATTATTAGTTAATTTGAGCATCCTTTCATGTAATTATTATCAGTATGTGTTTCCTCCTACAAGCCAACAGCCCAGGGAATAGAATACTTCTGAGAAAGACAGCCCTGTTTCTAGGCAGGTACCTCCAGTCATCATTTTGGGAAGATGTCATCTGTCAATTGTCTTTGCAGGTATTACAGCCCCTGTTGAAGACTGGGGGAAAAAAGTTCTTGCCATTAAGTCCTTGGCACTGTCAAATGATTCAACTTCAGAAACAAATGTTGTTTTTATAAATCTAAACGACATTTTAAAAAGATGCATTACCATCTGCTTTGTTAAACCTAAGGACTATAGGGCCTTTCCAAATGACTTGCGGCTGAAACTTCTTATATATGTCTTCCCCTATTAAAATGTGAACTCCTTGATGAAAGGGACTGTCTTACTTTTCCATTTGTATCCCTAGCATTTAGCACAGTGCTTAATACATAGTAAGATCTTGTTAAATTCTTTTCTATTCATTCATAAATTCTTCACATGCTTTGATTATTGCTCCACTGGGGAGTGCACATTATTAGCCTTATATATCAATTTCTTATAGATTGTGGATGTCAGACCTTTATTAGGTATATTTACTGCATATTTTTTACCAACTAATTTCTATTCCTTTAATTTTAAAGATATTGTTTTTTGTTGTGCAAAATCTTGTAACTTCATGTAATTAAACCCAACAATTTTTTCAGATCTTACTTTTTGAAGCAATTCATGTTTCTGTGAAGTGTATAATGCACTGGTGCCAATAGAGTATGTTTATTTATTGAAACAAATTGATTTAAATAATAAAGGCTATGGATAATTATGTTTTTCTTGCTTTATGAGATACAAATAGTCTATTTTTAAATAGCAAAGCGAAATCTCAATAGGGAAGAAATACTTCTATATAAGAAATACTACTATAGACAATTATATATCAGTAAAATTAAGAATCTAAAATAAAGGGAGCTATAATAGCTATAAAAATGTAAAATATATAAATTAACATAAAATGAAATAGAGGCCTTACACAATCTGATTCCAGAACAAGAAATCAACCTAGTTATAAAGTTGTAAAAGTTGTAAAGAAATTACCAAAGGAGGATGGCCCTCCTGGTCCAGATGGATTTACAGGTACACTCTATCAACTTTAAAAGAAACTGTTAATACCTATTCTACACAAACTATTCTCAAAAGATGAAAAAGAAAATACTCTATTAAATTCTTTTTATGAGATAAATAGAGTCCTAATGTATAAGCCAGGCAAAGACAAAGAAAGAGAACCATAGATAAATATCAATAATGAATATTTATTTTATAATTATAAATAAAATCATAGTTAAAAAAAGACTATCACAATAAATTCAAAATAATTCACTGTATTTTACTCTGACATTTTGAGCGATTTGTGATGTCATCAGTGTAGGTATATTCTCCATCATTGTAGATCACAGCCCTTCTGTGATTTTTCATTATCTGTCTGCATTTTCTCAGAAATCCTCTTATCTGTATTTTTCTATAAATTTCATAAAGGTCAGCCCGACTCAGCCTTTACTTTTATTTTATTTGTTTCTCAAGGGTTTTAGTGCATCACTTGGAATGTGTTTAGGTTAAATCTCATTCTCAACACATGAAATATAACATTCTATTGGTCATGTATGCATACATGTAAGGATGGCCTTAGTACCGTAAATAAATAGGAAATTTTCTGCAGAAAATTAATAAAGATCCAAGCATGGAGGAAGGAATTGGGAAATTCCTCTCTTGGTAGGCTGTTTTAAACAGTAAGTAACAATATCAGGAGAAAAAGAGCAATTCCCCCTCCTGCTCTCCTAATCTAAAATTCAGTATTTCTTGCTTCCAAATTCTGGGAAGGTAACAACATTTTAGTGGGGGTGAGGGTGAAGAAGGGGTGGCCTTGAACCTATTGGGCAAAGGAAAACAAGCTCCTAAAGCATCTCGGGCAAAAGAACTAACTCTCACTATCTCCTAGATTCTTCCCTGGAGAAGAGCCTATGCTTTCAGTTTGGATGAACTGCTCCACAACTTCCAGTTATGACACTTTATTATGCACTAAGGAGAATAGTTGGAGGGGCTCACATAGTTCCTAAACACCCCATGGGAGGCTGAGTAGAACTGCCTCAAGGAAAGTCTCTTTAAACCTATAAAAATGGATACAAACCTGCTCCATTTATGTAACCCTGTGGAAGGTTTCCCTCTAAAGATTAATCACAATTTAGTCATGCTACGTAGAAGCAAAGTTGTATGGTTTTATATAGTGTGGACATTATGGTATATTCAAAACTATCCTACAAAAATGGCATGCTGAACTTGGAACACTAGTCTGATATATTTTGGATTGTTAATTTTCTTTTTCATCTTTTCTCCAGAATTTTTTCATAAAATAAAAATGTTTTTAGTCCATTGATCTCTCTTTTTTTAACTTGACTGGAGATGATCCATCCCTTGACTCACTTCTCAAAGAGGCCTATTCACTGAATGGGCATTATCTCACTCTGAGTACACGAAAAGGCCTGAAAGGGTCAGGGTCTCCCAATGCATCAAGGGTCATCTCCAGTCATCCTGATGAATATCTGTCACTGGATCCAGATGGCTCTGGAGGAGAAAGTAAGGCTGGTGACTTTGAACAGCCATCCCTCACTCAAATCCAAGTCAACTGCAAGTCATGTCATCATTTTTCTGATGCCATGGTCCTCTTCGAAAATGAAGGACAAGAGGCAGCTAGGTGGTGCAGTGAGTAAAGCACTGGCCCTGGAGTTGGGAGGACCTGAGTTCGATTCCGGCCTAAGACACTTAATACCCACACAAAAATACTAGCCATGTAACCTTGGCCAAGTTACTTAACCCCAATTGCCCTCCAAAATGCAAAAAAAAAAAAAAGAAAGAAAATGAAGGACAAACACAACCTGTGAGCAGACTGAGCTGCCTGAATGGGGACCCAGCTAGTTGGATAACTCAGCTCACCGTCTCCCTCTCCTGCTCCTCTCCGCTGCCCACTTAACTTGGGGGTTTACTGGCTAGATTTCTTTTTCCTTCCTTCCTTCCTTCCTTCCTTCCTTCCTTCCTTCCTTCCTTCCTTCCTTCCTTCCT
>NW_027187391.1:40605777-40752087 GCF_028583685.1 Petaurus breviceps papuanus
CCTTCCTTCCTTCCTTCCTTCCTTCCTTCCTTCCTTCCTTCCTTCCTCCCTTCCTCCCTTCCTCCTCCCTCCCTCTCTCCCTCTCTCTCTCTCTCTCTCTTTCTCAGATTAGCCTGAATCAGATCTGTTCTATAACAATAAATCATCTAGATGGAGATAACAGGTGAAGTTAAAATAAAATCAGTGTGCTATAAAAGGATCACTGGATAGATTGAGAATCAGCAGTTGGTTATTGTCCCAGCTTTGTCAACACCTAGCTGTGTGATCTTGGACAACTCATTTTTCCCTCTGGGCATCAATTTCATCATCCATAAAATGAGTGGATTGGACTAGAATTCAGGGGTGGGGAACCTGTGGCCTTGATGCCACACATGGCCTTCTAGATCCTTAAATGCGACCTTTTGACCGAATCCGAATTTAATTTAGATTCAGACTTTTGACTGGATTCAGTCAAAAGGCTGCACTTAAGGATCTAGAAGGCCACAGGTTCCTCATCCCTGAACTAAATGACCTCTAAAGCATTCTTCTCACATCTTGTGACTCTATAACAAAGACTAATATTCAATGAATTGAGTATTCATAAACATTGAAAACATTACTAATTTCATTTCATTACAGCATAACACAAAGCTGATGTTATTGACCCTCATCATCATCAGAGCATGTGATTTTAACTGTTTTTCTAATATTTATGATAGATTTGCCCTCACCTGACCACTGCTCCATCTTGTATACATATAGGAGCATATAGTCTACCTCAGGGTAAAAACTTATACACATGAAATATTTAGACAACAATACAGAGTGGTATACAAAGTCCACCTTCCAATCTATCCCCCTTTATAGTCAATTACTATCCCACTTTCATGGTCAATCATGTGCTAACAGAATGAATGGTTAAAGTTAGAAGAGCAACCTATTATAATAGACCATTACAGGAATATACAATGAAACCTTGGTCAAATTAGCATGAAGTAACAAGATTTGCGAAATTCTGGAGAACTCTTAGGTTTTAATTTTCTTGTTGGAGGTAATATTCTCAGTTTTAATTCTGATGATCAAAAAGTACCTAACTTTGAAAAAGAAGCCTCAACTTATCAATAAAATGAGGAACTGAATTGGGAAAGAAGCTAATTTTCAACTAGGTATGTAGATTCTGTAACTTCAAAATAGGCTTTTAGCACTTTCTATAATAAATTCTGAAAGCATGTACTCATTTCTGTCTAGAGGTCAATCATCATTAGAAAAGTGATAGGCCCATTGTGACCCTGCCCCAACATTTTTATGCAAATCAAATCAAATCAAAATCACCAAATGGACACTTGCCACCAGATGCAGTCTCACCTACTTTGCATTTGTGATGGCTTACATGAAGGGGTCATTTTTATCACCTTTTGACATAATCTTCTCCTAGCCAGATCAGTTGCTATGACTCACTTGCAAAGTCATTAATCACTGTGTGAGTGGAGTTTGTGGCAACTATTCAATGCTATACCTTAAGAATAATGGTATCTAAATAAATGATATAGATCAAATACATAAGTGTTTTGAGCACATGCTTTGTACTTAGCATTTTGCTAAACACTGCAGTAAATACAGAAATAGAAGATTTTAACCTCAAGGAGCATACAGTTTATCTCAAGATAAAAATATGTTTTAATGATATAGTTAAACAACAATACAGTATATACTAGTATATATTATCTATATACTAGTCCACTTTCCAACCTATCCCATTCATGACTGAGACTTGTTTTCCTATAAAAGATTGCTTTTGTAACATTACTCTCTATTTCTGTAACCTGCCATAGCTTCTAATTATCAAGTCAACATTTCACAAGTATAGTGTTGGAGGAAGCTCAAAGATAACTGATCTAAGATCACACCTTCATTTTAGAGATGAGGAAACTGAGGCCCAGGGAGGTTAAGTACTTATTCAAGGACACTCAAGTAATAAGAAAGGAGCTAGAATTCAAACAGTCCTCTTGACTCCAAATCCAGCGTTCTTTCATGCTGCATCAAACTAAAGTCTCTCCATAATCTGGCTCCAATTTACCTGTTTAATATTATCTCCCACAATTTCTCATAATTTCTTTTCTATTATACATAAAACGGTTTCCTCATGGTCCCCCAGATATATGATTCTTACTCTTAATGCTCACACTGAGTCCTTGTCTAGCAACATCATATTAACTTCAGGGCCCATTTCAAGTTAACCTACAACAGGAAGCCTTCCCCAATATCTACAATCAGCATAACATATATACAAAATAATACAAATTAATTCCAAGAGGCAGAGAGAGAATAGTAATAATGAGGAGGAAGAATCAGGAAAGGCTTTGTGACATGGGTGACAACTGAGAAGAGGTCTGCAGGAAGCTAGAGATTCTAAGGTGGGATGGGAACGTATTCTAAACCTGGGACTCCACCTAGGCAAAAACACATAGGTAGGAAATAGAATTTCATATATGGAGAACTACTAGGAGGCCAACATAACTGGAATAGGGTAAGGTAAGGGGAATAATATGAAAAAAAATGCAAATGAAATCAGGAACTATATTGTAGAGGGCTTTAAAGGTCAGGCCAACATTGCGGATTTTATCCTAAAGACAATAGGGAGATACTGAAAAATTTTGCGTTAGGGGAGTGACAAGATTAAATCTATGTTTGAGAAACACCAATCTGATAGTCACGTAAAAGATGGATTAGAGAAATGAAAGACCAAGAGCAGGGACAAGAAGATATTGCAGTAGTCAAAGTAATAAATGATTAAGGTCTGAAGTAAGGCAGTGGCAATGGAAAGAAGAGGTTAAATGCAAAAGACGTTGAAGAGGTAGAACTGACAAGATTTGGAAATTGCATGGGGGGAGGTGTGATAGTAATGGCATTTAAAGTTCCCCCTGTATTGGCTTGGTTTTCAAATTGATTGTGTTAAAACCCAGAGCTTGTTAATCCCACCTGTGGGATGGGCTTGTTAATGTGAAAAGAAAGTCCTGAACTGGGAGGAGCTGGTGAAGTAGATTTGGAGAGACACTAGAGAGAGGCAGAAGATCTTTTTGGAAGCAGCACCTCGTGGAGAGAGAGAGACTAAGAGAATTGCTGGTGGCTGCTTTGAATTGTCCTGGACTTTTGAGACCTGCCCCCTGAGCTGCCAAGGACTGAGGAGACATGGCTGTTTTGCTGGTACTTTGTCTGTCTGTTTTGATGTTGTTTTGCCAGATTTGTCCACTGGTGAAAGACAGTCCTTTTGTTGAAGAAGTCCTGGAACCTGGCTGTTCGCTAAGAAGCCCTGAGACTGTCCTGCAGACAGAGAGTGAATACTGTCCACTGGTGAGGGACAGTGCTGTTGTTGCAGGGGTCTGGAGACTGTCCTGCAGACAGAATGAATACTGTCCACTGGTGAAGGACAGTGCTGTTGTTGCAGGGGTCTGGGAGCCTTTCTGTTGGTTCAGAAGCCCTGAAGAAGGATTTTCTTGTTGTATGTTTACAGAAATCCTGGGAGAGGGCTTTGCTAATGTGTTCAGGGGTTCTAGGACTGTTCTACAGACAGAGGATAAATTCATGAAGGGACTGGCAATGTATCTTATGGCCTTGCTAAGCCTTGTCTCCCCAGGAACTAAGATTGCTGAGAACTTGCCTCGTGTCAAGATGAAGAAAAGACCTCCATTTGGGTATTAAGTGCTGTGTTTAAACTTGATGTAACTCTGGGGTAGATTCAATTGTGATCCAGGGGTGGGGAACTTTTGACCTTATGTTTGGAAACTAATCTCCATTTGAGAAGAGGGGTTTTGTGGTGGACTTAATTAAGGTATAGCCTAGGGGTGGAGAAGTATTTAGAACAGGGACTTTGTAATTGATTGAATGAATGGAAGGTCCTGGGGTGGGGTAGTCCTTGGAGATTATTTAATCACACTTAGTAAATGCTGTATTTTGAATGATGTCATGTTTTGATCTTCTCTGTTCTGGGTTTGTTACTGAATAAAATGGAGAGCACCTATGCTGGTATTTTGAACCTGGGAAGTTGCCTTTGCTTGGCATTACATTACAGGAGGGAAGAATTAGGTTTGGCTGAAAGGTTCTAATTTTGGGTGATTAGAAGGATAGTAGTGAACTAAACAAATAAAGAAGTTTGAGGGAGGGGTGGATTTTGAGGAAAATATCATGAGTTCTGATTTAGACATTATAAGTTTGGGATGCCTAGAAGACATACAAGTAGAGATACTCATCAGGCAATATGGGACTAGAGTTCAGGAGAAAAATTTGGTTGAATATATTGATCTGAAGTCATTTGCATGAATCTAATAACTGAACAGACTAGAGCTGATGAGATGACTAAAGGAAAGAACATAAACAGAAAAGAAGGTAGCTCTGAATGGAGCCTTGAGTAACACAAAGGCTTAGTGGGCAAGGCGATTAATCAACAAAAAAAAGACTGACAAGGAATGGTCACATACTGTTGTCTCATGGAAGCCAAAAAAGGATAGAATAAACAGGAGGAAGGGGTGATCAAAAGTGCCAAAAACTGCAAAGAGGATAAGTAGAACGAAGACTGAGCAGAAAAGTGAGAAGAAAAGAGCATTGGATTTAGCAATTAAGAGATTGTTGGTGAAAAGCCCTATAGCAGAAATTAGGCTTAGACCAGTATCTTACACTACATTCCACAATAAATAGCAAATGTATACATGACCTGACTGTTAGAGATTGCAACATAAAAAAATAAGAGAAGCAGATCATACATCATTTGCAGCTATGGGAAGAAGAATTTCTAACCAAACTTGAGATAAGTGCATTTTCAAAAGATAAAACAGATAATTTTAATTATATGAAATAAAAAGCTTTTACATAAACCAAATTAATGTACATAGGATACTAAAGGAAGCAGCAGACTGGAAAAAAATCTCTGCATCAAATCTTTCAGATATGAATTGGGTATTTAAGATATATAGACAACTAACAGAAATATGAAAAATCAAAAGAATTTCAAATTATTATTGTATGAAAGAATGCTCTAAATCACTAATAATAAGAGAAATGCAAATCAAAACAATTCTGAAGTAACAAAAGATGGGAATAATCAATGTTGGAGGCGTTATAGAAAAACAGACATATTAATGCATGTTTGACAGAACTATGAATTAATACAAGTATTCTAAAAAGCAATTTGGAATTACACAAATAAAGTGGATAAAATGTGCATACCCTTTGACCCAGAGATTCTCCTGCTAAACATATTCTCCAAGGAGGTTAGAGACACAAAGAAAGCGTCCATAATAAACCAAAATATTTATAGCTACATTTTTTTGTGGTAGCAAAGAACCTGAAACAAAGTAGATGCCATTTGATTGAGGAATAGCTAAACAAATTGTGGTACGTGAATATAATTGCAATATTACTGTTAAGAAATGACAAATATGATAAATACAGAGAATCATGGAAAGACTTAGATGAACTGATGTAAAGTGAAGTAAGTAGAGCCAAGAAAATAACATACTTCATGACTACAACAATATAAAATAACAACAAACCAAATGTAAATGAATGTTGCAAAATTCTAAAGAAAATTGGACCCAAAGGAAAGACATGAAAAGACACTTCCATACACTCCTCTGCAGAAGTAGAGAGGTGTGTGGGGTCGAGTGAGGAGTGATTCTATAAAACATTGCATATAATATCACATTTTGGGGATATATTGATTGGTTTTGCTGAATTATTTCTATTGTTTTTCTTTTTCTTTGGAGGGGCAATTGGAGTCAAGTGACTTGCCCAAGGTCACACAGCTAGTTTTTGTATGTGTGTTAAGTGTCTGAGGCCGGATTTGAACTCAGGTCCTCCTGTCTCTAGGGCCGGTGTTCTATTCACTGGGTCACCTAGCTGCCCCCCAATATTATTTTTCTTTTTAAATGTTTTTAAATAAAGGATGGCTTTCTAGGAAAAAGAGGGAGAGGAGATATGGGGAAAGAGAAGGGAAGGGAAGGAAAGGGAGGGAGGTAGCATTTATTAAGTATCTACTTATGTGCCACAATCATCTTCGAACAAAAAGTCATGCATCAACTCTCCCTTCACTTTGGTCTTGGTTTTTATAGCCTTTCCAAGTTAAATAGTTCACCATCAGTAAGGTAGCTGACCTTGATGCTGTTTTTGTCCTCATTGAAGTGTTTGACAACATGACAGAAAACATCATGTTCAAAAGCAGGGGAGCAAGCACCCACACACCTGCAGTGGTGACTAGGAAAGCATTAGAGTATTGTCCATTCAGAGACCATGAGAGTATTTATCATGAAATTGGTGTATGATACTGATGAACTTCTCCAGGCAACCAAATTTTGCCATGATCTTCTACAAGTCTTCATGACTGACAGTAACAAAGGCCTTGGTCAGGTCAACAAATGTTATGTACAAACCTCTGTTCTGTTCCTGGCATTTCTCCTGGAATTGTCTGGCAGCAAATACCATATCAACCTCAGCTCTTTTTGAAGCCACAGTGGCTCTAGGGCAGATAACCATCTTCCAGGTAAAGAATCAGCCAATCAAGGAGGACTCTGGCAAGAATCTCGCCAGCAATGATTAAGAGAGAGATTCCCCTGTGATTGTCACAAGACAACTTGTTTCCTTTTCCTTTACAGAGGTGGACAATGGAGAAATCCTTGATTGCCTGGGGGATAACTTCCTATTGCCATACAATCTGGAAGATTTCAGTGAAATCTATATGAGCAGTGGACCCCCTGCTTTGTAGATCTCTGCTGGGATGGAGTCAGTGCTAGGCTCTTTGCTACTCAGTACCTATTCTTCAGCTGGAAGTTTGGCTAGAGAGGGATTGACTATAAACTGAGGCATATGGTCAACTTCTTCAATATTCACTGACAATAGTCTGTTGAAAACACTATTGAAAATGTTCAGCCCATCTCTCCAGGATCATATCCTTATCACTGATCCATCTGCTCCATCAGTCACACTGAGGTGAGGAAGTGTAGTCAAATAAATATACACAATCCTTTCTTGGAATTTTTACTTGCAATGGAGAAGAAGTAACAAAGGATGAAAGCTTTAGAAAACAGGGGTGTTGAGTGACTGTTCTTTAAAGACAAAGGAGGCCTGGACAAGTTTTTTTTTTTTTTTAAGAAACCAGTAGATAAGGAGAATTTTAAGATGAGAGAAAGAGAAAGAATGAAGGACGGAACAGATTCCTGGTATCTGAAAGAGCACAAGTAGAGGTTAGAAGGGTCACCAGTCCATTAGAGACTGGAGCAGAGGAGAGAATGGGTGATGATTAAGAGAGGTGCTGAGGTATGGAGTAAAAGAGAGGAAGAAATTCATAATGGATAGCCTCAATTTTGGGGGCGGAGGGGGAAGGAAAAAAGTAAGGTTCTTTGATCTGGGGTAGGGCAAAAAATCTGATAGAGAAGATCTGAGGAGCAGAGAAGTTTGCAATAGCTGCTGTGGAGTCAATAAGAGAAAAACAAATGGATTGTTCTGTATCAGTGAAGGTCTAGTTGAGACTGGTTGACAGATTTTTAGTGAATTCAATCAGCATGACTTCATGACATGCTCTAGCACTACTCAGTAGCATATAAGTAGAAATAGTGAAGAAAGTTAATAGGAATAACCTAGGGCTAAAGTTTGGTAGGGTTTGATTGGCAAGAGGACAAAGGATTCAAGGATAATTGAGAATACATGAATTGGTATATGGTTTTGGCAGCATTCCCATAAATTTTGATATGTAGTATTTTTGGTATTATCTCTAAGGCAATCTGCTTTTTCTTCAAATAAAATTAAAAAAAAAAATCCTACGGTGTTCAGTTAGCCATTTTTAAAAAGCCCATATGGGGCGGCTAGGTGGTGCCATGAATACAGCAATGACCCTGGAGTCAGGAGGACCTGAGCTCAAATCTGGTTTCAGACACTTAACTCTTACTTAGACAAGTCATTTAAACCCAACTGCCCTGCCTTCTTCCTACAAAAAGACAAAAAAAGGCACATGGACCAATGGCTTTTGACCACATTATTAAGATTTACTAATATTATCAAATTTAACAGAGTATACTCAAAAATGGAAGTATTTAAAATTCCTGGCTTATTAAATTTACCTAGAATTTCCTGTGACTAAAATGTGATGAATTTTTCTGAAACTTCAATGTGTAAGTGAAAAAAAATGTATATTTCTAATTTCCCCTACATATTATATTCTCTGTGGGTATTAAATCCAATTTATTCAATGCTCTGTTCAATCATGTAATCTCCTAGTCATTAATCTTTTTTTATTTACCATATTTTAGAATGTTGAAATAGCCTACTACGATTAATTTTCTATTTCTCTTCTTGAAATATGGAGTTTTCCTTTATTAATTTAGCTGCTTTATTATTTGATTCACATATGTTCAAAATCTATATTCTTTTGTATTTGATAGTACCTTTCAACAGGCTATCATTTTTTTTTTCTTTCTCTCAATACTTTCAGGATTGAAGTTTAGTTAGCCATCACAAGTGCAGATTTTCTTGAGCTAACCATTTGCTTCACTTTTTGTACATTTTGTTATAAGAAAATTCTAATTTTCTTTTATTTTGCAATTCTTATTTCAAACTTACTAAAAGAATACTAAACAGAATTCTTATATTTTATGCAATTAGCTATTTTTTAAAACTCTGATCCTCCCCACTATGTCAGTGATAGAAGTTTCACTGCCTCATTCTATCCAATGCCTCATTTGTCTACCTTTTATTTTTAACCTGTGGTTTAGAATATAGCTTCCTATGTAATTTGTTTTTGCCTTATACTTAACTTTTTGAATTACAAGACCAATTATATCATTCTGTAATGTAATTGATACAATACTGTAGTTCTTTTTCTCCCATCACCTATAGCTGCATGTTTGTGGGACATTGAGGTTACAAACTTATTCAGAGAACACATGACAGGTAATAATGGGAGATAATATTAAAGATGTCTGAGAAGGAACTCACCACCCACAGAGAAAGTATCTGCAACTTAGACCCTGCATTGGATCTCCTTGATCACAGTGGCTAATAACTTTGGCAAGCACACACATAAAGGTTTTATGCTTTACCTGATGATAATGATCAGAGGATCATTGAACAAGACTATTTCTGCTGTTTTATCTTTCAAGAAATCTTGAGTGATTTTTATTTATGGATAGAAGACAGGTTCTTAGAAGAGAGCTCTAGAGGCAGTGTTACCATACCAAATCAAATGCTTTTGCAAATCAAAAAAAGAAAAAAAATACATGGGATTATATGGGATTTTATCTTCTCCATCTCTTTCAGTCAAATGTAAAATGGTAAAGTTGCGATCCATTGATGAACAAAGCTTCCTTGTTCCCTACTAATAACCTTATCAAGGATGCCTTCAAACTGTATCTATATGCCTCATATAAAGCTTTTATATAGACAATAAAGTAAAAATATAAGCAGGTAGATGGTGATATTCTATTTTGGTTGGCTTTTTAAAAATATTAGTAAGATTTGAGATTTTTTTCTATACCTTTGGTTAAGTTCTCTTCCTTCAGATATCTTAAAGATCCTTCATGTCTCTCACAACTGTGTCTTCTCTAGTATAGATCTCTCTACATAATGATTCAATCCAGCAACTTTTCATATCTGTGTTCTCTTTAGTGATATGTCAACTTCCTTTATAAGCATTTACAGGACTGTGATGTTAGGGTCCAAGTTTAGTGATCCCAATGTTCTTATGTTAAAAACAGTGAAATACAATAATCTTTACAAATCTTTTCTATTTTCTTCTGTAGTCCTTTTCACATTTTCATCCTTAATTGTCTCTGGGATGCCCTAGTTACATCTCTCACTAATCTTTCTTTAAATTGGTTTTGCCCTCCCATCACTCTGATTTATGAAATCATACTGATAACTGTCCTTCTTTGAAGACTTTACAGATGAGTTTACATTGTAAACAGTTATATTAATCAACATTTAATAAGTACCTACTATGTGCCAAATCACTCTGACTTTCACTGAATGACCAATGATGGATCCCAGGCCAAGCCTCTGTGGCTCACTGTTTATTTTTTTATTCTTCCTTTTGGAGGGCAATTGGGGTTAAGTAACTTGCCCAAGGTTATACGGCTAGTTTTTTGTGTGTGGGTGTTAAGTGTCTAAGGCTGGAACCGAACTCAGGACCTCCTGACTCTGGGGCCAGCACTTTACTCACTGCACCACCTAGCCACCCCTCACTGTTTAGATTTTGATGGCTTAGAATGAGTGTAGCTAGCAATTGTTTTCTGTGTTGACCATAAACTATGAGGGTCTTTCCCTCCCAGACTGATATTTTTGTGATGGTAAATTAGGCCATCTTTTGTCTCAATTCTTACCTAGCCCTCAGTCACTGAATGGTCATTGCCTCTCATAGGATCCCAAAGTGGGCAATGCCACCTCCTGCAGAGTGCGGGACCATACCCAGGGGGCCAGTACCAGCCTTGAGTAGAATGGAGAGGGGTGTTGAATAAAAAGAAGGGGGAAGTGGAAACATAAGGAAAGAAGAGAAGAAAACTGTAAAAATCCATTTGTACGTTTCATCTGTTGTGTAACAGAGTTAAGTCATAGTGATTACATTATTTTCCAAATAAACATACAAAATGTCCACCAACAGGTCTTAACAAGCAAGTGTTGGGAAGTGAGTGTGTCTTGCATTGTGGGGAAGTCCAATATGCATGGCAGAAATATATGTGTGTATAATGACTTGTTTATAATACGACACTATATGGCCATATGATGCAATATTGCATCGTCAAAACTTCAGTGCAGGAAAAACCCCACAAATTTACAATACCTTATTAAATTCAAGATTCATCATTTTAAAAAAATTATATTTTTTGAAGTGATAATTTTTTTAAATAACCATTAAGGGGTTAAAGAGAGTAGATTTCTAGGGGAGCACTGAGTAATTTTTTTTTAAAAGGGGGTGGTAGGCCAAATAAGTTTGGGAACCTCTGCCTCAGATAAATTGAAACCTGGGAAAGACCTTGATTTTCAAAGGCCAACCTCACCTACAAATTTCATCTGAGGTCACTGCCAGTTATCTTGACTTCTTTCTTGACACTGTATCACCCTTGTGATGTCATTGGTCCCCTTCGAGAATGAAGGACAAACAACAGCGCTATGTGCCAGGTACTATGTTAAGGACGAGGGATACAAAAAGATAGTCTCTACCCTCAAGAAACCCACTCATATTTTTCCACTTAGTAACTGAGTCAAATGTTTGCTAACTAAGGTACTTTTGGGGTTCTTTTTGTTTTTTCATTGACACAGCCGACTTACAGAAATTAAATATCTGTATAAAATTAATCAGTGTCAATATTATTTCTGATGTCCAGTTCCCATTTCTCATTTCTGATTACTTGTTTAAATACGTTAGGATTAATTTCTTTTAGCTGTACATCATTCTTCCTTCTCCTCCTCGCTTCCTTTTCATTAATTCTGATTATTATCCTGACCATCCAGTCATATGGCTAGCTTTGTGAGATAGGTGTTGTTATTATCCCTATTTTATAGCTGAGGAAACTGAGGAAGGCAGAGGTTAAGTGACTTGCCCAGGATTACATGGCTAGTAAGTATTACATGTTGGATTTGAACTCAGGTCTTCCTGACACCAGGCCCAGTATTCTCTATCCACTGCACTACCCAGCTGCCATAAATAGCTGATTCAAGGATAACTAAGTCTCACATCAGTACTTTCCCTATATATTAAAGTGTAATTGATTTCATTTCTGTGTAACATTATTTGGTGCTTGCTATATCCAACAACTTTTTTTCTTTTTTGAGGCAACTGGGAACTTAAATGACTTGCTCACTGCTTACACAGCAGGTAAGTGTTCCAGGTGGGATTTGAACTCAGGTCCTTCTGAATCTAGAGCCAGGGTTCTCTCCACTGCACAACCTGGCTACCTTTATCAATATTAAAGAGTTCTCATGAGAGAAATAACTAAAGCTTCTATGTAGTCTACAAGTGTCTCCTTTTTTCTCTTGCCATCTGTACCTCTTCCTGACTTTGCACTGAAGTCAGCTTTGAATTATAATATGTACTGATTTAATCTGGAGGGGTATTTTAGGGGAAAAAACACCTTGAGATCCTAGGGTCAATAAGGGCTTTTAAAACTTTTTTTGGTCATAATTTTTTTTTAAATTATTAATTAATTTATTTTTAGTTTTCAACATTCACTTCCATAAATTTCAAATTATCTCTCCCCCCCTCCCTCCCTCCACAAGACAGCATCCAATCTGATATAAGCTTTAAACATACATTCCTATTAAACACATTTTCACATTAGTTGCATAGAAGAATTATCATGAATGGGAGAAACCATGAGAAAGAAAACAAAACAAAACAAAAAAGAAAATAGTATGCTTTGCTTTGCTTTGCATTCTGACTCCATAGATTTTCTCTGGATGTGGAGGGCATTTTCCATCAGGAGTCCTTTGGAATTGTTCTAGGTCCTTGCATTGCTGAGAAGAGCCAAGTCAACCAAAATCAGTCACTGCACAGTGTGGCTGTTAACTGTGTATAATGTTTTCCTCGCTCTGCTCACTTCACTCAGAATCAGTTCATACATGTCTTTCCAGGTTTTTCTGAGGTACACATTTCTTATAGCACAATAGTACTTCATTATGCTCATATACAATAACGTGTTCAGCCATTCCCCAGTTGATGGGCATCCCCTCAATTTCCAGTTCTTGGCTACCACAAAAAGTGCTGCTATAAATATTTTTGTACATGTGGGTCCTTTTCCCATTTTTATGATCTCTGGGATACAGCCTTAGAAGTGGCATTGCTGGGTCAAAGGGTATGCACATTTTTATATCCCTTTGGGCATAGTTCCAAATTGCTCTCCAGAATGGTTGGATCAGCTCACAGCTCCACTAACAATGAATTAGTGTTCTACCTTTCCCACATTTTTCCAAAATTTATCATTTTCCTCTTTTGTCAGGTCATAGTTTTGAAGTTTGACCATAATATGCCTGGATGACTTGGATGTTTACATTTCTACTCATGGGGTTCTGTTAACTCTATATACAGTATTACTTATTTTAATTAGTACTGGGAAATTTGCTTGTGCTATATCTTTAAAGATAATGATCATGCACACATATAGCCTATATCAAATTGCTTACCGTCTTTGGGAGTAGAAAGAAGACAGAGAGAGGGAGAAAATGTGGAACTCAAAATTTTGTATAAAAAAAATGAATTTTGGGGTGGCTAGGTGGCACAGTAAATAGAGCACCGGCCCTGGAGTCAGGAGGACCTGAATTCAAATCAGGCCTCAGACACTTAACACAAAAATTAGCCGTGTGACCTTGGGCAAATCACTTAACCCTAATTGCCCTCCCCCAAAAAATGAATGTTTAAAATTGTCTTTACATGTAATTGAAAAAAGTAAAGTACTATATAAAAGGGGAAAAAAAGATAATCATCAGATCATTTTCTTCAATATTTTTGAGTCTTCCATAATTCTGCCATTCTCCCTCCTTATCCTCCTCATCCTCCAAATTTGTCACTTCCAGCTCTAGCATTCTACGATTCAATGACCTGTCTTCAAACCCCACCTCTGCCACTTACTACCTGTGTAATTTTGGGTAAGTCACAACCTCCTTTGGAGGAAGAAAATCTTTTGGCTTCTAACCAATTAAGTACATCCTTTATAAAGAATCCTTTCATGTATAGAAAAAAAGCAAATCAGGTCAAGATGGCAGAGTAGAAGCAGGATTTCCCCACTGATCTGGCTTCCACCTTCCCCAATACATGTAAAAGGGGACTCTAAACAAATTTTGGAGCTGCAGAACCCACAAAATGACACAGAGAAGCTAACCTCCCACTGAGGACAGTCCAGCAGGCCAGCTGGAATCGGCCAGCGCAGTGCTCTGGGAGCCTAGCCCAGACCCACACGGAGGCTTTAGCCCTAGGGTGGGCCTGACTAGCCCCCAGCAGGAGGGACTCCAGATCAGCAGCAGCTGTGGCCGTTTCCAGATTTATCAACCCATAGATGCAAAGGACAAAGTGAGAGGTCAGTGCAGTCTGGACTTTGGGACCCAGTAAGTGGGAGTACGTGGCTTTTGCCCCTGGGGTGAGAAGCCACTGAGACGCAGCCACAGCCAGCCAGCGCCACGTGGCAGCTTCAGCTCCTGGCCTGCAGAGGGTAGTAGGACCAAGCACCAGTCTGAGGGGTAATCGCTCTTGCTTTAACCTTCTTGGATCTGGATTGCAGTCTAGGGTGGAGGTCCTGGAGTGTGTGTCCAGCTTGCCAGAGCATGGAAACCTCAGAGAGGGCACCCATCTAATACCTCCGGCAGCTGAGAAAACCCCAGCGATTGAGAAGAAAGCTCCCCTGTCTGGTGGCAGAGTCCTACTGTGGCAAAAAGGCCAGGAGTCAAGTGACTGAGGGGCGACATGACCAGGCAAAAGAAACAAAGCAGACAGAAGATTACAACATTAGACTCTTATTTTGGGGACAAAAAGGAGCAAAGCATGGAACAGGAGGAAGACAATGAAGTCAGAACTCCTGCACCAAAAGCTTCAAAGGAAAATACGAGCTGGTTACAGGCCATAGAGGACCTTAAGAAGCAGATAACAGAAGTGGAGGAAAAATTGGGAAGAGAAATGAGAACAGTGCAAGAAAATTACAAAATGAGAGTCAACAGCCTAATTGAGGAAAATTATACATTAAAAAATAGACTAACTCAAATGGCAAAAGAGGCTCAAAAAGGCAATGAGGAGAAGAATGCCATAAAAAGCCAAATTCGCCAGATGGAAAAAGAATCTCAAAAGCTCAATGAGGAGAATCATTGCTTCAGAATTAGATTGGAGCAAATGGAAGCTAATGACTTTATGAGAAATCAAGATGCTGTTAAACAGATCCAAACAAATGAAAGAATAGAAGGCAATGTGAAATATCTCATTGGGAAAACCACTGAACTGGAAAATAGATACAGGAGAGAGGATTTAAAAATTATTGGACTACCGGAAAGCCATGATCAAAGTAAGAACCTAGAAATCATCCTCCAGGAAGTTCTCAAAGAAAACTGCCCTGATATTTTAGAACTAGAGGGCAAAATAGAAGTTGAAAGAATCCACCAATCACCTCCTGAAAAAGATCCCAAAAAGAAAACTCCTAGGAATATTACAGCCAAGTTCTGGAATTCCCAAATTAAGGAGAGAATATCACAAGCAGCCAGGAAGAAACAATTTGAATATTGTGGAAACACAATCAGGATAACCCAGGATCTGGCAGCTTCTACACAGAGGGATCGAAGGGCTTGGAATATGATATTCCGGAGGTCAAAGGAGCTGGGATTAAAACCAAGAGTCACCTACCCAGCAAAACTGAGTATCATGTTTCAGGGGGAAATAGGGTCATTCAGTGGAATAGAGGACTTTCAAGCATTCTTGATGAAAAAGCCAGAGTTGAATAGAAAATCTGACATTCAGATACAAGAAGCAAGAGAAGCATGAGAAGCTAAACAGGGAAAAGAAATCATAAGGAACTTATCAAAGTTGAACTATTAACATTCCTACATGGAAAAACAATAATTGTAACTGATGAAAGTTTTTTTCAGTAGTTGAAGGGAATAGAAATATATATATATATATATGAGGGTATATGGGCATATGAATACATATGTGAATGTGTGTATATGTGTTTACAGGTATACATAGATAGAGGGCACAGGACCAATGTAACAGGAAGGGTATATCAGCAATGCAATATTCACAATGCCTACGGCAATTAAAAATATGCTGATGTGGTTATTAATAACAAAATATATCAGGCTTGCTATATGGGGGATAAAGCTAGAACATTTATTAAAACACCAAATGACTGAGTCCCAAAACCAGAAAGTCAAAGCCATCAGAGTAGTTATGAAATTGGCACAGTTAGATAAAGTATAAAGCACCCACATTCTCAAGCCTTTAAAACAGAACAGGCTACCTCAGGCAAAGGTCTTCTCCCCACTCACAGCAACTACTCAGCGTCCAGGAAGCGTGCTCCCAGCAGCTCCAGCCCCTGGCAGTCCTCAGCAGGAGTCCTTAGCAGAAATTCTGGCTGGCTCAAAAAGGGGTTTGCACCTCTACCTCAGCACTACTGTTACCACTGCTGCTGCCTCTGCTGCTGCTGCCACCGTTGCCGCCACTGCTAGTCACTGCACGAACTCTAGCTTGGCTTCCGCTTCCTCTTGTCCCACCCCTTCCTGCTACGTCAGCAAGTCCAATGGGGCATGGAAGATCTTTAAATCCCATAACCCTTACAAAGGGATGATACTTAAAAGGTGAAATTAAGAGGTGAGAGAGGGATATAATGAGAGGAGATGGAGAGAGACAGAATGGGGTAAACTATCTCATATAAAAGAGGCAAGGGAAAATGGTTACAATGGAGGGGAAGAATAGGAAGGCAAAAGGGTCAACCTTATTCCCATTGAATTTGGCTTGAGGAGGGAATGACATACACACTAAATAGGGTATCTTACCCTCCAGGAGAGTAGGGGGGTAGGGGATGAGAGGGGGGATGATGGAAGGGAGGGCAGGTTGGGGGGGAGGGAAGTTGGAAGCACCCACTTTTGAAAAGGGACGAGATGAAAGTAGAGAATAGAACAAGTGGGAGGTGGGATAGGAGGGAGGGAAATATAGTCAGTCTTTTACAATATATCTACTATGTTATTGTTTGCATTAGCCACACATGTACAACCTATATTGAACTGCTTATCTTCCCAGTAAGGGTGGGTGACAAGGGAGGAAGGGAATGAATCTGGAATTCAAAGTTTTAAAATCAAATATATATACTATTATTACTACTATTTTACATGTAATTGGGAAATAAGATATACAGGCACTGGGGCATAGAGATCCACTGGAAAAGTCGAAAGGGGTATGGGAGAAAATATGGGAGAGAGCAGATTGGAGGAGGGGATATCCTGTGGGACTTCTATTTTCGGGCGGTGGGTAGGGCAAAAATGGGGAGAAAATTTGTAACTCAATCTGGCGGAAATTAATGATATAAATCAGAAGTTAATAAAGCATTGGAAAAAAAAATGAGATGGCTCTCCAGAGCAACAAGGGAAAGAGACATCAGAAAATTTATGTGATGTGAAAAACAAAAGACATCAATAAAAATCTATTTTAAAATAATATAATGCAAATATAAAGCAGGCTATTTTTAAAAATAACATGCTGAATATAGTATATACTTTTCAAAAAACAAACTGTGCATAAATGAGAATCATGTTTTCCAAAAAAAAAAAGAAAAAGAAAAAAAGAAAATCAAATAAACTTTAGAAAAGAATAAATGGAAATTGAATGATTATTCCTCTATGTCAACCTTTGGCAGAGTTGTGGGATTTATATTCTCACACTCCAGTGTCCTATTTTGAACTAAGAGCCTCTATAGTTCCTACACAATTCTGACTCCTTGTGCTGCTCTTGGACCAGTTGCAACTTCTAATTTTAGTACAGAATTTTCTCCTGCAGGATTTAGTCCCAGTTAAGTAACTAGCAAGTTTCTAAATTGCTTAAATGACAAATCTCTGTATAACTGTTCCATATCAAAAGTCAAGAAAGAGTAGTGGTTACTTGTGTGTCATTTCAAGATATGGAGAACACATTAAGTTCCACAGCCTTCTTCTGAATTCCTAGTAGGTTGTTCTTCTTCTTTTCCAACAAAAACTGTTTGATAAGCACTCCTTAAATCATGAGGTCTTTATTAGTTTCCCCAGAAAACCTTTTGTTCCCTTGGATTAGCAGCAAATAAATATAATTTCCATAGATTGTTTTTGTTAAGGAAGAAGGGGAAAAAAGGAAAATGTGGTTTTGAATCTCTTGGTGAGAATGGCCACACACATTTTTAGCATGTCAATTAAAAACAAAAGCAGAGAAGCCCAGCATGCATAAGCACATGCCAGCACGCACACACATGCACACAGAGTTCAAGGAAGCTCTGGTGGTTAGTTTGAGCTGTTTTTCTCTATGAAACATTTTGGCTAGTGTGCTAGTTTTGTACTGATGACAAATATGCTGTTCACACAATATTTATAGTTGAACTATTCAAATTCTTAGGTTCAAAAATACTTGTGTTCTATAGGCTCAAGAGATAAGATTTTAAATATTTAATGGGAGCTACTACAACACAAGCCCATAAAACAATCCAGCAAATTGTTAATGTGTAGCTCTGTATGACAAATACAAATAATGACATTTTACAAATTTGGTAAAAGCTCAGAATTCTAAAGGTCAAAGGATTTTTAAGGAGAGGTAAAGGGGTAACTAGGTGGTATAGTAGATAGAGTGCCAGTCCTGGAGTCAGAAAGATTCATCTTCCTGAGTTTAAATCTGGCCTCAGGCACTTACTAGCTGTGTGACCCTGGCCAAGTCATTTAACTCTGTCTCAGTTTCTTCATCTGGAAAATGAGCTAGAGAAGGCAATAGCAAATCACTCTAGTATCTTTGCCAAGTCAGACACAACTGAAATAACTGAACAACAACAAAGGGGAATTATAAAGGTTTTTCCTCTACACTTTCTTCCATGTTTTGCTTCATAAGTTTAGGGTTAGATGGGAAGCTGGTGTAACAGTGATGGAATCTGAAGATCCCCTTGTATTGGCAAGCTAATAGGTACTTAGCACTTAGTTCCAAGTTCATAACTGTGTTAAGTATTAAGACCCAGAATTTGTAAATCCCACTGTGGGATAAACTTGCTGACATAACAGGAAGGGGCAGGGCAGGGAGAAGCTAGTACCTTATGTAAAGAAAAGCCCAAGCTAAAGAAGCCAGAACTTCTGGGAGCGAGCATCTGGAGGCTGGGCTGCTACTGCTGGAGAGAGAAAAGAACTGGGAACTGAGAAGGGAAATGAAAACTGAACTGAGTGTTGAGAAGTACTGAGAAATGAGAGGAGAGGAGAATTGGGAGGAGGCAAGGCTGTGGTGTCGGTACTTTGTGTGTTTTGATGTTACTTTGTCAGATTCATCTGCTAATAGAGTATGGTGCTGTTGTTACAGAACCCCTGGGAACTTGCTGCTGGTTCAGAGGCCCTGTAAGAGGATTTTCTTGTTGAATGTTTACAGAAATCATGGAGGAGGGTTTTGCTGATGATTTCAGAGGTCCTGGGACTATACTGATGATTTGTGCTGATTCCTCAGACCTTGTTGTTGGGTCTATGTTGATCTCACAGGCAGAAAGTGAATTAATGAGGATGCTGGCAATGTGTGAATGTTATTGTGGATTTATTAAGCTTTGTCTTCCCAGAAACAGAAACTGTGAAGGACTTGAGGTGGACTAGACACTGTAAGCTTCAATATGTAACAGGAATTGGACAAGGAGCTGGCCAACAAGGAGTTGGCAGGAGCTGGGACCATGGAAGAAGAACCATGGAAGCTGAGAGCCATCCTTGAGTCAAGATGAAAAGACCTTTCCTTGGGGTGGCTAGGTGGCACAGTGAATAGAGCACTGGCCCTGGAGTCAGGAGGACCTGGGTTCAGATGTGGACTCAGATACTTAACACAAAAACTAGCTAGCCATGTGACCTTGGGCAAGTCATTTAATCCCAATTGCCTCCCAAAAAGAAAAAAAAAAGATCTCTCCTTGGGTATTTAGTGCAAACTGAGAAGATCATGATTTACTGTGGCCTAGGGGTAGAGAACTTTGACCTTTATATTTAGATGATTGAGTTAAAGACTTACTAATTAAGGATGACAGAAAACTAATCTCCAATTAAGAAGAAAGAAGACTTTTTGATTGAAGAGATTAAGACAATGTGACCTAGAGTGGAGAACATTTGATATTTGTACTTTGTGATTGAATTAAGGACTTACTAAATGCTTGACTTATTAAATGAATGTACTTTGTTTCAGACTATGTGACCACTTATGTGAAAACTATGTGGCCATTTTAGTGATAAGTTGTTATGCCATAATATTGTGAATGTTGTACTTTGATTTCTGTGAATGTTTTGTCTGGGTTTGTTACTGAATAAATAGAGAGTTCTCTATACTGTGTAATCACAACTTGAAGCTGTTCACAGCAGCAGTCCTCTGAAAAGCTGCTTGTACTTGGCTTTACAATGTAAGTAATTTCATTTTTAAACAGATTATCAGAAAAAGTGAGCTGCTCATGTGGCAAAAACAAGAGTTGAACCAGTATCAATGAAATAAAAAAAAATAGCTAGAGGAAGGCCATAGAGCACATTGGGTAGAAGCTCTATCAAGTACATTTGGGAAAACATAAATAAGGGTTGAATATGACGAGAAAGCATGGATGGATTGCAATTCACTGATGGAAGACCCACATCAATGAGGTCATAAGATTCATTGAAATAATCTTCGGCATGAAAAGAACATAAGGAGTTATTTCACAACTATCACAGTAAACTACACTTGAGCTCTTCAGAGAAAGTGAGATTTAAATTACTAGACTAAGTCTGTGAGCATACCAGACTTAAAATAACAGAACTTCAACAGTGTAGTCTAAAAGCACTGTCAATTCATAAGATCTGGAAATACAAATCTTGGGTTAAACAGTTAGGGGAATGGGTGACCTTCAATCAAAATGCACAGCTATCTTTACAGTGGATTTGCCATAATCTTAGTTATAAGCATGTAATACAATTAATAGAGGAGAAATACCTGTGGCTAATTTGGCTCTAAAATAGTATTTTTCTTTAGGCTGACCCATAAGGACAGATAAAGAATGAAAGCTTAAAACTGAAATTTCAGATGGTACTAATGAATTATCAGTTAAATAAAGTATTTTTTTATCATCGTTTCTTAATACTGTCAGGGATCCAAAAATTCAATTACACACACACACAATGCCTACCTACCATGTGTAAAAACTCTGTGATAGGCGCTGGGGAAATTAAAAAAAAAAAAAGAAATTGCATACGTCTTTAGGGCATGTACAATTTCATATTACTGACTTGGAATGGAGGAGTAAATGGATAAGTATAATCCAAAGGAAAGATGATGGGCACTTAGACGAGACTGAGGGAAAGTGGTCTAAGCACATCTGAATATGGGGCGGCCAGGTAGCACAGCAAGTAAGAGCACTGGCCCCAGTGTCAGGATGACCTGGGGATCGAATCCATGCTCAGACACTTAGCACCCACCCAGAAACACCTGGCCGTGTAACCTTGAGGAAGTTACTTAACTCCAATTGCTTAGGCTTAGGGGAGGCCAGGTGGCTCAGTGAGTAAGAGCACTGGCCCCAGAGTCGGGATGACCTGGGATGGAATCTAGGCTCTGATACTTAGCACCACACCCAGAAATAACTGGCCATGTAACCCTGAGCAAGTTACTAAACCCCAATTGCTTAAAAAAAAAAAAAAGAATATCTGAATATGAAAAGAACACTTTCAGAGAGATTATCTATCACATCTCCATGTTTCATACTCTGCTGTTTTGTTTTGTTTTAATTCTGCACTGAGGGTTTTGCTTTCTTATATTTTCATTCCTAATTGCTTCTTTTTTTAAATAATTTTTTTTTTGCTTTTTTTTGGAAGGCAATTGGGGTTTAGTGACTTGCCCAAGGTCACAGGCTAGTTTTCGTGAAAAGTGTCTTGAAGCCAGATTTGAATTCAGGTACTCCTGCCTCCAGGGACCCCTCCTAATTGCTTCTTTTGAAGATTTTTTTTTTAAAGCAATCGGGGTTAAATAACTTGCTCAAGGTTACATGGCCAGTTATTTCTGGGTGTGGTACTGAGTATCTGAGCCCATATTTGATCCAGGTCATCCCGACACTGGAGCCGGTGCTCTTACTCACTGAGCCACCTGGCCACCCTTAAGCAACTGGGGTTAAGTAACTTGCTCAAGGTTACAAGGCCAGGTGTTTCTGGGTGGGTGCTAAGTGTCTGAGCCCGGATTCGATCCCCCAGGTCATCCCGACACTGGGGCTGATGCTCTTACTTGCTGTGCTACCTGGCTGCCCCCTCTTTTGAAGATTTTATTTCTCTTTTGAACTATTCAGTGATTTTTTTTTTGCAACTGTTCCACCATTACTAGGGAATCTGTAGAATTCTCATTTTGATTGGGAAGTATTAGCTCATTTTCCTTAAAATTATATCTGTACATTGTGTTTAGACTTTTCTATAGGTTTTCATTCACTTTTCCTTATGTCTTTATGAGCCTCTCATTTCTCTCTTGATTTATTTGCTTATGAAGTTGGTTTTTTATTCAGCCTTTTCTACATTAGCATTTTGGTCTTTCTGCCTTATTAACAATTATTAGTCTTTAGTTGCCCTCCTCACTTTTTGGCTCCTTCCCTTCCACTGCTCCACAGAATCGAACATTCTCAAGTTGAACATTCTCAGTCTCATAATGTTGGCATAAGGTAGGATAGTCTAGGTTCCTGACTACAGTACACTCTGGGGAGAAAAGACTATGCTGAGCTCTACTTACAAATGTATTCCATTCTTCATGCCTACTTGCTTCCCCTTTCTATTACTTGCAGAATCAGTGTCTACTGCTTCTTGGGGTATGTGTGTGGAGTGTGTGTGTAGGGAAGGATGATTCAGACAAAATCACTGTTATGTGTATGGGGAGGAAGAGCCTGCAACTTCTGAAGAAGTCTGTGATATTGCTTGAGCTCACTGCATCTGGTGAGTGGGTTGGGTTGAAGAGTTAGAGAAAGTGAATGTGAGCTTTAAGTATGTTTAAATCTTCATATATAATTTTATATAGCTTTTTTTTTGCCTTATACAATGTTTCTGTCTTCTTATCTATGAATTCAATTTTAATTATTCTATCTGGCAAATAATTTCATTTTTAAAGGTCTTTGGTCTCAAAAGGTTAGAAGAAAACAACTGTTCTGCCATTTTATATTCCTTCTTTTGAAAACTGTCCTTTATTCTTTAACCAGTTGATTATTGGGGAATGGCTCAAACATATATTTGTGTCAATATCCTATAGCTATTGGATGTCAAACTTTTATCATATGTGTGTGAGTGTATACACACACACACACATATATTTCCCTCAAGTAATATATTTTCTGGTTTTTAAATAAATTTTGCTGAATCTCTTATTTTTACATTATCTACATTTACCAATGTATCTCTCCCCTGTCCCTCCCAAAGAGCCATCCATTATAACAAAGAATAAAGAGTGGGAAAAGCTCATGAAAACTAAACAACATATTGAAAAAAAGTAGGTTATATCTTGTTCAACCCCATGGTCCTTCACCTCTGCAATGAACCTGAAGGAGGTGTCTTCTCACACATATTCTTTGGGTTCAAAGTTGGTCATATTAAATTCACAGTATTTAGTTTCTTTTTTCAAATTTATTTATTTTTATTCTGTACTTAAACACCAAATAAAATAGGCATTTCCATATAGGTACTATGAGTAAAGAAAAAGAGTATCTTTTATACGTGGCTTCTTTTTCTTTTTAAATATATATTAAATTCAACATGTAACTTTCAAAATTCTTATCTCTGGTTCTTTCTTGTCTTCTGTTCTCTTCTGTGTTTTTTTTAAACTATACTATCTCTATCCCCTCTTCCCTCCTATTCCTCCAAATAAGGGGGATAAAAAACAACAACAAAAGAAAACCCTATGGAAAAATATGCAGGCGAAGTCAAGATGGCAGAGTAGAAACAGGACTTCCAGGGGTTCCTGCTCCCACCTCCTCCAATTCATGTAAAAAGTGACTCTGAAGAAACTTTGGAGCTACAGAAGCCACAAAATGACACAGAGAAGCTAACCTCCCGCTGAGAATATCCCAGCAGGCCAGCAGGGAGCAGCTAGCACAGTGCTCTGGAAGCCACCCCAAGCCCCATGCGAGCTGGGCGTCTTAGCCTTAGGCAGGTGTGACCAGCCACTGGCTGGAGGGACTTCAGATTACCAGCAGCTATGGAGGTTTCCAGAATTATCAACACATAGATGCTAAGGACAAAGTGAGAGGTCAGTGCAGTGTGGACTTTAGGATCCAGTAGTTGGGAGTGCTGTCAGCCTTTGTCCCTGGGTGAGAAGCAGCTGAGGCACTGAGACCTGGCAGCCACCTCCATGTGGCTACTTCAGCTCCTGGCCTGCAGATTGTAAGGGGACCAAGCGACCAGTCTGAGGGGTAATTGCTCTTGCTTTAACTTGCTTTGCTCTGAATTGCTGTCTAGGGTAGAGGTCCTGGGGTGTGCGACCAGCTTGCCAGAGCGTGTGGAAGCCTCAGAGAGGGCACCAAACTAATACCTTCAGCAGCTGAGAAAACCCCAGCGTTTGGTATGAAGCTCCCCTGTCTAGTAGCAGAGTCCTACTGTGGCAAAAAGCTCAAAAGTCAAGTGATTAAGTGGCAACATGAGCAGGCAAAGGAAACAAAGCAAACAGAAGAATCCAACATTAGACTCCTATTTTGGGGACAAAAAGGGTCAAAACATGGAACAGGAGGAAGACAACGAAGTCAGAACTCCTGCACCAAAAGCTTCAAAGAAAAATATGAGCTGATTACAGGCCATAGAGGACCTTTAGAAGGATTTTGAAAATCAAATAAGAGAAGTGGAGGAAAAACTGGGAAGAGAAATGAGAATGATGCAAGAAAATTATGAAATAAGAGCCAACAACCTGACTGAAGAAAATAACAACTTAAAAAATAGACTGACTCAAATGGCAAAAGAGTCTTAAAAAGGCAATGAGGAGAAGAATGCCTTAAAAAGCCAGATTTGCCAGACGGAAAAAAATCTCAACAGCTCACTGAAGAGAAGCATTCCTTCAGAATTAGATTGGAACAAATGGAAGCTAATGACTTTATGAGAAATCAAGATGCTGTTAAACAGGTCCAAACAAATGAAAAAAATAGAAAGCAATGTGAAATATCTCATTGGGAAAACCACTGAACTGGAAAATAGATCCAGGAGAGATAATTTTAAAATTATTGGACTACCTGAAAGCCATGATCAAAAAAAGAACCTAGAAATCATCCTTCAAGAAATTCTCAAGGAAAATTGCCCTAACATTCTAGAACCAGAGGGAGAAATAGAAATTGAAAGAATCCACTGATCACCTCCTGAAAAAGATCCCAAAGAGAAAACTCCTACGAATATTATAGCCAGGTCGCGAAATTCCCAGATCAAGGAGAAAATATTACAAGTAGGCAGGAAGAAACAATTTGAATATTGTGGAAACACAATCAGGATAATCCAGGGTCTGGCAGCTTCTACACTGAGGGACTGAAGGGCTTGGAATATGATATTCCGGAGGTCAAAGGAGCTGGGATTAAAACCAAGAGTCACCTACCCAGCAAAACTGAGTATTATGTTCCAGGGGAAAATATGGTCATTCAGTGGAATAGAGGACTTGCGAGCATTCTTGATGAAAAAACCAGAGTTGAATAGAAAATCTGACATTCAGATACAAGAAGCAAGAAGCATGAGAAGGTAAACAGAGAAAAGAAATCATAAGGAACTTATAAAACTTGAACTATTAACATTCCTACATGGAAAAACAATAATTGTAACTGATGAAACTTTTCTCAGTATGAAAATAGTTGAAAGGAATAGAAATATGTATATATATATATATATATACACATATGTATATGTATATATATATACACACACACATATATATGAGGGTATATGGGCATATTAATACACATGTGAATGTGTGTATATATGTTTACAGGTATACATTATATTTCTTTTTTAAAAACTGTATTTGTATCACAATCTATTTTTATCATCCTTTCTTCTCACTCGGTTCACTTTTCTTTTGCTCTCTATAACTCTAGCTTATTTTGTTTGAGGCAATCCCCTCCCTTACCCTCTTTTTGGCTTGTATACCCCTTCTCCTTCTCCCTATCAGAATCAAATTCCCTCCTTACTTTAATTTACTTTTACTACTCTTTTATACTTCCCTTACCTTGTCAAGTAAAGGTAAAGTTCCTAATATCCATTCCCTATCCCCCCATCCCTCAAGTCTGTTTGAATGACCTCTGCTTATTGCACCTAAATTACATGAAATAATTATGGTCCAGCATTATCCTTCCCTCTGCTTCTTTAGAGTATCAAACCCAGAACCTCTCTTTTTATGTCCTCAGTGGCTGTTAGGCAAAGTTGTACTCCAAAGCGGCAAATAGTATTTCTTTCCCAATCAGAAAGTAATCACTAAATCACTAAACTCGAATTATTCAAACTTGTTTACTCTTGGTGACTTACTTTTGTCCACTGAATTTACATTGCAAAGACTCTGAGCAACTTCGGTTTTCTTAAACGGAATACTTGAAATTCACCGATTTTTTGTTTTTAAAAATTAATTTTTTTCTCTCTATAGAATTACACTAAAATTTTCAGGATGTTATTCTTAAGTGTAAACCATTTTTATTTTATTTTATTTTTTTGGTATAATATAATTCATTTCCCCTCTTAATTCTCTTTTATCGTGAGAGTTACAACATGATTCTTTATTATGTGATGTATCTTTTCCTAGCCACCTGTAATATTGTGATCTAGGAGTTCTGAAACTTGGAAATCCCATTTTTGATGAATTAAACATTTCCTATGTGTTGGTATTTTGTCAATCCATCTAATCTGCAATTTGTCAAGTGGGTCCAATATTTCTAAGCAATTTACTTTTATGATTTCCTGAAATATAGAATTCAGGTTGTTTCTCTTCATCATCTCTCTGTGGGAGTCCAATGGATCTTAGATTAACTAATTAAGATACCAATCACTTTAAATTATAAATATTTCATGTGTTCTTTTACTTTCTTATCTTTTACCTTCTCACAAATATTTGTTTCTATGTCATTAAATTTATGAATGTCATTTACTCAATTTCTCCTCACACCCCCAGGGTATCCACTACTTTGCTAAGGTTTTCCATCTTCTGCTCTAAGAATCCTCCTTTCAAGTTTTTCTTTAAGAGCTCAAAGTTCACTCATTTTTTCCCTTCATTTCTTTCATAAGGTCTCCCAAACACTTTCAAAATTCTTGTAATCATTTCATTCTCTTTTCTACGCATCTAATTTTAGTCATTACAAAATTATCTTCTTTTGCATTTTTATATTGAGGTTGTCTTGTTCCACACCATTTCTTTATTTTATTTCAGGCAGCTACATAGTGCTGTGCATAGGATGCCAGACTTGGAGTCAGAAAGACCTGAGCTTGAATCCTGCCTTAAACACTAGCTGTTTGGCTCTGGGCAAGTCATTTAACTTCTTTTTACCTCAGTTTTCTCATCTATAAAATGGGGACAATAACAGCATCTATCTCCCAGGGTCCTTATGAAGATCAAATGAGATAATATATGTAAAGAGCTTTGTAAATCTTAAAGGATTATATAAATGCTATGATTATGATGATGATAATGGTGATCTTTTTTGAGTACTTTTTCAGTCTTTTTGTTGATTGTTTTTAAAAATTTCTCTTCAGGAGCTTCTTTGTAGGGGTACCTACCTTTCACTCCTCCTTTCTTAGTGTTTTAGGGGAAGCTGAGCTTATATATAACATCTTTCTCAGTTGTCATGTCAGAAAACACTTCCCTTCTATTCATTCCTTCTTTTTTTTTGCATTATAAAATTATGAATTAGATTCCAGTACATTTTTAACTGAAATATACTTATTTGTCATTAGTGTATTGTATAACAAGACTGCAGCTTAAAGCAGAAAACTTCAAAGATCAAATTAATGTCAAATAGAGTAAAAATGACTATTTCAAGGCACTGAAATATTAGAAATGTTTTTGATAAATCACTGAAGCTTACTTAATAAATACCTGACATGGGAAGAGTTGTGAAGAAGATAGATAGGTTGCAGTTTATTCATTGCCTGCAGGTAATATACAATAAAATCATCTAGCTAAAGTTGCTAAATTGTGTCATAAACGTGCTGAAGACCAAAATTATAAATCTAAAGAATTTCTGATGATATTACAAGCACACTAATTGTGCTTTTTATGATTTTTCTACTAGGACTACTAATGAACAACCAGAGAAGTAATCTTGGCATTTTATGAGACATGTAAAGTGGTACTGAGTTGAATTTCCTATAGTTTTTCTTCCTTTTCTTCTTTTAAAACTCATATGCCCGAGAAATTTTCACGTAAAGATAAAGGAATTTATACTTTTTTCTTTGAAACTGAAATATATCTTCAATTGTGAGGTAGGTAGGTGGCACAGTGAATAGAGTTCTAGATCTGGAGCACGAAAGACCCAAGTTTAAATCCTGCTCAAGATACTTATTAACTGTGTGACACTAGGTAAGTCACTTAAACTCCCTCTGCCTCAGTTTCTTCATTAGTAAAATAGGGGTAATTATAGTACCTACTTTCTAGAGTTGTCGTGATGATAAAATCAGATATTTGTAAAGCCCTCTGCAATCCTTAAAATAAAGTGCTAGTCATTTACACTCTGCTAAACATTTCATTAGTCAGTATTAAGCATCTACATGTATGAAGCACTGTGTTAAGTGCTAGGAATAAAAAGAAAAGCCAAAGAAAGTACCTCCTCTTAAGGAGCTCATAGTCCAATGAAAATAACTATGTAAAATAAACAAGATATATTTGTGACATATGGGAGATGATCAACTGAGGGAAGGCACTAGCATTAAGGAGGCTTAGAAAAGGCTTATTAATAGAAAGTGGGATTTTTAATGGAACGTTAAGGAAGTCAGGAGGCAGAGATAAAAAGGGAAAGAATTCCAGGTATAGGGGACAACCAGTGAAAATGCCTGGTTTTGGAGGATGGATGTTCTAATGTGAGTAAAGCAAGGAAGATAGTGCCACTCAGTTGAAGACTATGTGAGAACATAAAGTGTAATAAGACTGGAAAGGTAGGAAGGGGCCAAATAGGATTTTATATTGGACTCTGGAGGTGATACAGAGTCTCTAGTAGCATGCCATAGTCAGACCTGTAGGAAAATTAATTTGACAGCTGAGTTGAATGAGACTTGAGGAGTGGGGAGAGACGAGGCTGGAAAAACAATAAACAGGTTATTACAACAGTCCAAGAATTAGGTGATAAAGGGCCTCTACCAGGGTGGTGGCACTGTCAGAAGACAGAAGGAATGTATATGAGAAATATTATAAAGGTAAATTGGCAGAATTTGGCAACAGATTAGATATGGGGGTTGAGATACAATCAGGAGTTTAGGATGATACCTGTGTTGTAAGCCTGGGTAACTGGGAAGATGGTAATGCCCTGTAAGGGTTATGGGATTTAAAGATCTCCCATGCCCCATGGACGTGCTGACATAGCAGAGCAAGAGAAAGCGGTCCTGCGGTTTTCTGAGCCGAGCTAGCGGTCCTGCGGTTTGCTGATGTAGCAGGAAGGGGCGGAGCAAGAGAAAGCGGAAAGCGAGAGAAAAAAAAAAAAAAAAGCCGAGCTAACGGTCCTGACAAGCTAACGGTCCTGCAGTTGGCGGTTGGCAGTTGCAGTTGCGGTTGCGGCAGCAGCAGAGGCAGTGGCAGCGTGAAGCCTTTTTTTTTTTTTTTTTTTTTTTTTTTTTTTTTTTTTTTTTTTTTTTTGAGTTAGGACCCCTGCTGAGCACTGCCAGGGGCCGGAGCTGCTGGGAGCAGGACTTTCTGCTAAGGACTCCTGCTGAGGGCTGCCAGGGGCCGGAGCTGCTGGGAGCGCGCTTCCAGGACGCTGGGTGGTTGCTGTGAGTGGGGAGAGGAGGACCTTTGCCTGAGGTAGCCTGTTCTGTTTTAAAGGCTTGAGAATGTGGGTGCTTTCTACTTTATCTACCTGTGCCAATGTCATAACTACTCTGATGGCTTTCACTTTCTGGTTTTGGGACTCAGTCTTTTGGTATCTTAATAAATTTTCTAGTTTATTTCCTCATATGGCAAACATGACGTATTTTCTAATGGATAATTATATCAGCATATTCGTAATCTCTATAGGCATTGTGAATATGGCATTGCTGATACATGCCCTCAAAAGTAATATGGAATTTTAGAAGGGGAAAGGGTATGGGAGAAAATTTGAGTTCGGTTTTGGACATGCATGGAAACAAGCATGTGTAAAGCTTAGTCTACTTTTTGTTGCTGTGGGGTGGGATGGAGTCAAAATAGGATAGGCTGAAGGGGTTTGAGATACTGTAACCCTAGAGAAAAAATGACTGACAAGAAATACATATTCACATATTGATATCATGCAGAAATCTACTGTTAACTGATAAATATACTTCTCTGGGATTGACAAAATGTGCCTTTTGCAAGTAAGCAAGTTATTTGGGTTGTTCAAAACTAATTAAAGTATCAACTTATTTTAAAAGAGAGTTTGTAGTAATAGCAACATCACATTGTGTTTCATGTGAATGAAACAAAAGCACTAATTCCTTTGAAAGACTTAAAGTTTGAGAATAGCTAAGTGTAGTGTAAAGAACACTAGACTAGAAGTCAGGTGGCCTCAATTCTAATCCAAATTTTGGCAGCACTTTACTGTGTAATCTTGGGCAGCAAGCTGCTGAAACTAACTGGACTCCAAGTGTCCTAATCAGTCAATGACGAATTTGGATTAAATAACTCCTAAGGCCTCTTCTAGTTCTAATAGGCTATGATTCTATAACTTCAAAAAGTAAAAGAAAGCAACTATTAACACCTAGGTAATATTGTTCAGCTTAGTTTTAGTCAGTGCTTATGACCCTAAAGGTTTTGAAAAGCCTCAAATATCCTCTTAAATTTAGACAGGGTCCACCTGACTATTCATATAAATGCAACTTTCTGCAGGTTTCCATACATGGACTGAAAAAATAACAATTGATAAACTGGATAAGATCCCTTATCTATCTGTCCCAGTATTCTATGAATGTTTCACTTATTTATTCATTCATTCAACAAATGTTTAAGTACCTGTTATGTGCAGAATGCCATGCTAGGTACAGGAGGAGAGAGAAAATTTACATAAAAGTAGGATCATAGATCAAGAGTTGGAAGGGACTTTAGAGGTCATCCAGTCCAATCTCTTCACTTTACTGATAAGGAAACTGAGGCCCAAGAGACCTTGGCTGAGGTCACATAGTAGTAAGCATCAAGGGTAGGTTGAATGCATGCTTTCTGCCTCCAAAGTCAGTGTGCTTTCCAATGAATCATGAATTCAACACTAAACAATGAATGAATGAATGCAATAAACATATATCATTAAATAATTATGGGTTAAGTTTTGGGGATACAAATACAGATACAAATACAAAAGCATAGATAACCCTTGTCTTAAAGAAGCTTATATTCTGATGGGGGAGATAACATAGATAGGGGAATGTTGGCCTGAAAAGGATATTTTAGGTCAGAAAGTTACAGGGATGGTGAGTGGTATAGGAGAAGAGATTTTGACATACTCTTTCCAGGAACTAGATTATATTCCAGGAACATAGATTATATTCCAGAACTGGAATTTGGAGGTGGGGCAGCACATGGTAGGCCTTGTTTTTTGGCCTGGGAGGCATGGCCAATATCAAGGAGAGTTCTGGGAAATGAATGAACTATGGCAAGAGCTTGGGACCTCTAGATGTAGCAGGAGGGTGAAGCACCCATCAATCCAAACAGCAAGCCCCAGATTTCAAGGCATGAAGGAATTAAGCCCTCCAGAAACCAAGTGCTAGGAAGGAGGACAGATTTCCATGAAGACTGTCTTGTAATACTTCATTGTGCGATGCAAGTGACCCTGGATTCTTATACCTTTTGGCAGTGTGGTGCACAGCACACACCTGCAGATCTTACCCAATAGGAAAGATTCTATATACAGTAGATGAACTACATATCTGTTGTCTAAAGACCAACTACTTAAGTTACATAAGGTTCATTAAACAGGATTTGCCACAGGGTGAATATCTCAGTTGTAGTAATTCTTGACCCACCTATTAAGTAGGTGGGGTTGTGACCCTGAATTGTTGAGGGACTTACGTACCTATGATGGCAAAATCATGGAACTTTGAAGTACTACTACAGATTTCATTTTATTTAAATCTTTTTAAAGCTATTTTTATCTTTATGTCCTGTGCTAATAAATTCCTCAAGTCTACTCTCAAGTGTATAAAGCAGTATTTCATTTGTCATTTATCTTAAATTTGCTTTTTTTAAGAAAAAAAACTTTTCCAAAACTTTTTTTTAAACTAATCTTGGTAAAGTAATATTTGGTAAAAAAAAAAAAAAAAAAAGTCTGTGTTTCCATGCTCTTTGTGATCTTCTAGCCATAATTTTTATAATTTTGGTCATATTTCCTTCTCAACCTTCATCTTTCTGGACTAATGAATCTCTATTCTTTTTTTGTCTTATACTCACACAACAGATCTTTGATCATTTTAGAGGTTATTTGTGAACAATAAATCATTGTAGTAGTGGAGGGTATGCTGGCCTGGAATCAGGAAGACATGTCATCTTCCTGAGTTCAAATCTGGCTATCAGATACTTACTAGCTGCATGACCCTTGCCAAGGGGCTTAATGCTTTACAAACATCTCAGTTTATGCTCACTACTCTTGTAGGTAAGTGCTATTGTTATTCCCATTTTGCAGATAGGGAAACTAAAGTCATGAAGCTTCTAGGTAGTCTATAAGTCTTTGGTCTATCTCATTCCTCATTCCTGATTCGTTTTCCAAGACATTTCTTGCCATCCTCACCTATTTGCACCTTTACTTTGAAGTTATATTTCAAAATATGTTGAATGAAGATCTTATTGAGTTTGTAGAATTTCTCTACCTCTTCATCCTCTTCAATGGATATTAGTGTATAAAACTTCAATTTTTTTCCACAAAATTTTGTAATTACTTATCATGAGTAATGAAATATGAGATGATCATATCCCAAGTAAGGATGTTTTAGGGTGCTTTTGAAGAATCAACAACAGAACAAGTCCACCAATTCCTTTATTTTTCCTTTCCAAGGTTAGCCTATGAGACATCATTCTATTTAGCCATAGTATCTCTATTTCGTCTGGTGTCGCTCATAGCAAGAATGCCAAGATTGTTATGAATCCTTTCCTTCAGTATCACGTCCACTTACTGATCCCTAGACAAGGGTCTCACATTTACAGTGAAATGTGAGAACTAATTCATTTGGGCCCCTACTCTATTCCAATAAGTATTAATCAAATTATTATGACTCTACAGGGATAGTGATAAGTACTGCACGTTAGGCTTCAGAGCTGTGAGCTGCAGATTGAAAGTACACTTGCTTAATAACAGGAAGTTAACTAGAGGCCCTCCACCCTTGTTTTTCCTTGTCATGGTGACCAAACCCAGTGTGGCAGAGTTGACTCAACTACACTGAAAATCTTCCAATTTATGTTTGTACCTCCAGACCATTTTCTCTTATCTAACATGAGCAAGTGACCATCTTATGACCACTTAGTCAGTGAAGATGCTCCAAGTTTCACCCAACCTATAACCTCCCCTGCTAATATGTCATTTTGGCCCTTAAGAGCAAGGGCTGTCAACCAATGAGATTCTGTATTTTGCTATGTTTCTTTTGCATATTTGGATATCAAATTCTCTAAATACAAGGTCCTGGAAGAAAGAGGCTCTCAGATCGTGAGGAAGATCTGAGGTCCACTTCATTAGAATGTACCACGTACCCTTTAATAAAATACCATTGGCTCTAAGCTCTGCCTCTATATCTTTTATTACAGATTGGATGATTTTAATCCCTACAGTAAACAGCCAAGCTAAAGTTTATAAAGAGCCTAAAAACTGAAATTCATTTAGCATTCCAAATGACTGACAGTTATTTTTTTTATCTTTTTTTTCCTCCCACAGGGTCACCATAGCCAAAAAAATCATCAGTAAGTAGTCAGTCTACTAGAGATGAACCTCTAGTACTTGGCTAGCCTGTTCCTAAGAAAGAAGACTAAGTCTATTGATGGGACTATACTTGAAGCCTTTCCAGCATGGTAGAACCTGCCAGGATTTCAAATCTGTTGGCACAGTCTTCAGAAACACAGGTACCTTCACACCATAATAACATATTGGAGGAGAATTTTAAAAATTAAAATTTTGAAAATGAAAAAATTAGAGTGATTATTTGTTTTTACAAAAAGATTAACCACACATAAAGGATTATTCACAAAAATAATCCTTCTTTACAAAAAAAGAATTACCACAGATATTCAGTGCACTAGGATAGACAATACTTGCATCTAACCAATCTCTTGTTGGATCTCTTAATATACTTACTCTCTCTGAAAATCCCTATTGGCCATGTTCTAAAAACTACCAAACTCCCTTAATTCTCTGGTGCTTTAGCCACTGCTCCTCTGTTATGGCTTAAACATGTTTTCATGGGTTATCCTCAAATCCTACCCACTATTTTATAACATTATTTACTTGGGAAAATGTATTCCAAGTTCCATCCAAACAACTAACTACAGATGGAATTTTGGACTAAAATCTATTTACAAGTTGGAAGTTATCTGTATATTAAAAATTAATATACAACAATATGATTTATACACTATTCATTTTTCTAATGAACATTACTCAACAAGTATTTAATTGGCATCTAAGCAGAATTATGCCAACAATCATCAAGATCATCACCCACAATTCAAAAAGGCCTCAAAAATTCCCAACAATGAGAAATGTCAATCTAGGAGAAAAACATGAGGCACAAATAAGAATATAATATAAAATGATATAATTTATTATAGACAGAAGAAATTAAATCTACAGGCATATTACCTCCAATAAATTAATAATATTAAAAAGGTAAAATTATTTTGAATAAATTTCCCTAGTATCCGCAACAAAACAGTTATTGATGTCCAGTGTGGTCAAAATAATGACATTATTATCATATTCTTCCAAATTCTTACATTTAGTCATTGTTATTTACAATAAAGACTATGTCTTTCAAACACTACAGTTTAACATTTAAAAACTACTCTGTGGACCTAAACTGAATGCAAGAAGCTCTTACTAATGAATTTGACTGAAGAATAATAATACACCTTTTTGTGAGTCACTGAGATTGATAATTTGACTTTAAATTATGTTTTAGTTTAATTCAACTTAATGATTTGCTTAAAGTAGTGATTAGAACTTAACATAGAAAATAGGTAGACTATATATCCTAATCAATTGAAAAATACAACCTTTTGCCCTGGTAAACAAGACTCTTAAAACTTCCACTTTTAATTAGATGACCAAAAAAAATTATTCTCCCAGAAAAAACACTACAAATAACAGAAATAGAAGAATTAAAGCTACCTAACAAAATAACTACCCATTTTGCCTAAAAGCATTCTATTATCTCCTTACAGTGTAGCTTGGCAACAAAGCCCAATTCCGACCTTAAAAAATTGCATTTTTATGAACAAACTCAGAGTGGAAATATATTTTGCTTTAGTGTGATTCCTACCAAGAGCAAATAACTAAGTTTTATTCAATATATTCAAATAATCTGTTGTACACAAATGAAACATTTTAAAATCCATAGTGATATAAAAGAGTAATAATTATAAAACACAAAATAATAAATGAAATATGATATGTCTCCTGCTACGTACCTATGATTTACCCATAATAATCACTACAATATAAGTCCTTTGGGAACAAAGGAAAGTGAAAAAGTATAAAGGTGGGGGAAGGGATGGAAGATACTTTCTGTTATCATCTGTGTGGTCTTTCATTGTACTATTCCTTAAACAGAAACAGGTCTTTGCGAGGGCAATTCCCGCTTCAAATGTCCTCTTAAACTCCAAACTATAGAATAATGTGTTTGTATAGTATATGATTACAGCAGACAAGACTGCGAACATATGTGATTTGCTCAATGATCCAATTCTGCTTCCTTTTAAAGATAAAGAATGCATTTAAGTCAACATTATGAGAGACTGTGTCACTCAATAGAAGGTTCATTCAAACATAGAACAGACACTTTTTTCACACATTAAGAGTATAGACTGTTTACCTAAGTCTCCATTCTCTGTCCAGGCACCAAAATGAATTAATACTTTGTCATCACAAAGTTCACAGAATCACACTAAAGTTTCTATAGCAAAAATTCCTGCTAAGAAAAGCTAATGTTTTACTGTAAGAGAATGAAAATATTTTGGGGGCCCTACTATTAGTGTATGTCAGAAAAGGGTTCAAATCTCTTGAAAGCAAGATGCATATATTCCAGGAACCACAGATTCCCTAGATGAGTTTTTTGTCCTCTCTGACCTGCTGTATGGCAGAGCCCACAGGAATTATTCTAGTTAGAAATAATCCCTATGCATATTTTCCTAAGGGGATGAAAAGATAGTAATGTTTTAGGCATTATAATTTTTCTCTTAATAAACAGCAAAGAAACAAAACCCCAAACCTAAACCAACAACCTTAAATTTAAAGGTAGCTCTTTATGAAAACTCTCATCTTAACTGGAGAAAAACAGGACATGAATCTATCAGATATATCACTTATCAGAACAGAAAATAGAGAAACACACAATCTCTATTCGTCATTTTGTTTCCTTAAACTGTACACTTAAGTGATGTTTAAATGAGATGTATTACAATTTGCCAGAGATGAAATTGGCCTCTAATCTGTGAGTTTTATTTATTTATTTTTTTAAGGAAGAGATTCTTCCCTTTACTTTTTATTGGAGTGGGGAAGGCAGGGCAATTGGGGGTAAGTGACTTGCCCAAGGTCACACAACTAGTAAGTGTTAAGTATCTCAGGCCAGATTTGAACTTAGGTCCTCCTGACTCCTGGGCCGATGCTCTATTCACTGAGCCACCTAGCCTCCCCTAATCTCTGCGTTTTATTTTATTTTTTTTTTAAAGCAATTGGGGTTAAGTAACTTGCTCAAGGTTACATGGCCAGTTATTTCTGGGTGTGGTGCTAAATATCTGAGCCCAGATTTGATCCAGGTCATCCCGACACTGGAGCCAGTACTCTTACTTGCTGAGCCACCTGGCCGCCCTAATCTCTGCATTTTAAAAAGGATCTCTTATATACCTAGAAATTTTTCTTTTTTCCTTATCCCATAATATTCCAGTCACAAGGCTTACTTAAAGCTTCTCTCGGTCAAAGGATATGAAAGGCAGTTTTCAGATGAAAAAATTAAAGCTATCTATAGTTATGTGAAAATATTCTCTAAATCACTATTGATTGGAGAAATGCAAATCAAAACAACTCTGAAGTACTGCATCACACCTATCAGATTGGCTAACATGACAAAACAGGAAAATGATAAATGTTGAGAGATGTGGGAAACTTGGAACACCAATGCACTGTTGGTGGAGTTGTGAAGTGATTCAACCATTCTGGAGAGCAATTTAGAACTATGCACAAAGGGCTATAAAACTGCATACCCTTTGACCCAGCAATACCACATCTAGGTCTGTATCCCAAAGAGATTATAAAAACAGGAAAAAGATCCACATGTACAAAAATATTTATGGCAGCTCTTTTGTGGTGGCCAAGAATTAGAAATTGAGGGGATGATCATCGATTGGGGAATGGTTGAACAAGTTATGAATGTAATGGAATACTAATGTTCCATGAGAAATGATGAGCGAGTAGACTTCAGAAAAACCTAGAAAGACTTACATGAACTGATGCTGAGTGGAGTAAGCAGAACCAGAAGAATATTTTACATAGTAACAGCAACATTGTGTGATGACTAATTTTGATAAACTTATCTCTGCTTAGCAATGCAAAAATCTAAGACAATTCCAAATGTTTCATTAGACTCATGATAAAAAATGCTATCCACATCCAGAAAAAGAATAAAGGAGTCTAAATACAGATGGAAGCATACTATTTGCTCTCTCTCTTTTTTTCTCTTTCTTTCTTGTGGTTTCTCCCATTGGTTCTAATTCTTCTTTACAACATGACTAATGAGAAAATATATTTAATATGAATGTATATGTAGAGCCTGTATCAGATGGCAAACCATCTTGGGGTGGGAGGAGAAAGATGGGGAGAAAATTTGGAACTCAAAATCTTAAAAAACTAAAAATAAATAAATTAAAATAAAAACACTTCTCTCATAAAATGCACAGAAAATACTTCAATATTCTATGAAAAGGAGCAACCTAAAATATTTCTCAGTGTATTCCCGTATATTTTTGATTATTAATTTTGGTATCTGTGAAAAATTTAAAGTGTACTGTATTGTTATATTCTGGAAAGCATTGGTGCCTCAGCCATTGGCAGTATACACCTTTAAAAGTGCACCTAGTTTGATGAGTTTGGATCTGATTTGATGGTGCCTCCTTAACTGACAGTTATAAGAACAGAAGGATCACCCAAATAGCCACATCTAAGAGCCATGGTAGCAGGGTAGCAGGTAAGGCAGTTTCACCTAATTGCAGACTAGTATTGTAATGCTTACATTCATTTGGTGCCAAGCCCCTTTTTTTGTTTGTTTGTTTTTGTCTTTTTGGAGAGGGGAAGGCAGGGCAATTGGGGTTAAGTGACTTGGCCAAGGTCACACAGCTAGTGTTAAGTGTCGGAGGTCGAATTTGAACTCAGGTCCTCCTGACTCCTGGGCTAGTGCTCTACTCACTGTGCCACCTAGCTGCCCCCAAGCCCTTTTTTGAACCAGAAGATGGGTACCACCTTTTCCTGGTTCAGTTTCCTTATATTTGTTGGCTCAGTTTGGCTGAAGTGATCCAGTGTGATTGGCAAGCCTATATGTTCTGAAGGATACCACCTCTGCAGCTACAGTTGATTCTTCTATGTGTATGAATCTCTTCTATCCTATGCAGAGTTAGTGACTCTCTAAGGACAGGGTTGTCTATCCCAAATGCCAACCTCTTAGCAGAGACTTTTTTGATCTGCTATTGTTGAAGCTCTCTTGCTCCTTCAATTGACTCATTCATTTTATATTCTCCCCATTTTATACTGTCCCACCCCAAACTAAAATGCAAGCTTCTTAAAAGCAGGGACTACTTCATTTTTATATTTATGTTCCTAAACTCCTTACACAGTACCCAACACACAGCAGTCACTTAACACATTTGTTGGATTATGTCCTTTGAAAAGCAGGAGCCTATATAGTACCTGTTCATTTATGGGTATTGCCAAAGGAAGTGGGTCATCAGAGTTAACCTTTGTGTTCCAAAAAACCACTAGAAAATGGAATGTCTTTGATGGGAGTTGGTACAAGGACTTTGATATGAGTCAGAGTGACATGAGACCCTATCTCTACTTGCTAATAGGTAGAAACAGAACAGAGGAACCAAACAAACATGACAAACACGAGCAAGTGAAATACCAACATAGCTTTGGACTAAAAGCATGTAAATGATCTTTTTTTTTTTTCATGAAATCTTATACAGAGCAAAGCCCACTGTGTGGTTTCTAAAATAATTTTTTACAGATATATTTGAAACCAATGAACACAGTAATTAGAAATATTGGTAGGGCTATAGCAAAAGAGGCATATTATTGCACTGTTGCTCAAGCTGTGAATTGGTCCAGTCATTCAAAGAAAGAGTTCGAAACTATGCCTGATATGTCACTAAGCTATGACTACTAGGCCTAGGCTCCAAAGAAATCAAAGAAAGGGGGAAAGGTCCCATATGTACAAACATATTTATATCACTATTTTTCATAGTGACAAAGAATTGGAAACTTAGGGGGTGCTTACCAATAAGAAACGGCTGGATAAATTATGTTATATGAATATAATGGATACTATGGTGCTGTAAAAAATAATGAAAGTGATGGTTCTAGGGAATATGGATTGAGGTCTGGGAATGCTATTCCCCCTTTGTCAACAGCTCTTTGCCTTATGAACCTAGATATTCTAAATCTTTTCCAAATTAAATTTTTGTTATTTTATCATGTGTGTAACACTATAAAGTATTCCTTGGATAATTTGACTGGTATAGAATTGAAACTCTAAACTGACTTTGGTGATATTGGCATTTTTATTACATTGGCAAAATCTAGCCATGAGCACTGAAATTTCTCCCGCTATTTCAGTTCTGTATTTCTTTAAGGGGTACTTTTATAATTGAATCTATATGTCTTTTGTATACATTGGTATATCAATTCTCAGATACTTTTATGCATTTTGTTATTGATTATTTGGAATTGTTTCCCTTTTTATCATTGCCTCTCGAATTTTGTTATTATTACATAGAAATGCAATTGATATTTGAGGGTTTCTTTTGTAGCTGCTAACTTTGCTGAACCTATTATATCAATTAGTACTTTACTGATTCCCTGGGATTTTCCAAGTTTACCATCATATCATCAGCCAACTGGGACTTTTAAAAAATCTCTTTATTGATATTTATGCCTCCTTTCTTATTGCAACTGAGAATTATAGAATTGTATAAAATAATAGTGGGGAGAGTGAGCACCATTCCTTTCCCTCTCATTTCCTAACAGATACATTCTCGGACTTCATTATCCTGCAATATCATATCAACCCTTAATCTCATATCTCCTTAGTATCCCCTCTGACCCTCAGGCCTTTCCTACCCTTTGGTTGGAAAGGGTGGAAGGTGGACAGTGAAGGGTTTCTCCCAGGATCCATTTAAATAACGGGCCCAGGACAGTCTTCTCATCATTTCCCACCCAACTGTACCCCTGGACTTTATTATGTACCTGCCAGGTATATTTCTCCCATCCTAGCTCCCACTTTTTAGCATTTTAATATATTATCTTCCCCCATTTGATTGTGAGCTTCTGGAGGGCAGGGACTGTCTTTTGACTTTCCTTGTATCCCTAAAGCTTTGCACAGTGCCTGGCTGTAGCAGCAAGCACCCCAAGCGTCCTCAGGGTTTGCTGCCAATACAGGTTCTTAGATCTGCTTTGTTAAAGGAAAGCAACTCAAAATGGGTTAACAAGCTTACTTTAATCAGTCAGACATATATCGTTTACCTTGTTCAGGGGAAAAGGTCAGCACCCCAAACTTCAAAGTACACAGACAGAATTATCAAGACAGAAACAGATCTAGTAGACAAATTTCAAACTGTCCAACCATTACATCCATACCCAGTCAACATCTGGGTTTCAACATCTGGGTTTTTTCAAAGCCGGGGGGCTCAGGACAACGGCTTCCCAGAATCCATATCAAATTACAGAACACTTCTCAAAGTGAGCCCCAAAACAAAGCTACACATCAGGGCTTATATAGCCTTCTCCTGGCTCAGAGAATGTAACAACCTTTTGGACCCACTGGCCAATCAAAAAGTATCTACTGAAAAACAAGCCTCCCACCCCAGGCTCCAGGTGCACTTTAGCCTAGGGGCAGGGAAGATCTTTAAAATTTACATTCCCATTACACTGGCACATAATAGGCACTTAATACTTTCTGATCAACCCCTATATTTATTGGGAAAGGCTCTAGAATACTCCCATTGCTTATGATGCTTGCTTTTGGTTTTAGATAAATACTTCTGATTTAAAAATAAAAATTCCTCTACCCATGTCTCTGATAAAGGACTCATTTCTAAAATATTCAGAGAATTGAGTCAGATCTATAAGAATACAAGTCATTCCCCAATTGATAAATGGTCAAAGGATATGAACAGGCAGTATTCAGAGGAAGAAATTAAGGATATCTATAAGCATATGAAAAAATGCTCTAACTCACTATTGATTAGAGAAATGCAAATCAAAACAACTCTGAGGTACCACATCTCACCAGTCAGATTGGCTAAGATGACAAAACAGGAAAATGACAAATGCTGGAGAGGATGTGGACAAATTGGAACACTAATGCATTGCTGGTGGAGTTGTGAACTGATCCAACCATTCTGGAGAGCAATCTGGAATTATGCTCAAAGGGCTATAAATAATTTCATACCCTTTGACCCAGAAATACCACTTCTAGGGTTGTATCTCAAAGAGATCATAGAAGTGGGGAGGAATACCCATATGTGTAAAAATATTTATAGCAGCTCTTTTTGTGGTGGCAGAGAATTGGAAATTAAGGGGGTGCCCATAAATTGGGGAATGGCTGAATGAGTTGTGGTATATGCATGTAATGGAATACTATTGTGCTATAAGAAACGAGAACCAGATGGACTTCATATTTACCTGGAGTTTTATATGAACTGATGCTGAGTGAGAAGAGTAGAGCCAGGAGAAATTTGTATACAATTACAGACACAATGTATGTGTGATGACCAACTTTGATAGACTGGACTCTTCTTAGCAATTCAGGGTTATAAGTCAACCCCAAAAGTCTCATGATGGAGAGAGATGTCTATATCTAGAGAAAGAACTGAGTTTGAATCCAGATTGAAGCAAATACCTGCTCTTTTTCTTTCTTGTTTGGTTTTGTTTCCTCTTTCCCATTGTTCATTCCATCTGATACAATCTTTCTTTATAAGCTGACCCGCATTCTTTAGTCTAATGTGAAAGTATTTGCAGATCCTATACTTGATTGTATGCCGCCATGGGAGGGCAGGGGGAAAGGGAGAGAAAATTTGAAACTCAAGGAATTGTGGAACTGAATTTTGTAAACTAAAAGTAAACAAATTAATAAAGACCAAAATTTTTTTTAAAAATTCCTCTATGCCTATATTTTGTAGGGTTTTCATTACCTTGTGAGTGATAAAAGTCCATCACCTGGACTATTACAATAGCATACTGGTGGTTCTGCCTGCCTCAAGTCTCTCTTGATTACAGGACTTTAATCTATCCTCTACTCAGCCACTAACGTTCAAGTCTGACCGTGTCACTCCCCTATTCAATAAATTCCAGTGATTTATCACCTGCAGGATCAAATACAAAATCTTGCTTGGTGTTTCAAGCCCTGCATAACCTCATCTTCTTCTACCTTTCCTGTCTTCTAACATCTTACTAACTCTGCCAAGTACTCTTCCATCCAGTGAAACCAGCCTCTTGCTGTTCAAGAACAACTATTAGGGCATCTTTTAAATTCCAACTAAAAATTCCATCTGCATTGGGATTGATTCTAATGCCTTCCCTCTGTTAATTATTTCCTATTTATCTCATATATTACTTGTCTGTATATAAATTTGTTTTCTCCCCCATTAGACTATGGGTTCCTTGGGGACAAGGATTATATTTTTCCTCTTTTTGTAACTTGAGTTTAGTACAGTAACTGGCACGTAGTAGGTACATATTTGCTGACTGACTGATAAATGAACATATCAAGATAATTATGTTGTTTTTGCATATTTTTGTTGTAAATATCATGTCAAGTATTTCCCTAATATTGAACCATCCTTTCATCCCTGGAACAAATTCAATTGGGTTATCAAGATTTCTTGAATAAATTACTGTAGTCTGTTTTTGACAGGATTTTATTTAAAGCTTCTGAATCAATATTCATTAATGGTATAGGTCTATAGTTTTCCTCCTGTGTTATATCCTTCCCTGTTTTAGGTATTAGGAATCTATTTGTCTCATAAAAGGATTCTGGTAGGTTGTTTTCTCAATTTTTGAGAATTGTGTAGTATGGGTACTAATTGTTTTTTAGAGATTTGATAGAATTCTTCTCTTCAGAAGTTCCTTTGTATCTAGCTCTACTTCATTGTGAGATTGAATTGAGTTGTATCAGTTTGAGTGTTTTACATTTCTAAAGACATTCCTCTATTTCATGTTTAGTTTTATTAGTATATAACTGTGTATAACACATTGAGTATTCTTTTTTTAAATTTCTTCTGGTTTTGTTGTGATTTCACCTTGTTGATTTTTCTGCCATCTTCTAATTTTTTATCAGACTGACAAATGTTTTATCAATTTTACAAACCAGATTTTATCATTTTCATAGGTTTTTTTGTTTCCAGTTTATTTTTCTCTTACTTTTAATATCTCTTCCTCAGTGCATATTTTAAGTTTATTTGTTCATTTTATAATTTTAAAATGTATGTCCAGTTCATTAATTTTTTTACTATTTTGATACATTTGTAGGATATGATTTTCTCTTTGAGAATTATTTTACCTGCATCCTAGAAATCTTGGTATGTTGTTTCATCAATATAATATTTCACATAATTACTGTTTCTATTACTTGTTCTTTCACTCAATCATCATATAGGATTTCATTGTTAATTCTCTGTTTGAGTATTTATTGTCTGACTGTGGTTCTAGAAATTATTTTTATTGTTTTCTAGTCTATAAAGAATATATCTAGTATTTTTGCCTTTCAAGGTCTGCTTGTAATATCTCTGTGCCCTAATATATGTACTTTAAAAAGTTCTATGTGGTTCTGAAACAAGTATATTTTTTAGTAATCTCATTTATGTCTTTTAGCTCCAATTTCTCCATCAATGTTTTCAGTTCTATATTATCCTTTTATTTATTAGACTTGTCCAAAATTCAGATGGACACTGAAAGCTCCTTTCATTATTGGGTTACTATCTGTAGTCTTGCAGCTCAGTTAAGGTTTCATGAATTGAGATGATAAGGTATTTTAAGAACATAAATTTAATATTGATAATGATTTATTGTCTATAGTTCCTTCCAGCCTATTTTAGCTTTATTTAATTCTTTTTAGGTTTTGAATATTTTTGTACTGTCTGATAGAATGACTGTGACTCTTGCTTTCTTGGATTCCCTGGATGCATTGTACTTTTTTTCTAAGCCAATCATTTTTAATCTATGTGTTCTTAAAATATGTTTCTTTTAAACAACAGATAGAGGGATTTATTTTCTTAAAGAATTACACTTTTTTGTTTTATTGGATTATTTAATCCATTTAAAAGTTAGAATTACTATTATATTTTCCTTTATTTTAAAAAAAATCAGGATTTTTTGCCTTCTTCTGTATACTCAGTACTATTTTTCTTTAGTTATTTTAGCTCAATCTATTTTATGACAACATTATTCCCACCAACTTTAACTCTTGCCCTCAAGCTCCCTTTCCCTAATTTTGGAGTTTTGCTTATTATTTTCTTTTTCTTGCTTTTATCTTTTCCTTTTTATCTTCACCTCTTTATACCTGCATTCAATTAAGCCCTCTTCAACTTTGTTGGTTTTTCAATTTCATTTTCTGCAGATTTTCTGCAAAAGAATTATTTTCCCTCATTCTTCATTATTTATTTTCTTTATGCTAGACTTTTATTCTTTGATGTGTGGTCATTATACTTATCTTTAGTATTTGTTTTCTTCATGGAATTAAAACTTCTGAGGTACTTATTTTGGGTTCTCTCTTTTAAACAATTTCTTTTATTGTCCTTTATATCTTGCCCCAATCCCATTTTTTTCTGTTGTGCCTCAATCTTAGAAATATCAAAACCTGAAGATGATACAGAAAGAAACACTGCTCCATGGTAGGAATTTTCCTATATTCTGACTGTGCAATTCATTACTACCCTCTGCTCTTCTCATGATCATATACCACCATTTGCAATGAAAACTCTCCCCTGGGTCAATGCCCTCTCTCTCCTCAGGGAGTCAGTTGACCCTAGGACCTCTGATAAATCTCTTTCTCAGGCAAAATTAGTGGTCTAAGTACCAAAACTCTGCCAATTATACACACTATAAAGTCCTCATCTTCCTTAATAGCTTATCGTTTTTCCCTCATGGGATCATTCTTTAGTGAAAGTAAAACAAGATTTCCCCCATTCTTCCCCATATCAATCATTCTCTTTGCCTCCTTGACCATTCTACTATAGGCTCTCCTCTTCCTGAGATTCCAAGAGTTATTTTCCCTTCATTGTTGGCCTTTGACCTGATTAGAGTACATCAGAATTTCCCCTCTATTTTCTTCCTCCTCTCTTTCTTTTTATGTACATTACCTTTCTGTAATTTAGTCTCACAAAAAGCAATGATTCACCTGTATACATGGTGTTGTGAGGTTTAGTCTATTATGTTTCAGCATCTCCTCTGACTTGCGCTTTCACCCTTGTGTACTTTTGGAAATCTCTTAATGATCTCTTATCATCCTTTGTTGTTTTTTTTACCCTTTTTGCACTTTTGTTGTCTGAAATATTTGAGAAGCAAACAATTTCTAAAGATCTGGGTTTTTTTTGAGGAATGTTTCAAAATGCCTCTTTTATTGACAATCTTTTTCACTTATGAAAAGCTCTGATTTACAGGGTATGTTACTTTGGGTTGCACCTTGAACTCCTTTCCTCTTCAGAACACATCATTCTATTCCTTCTTGTGATTTCTGATGGGCACAGAATAGTCTTATTTGAATTTCTTTTCTTTTTCCTTATATTTTAAAGTTTTTCTCCTGGTCACTTGAAGAATTTTTTGTTTTTCAGTAGAATTGTTAAAAATAACCAATGCCTTAGAATTTATAGAATAGGGTTTTTGTTTTTGGCATGATATGTGGATTCTTTTGACTGGCATTTTGTTTTTGTATTATTGTATTCAGATTTTTTTTTGACTTATGTTCTTCAGGGAGGCCTATAATTCTGATATCAATGTTTTGTTTATATGGAGATAATGCTTTCTTTTCATGTAAATTGTTCTTTGCTTTTCTTCTTCCAGACTGCCCTTCACTTCTGTGTACCTACATTTTTAATGAAGATGTTTTCTCTTTTCTTCCTTTGCTGAAGTTTGCTACTGAGATTTCAAGTTTTATAGTTGTCTTCTAATTGGTTTTCCTGTTTCTTATTCCCTTCTAATCTATTCTATATCAGATTAATCACCTCAAAAACTTTCAACAGTTCTTCATTGCCTTTCTTTTTTAAATTTTAGTTTATTTATTTACTTTTAGGTTACAACATTTAGCTCCACAATCCCTTGAGTTCCAAATTTTCTCCTCCCCCTTCTGTCTTCTCCTCCCCCATGGCAGCATGCAATCAGATATAGGTTCTACAAATACCTTCACATTAAACATTAGTCAAGTTGTAAAGAAGAATTATAACCAATGGAGTGAACAATGAGAAAGGAATGAAACAAAACACAAAGGAGAGAGAGCAAGTAGTTTCCTTCAGTCTGCATTCAGACTCTGGAGCTCTTTCTCTGGATGTGGATAGCCCTCTCCATCATGAGTCTTTTGGAGTTGTCTCCTAACCTTGCATTGCTGAGAGGAGTCCAGTCTATCTAGTTGTCACAGATGTGATGTGTCTGAAATTGTGTACAAAGTTCTCCTGGTTCTGCTCTCCTCACTCCTCATTGCCTTTCAATTAAAAGTTCAAGTTCTTTAGCTTGTCACTCATGATGTAATCCTCCATTACCTTTTCTGACTTACTGCTATTTCCCTGTGTGGTCCAACTAAACCAGACTATTCATCATTCCTAAATATACACTGTGACTTTGTGCATGCTCTGTAGTCTATGCCTACTGAAATTCTATTTTTTCTATTTTCTAAAAGGCCTAGCTCAAATTCCACCTCTTTCACAAAACCTTATCATATCTCTTCCCTTCCCCTCCCTTCAATCTTCCACATTCCATCCAAAAGCCTGAAGGGATTTCTCCCTCCTTTGGACAAATTAGCATTTGGTATTATGCTTGCGGAATTCATCAAGTATCAAGTTCAGTATGATGGTGCTAGCACTGGACTTGAAGAAGGAAACCTTGGCTTTGACTGTGAGCTCCAACACTTGCTACACCCTTTTTCCCCAGTGCCTAATTAGTACTTTGAATATCTCAGATGCTCAATAAGTATTTATACCTTACAACAAAGAAAGTCAATAAGTAAGGTGACTATAACCATATCTTTAAAATATTTTATTTCAGAAATGCTGCCGACTCCATACAGCCAAAACAGAATGTTATATATTCCAACACTATAATAGTTACATAGGAATACATATATTACAGAAAAATAATGTTAATAAAAAGTGAAAATTCATATTAGCTATCTACTTCTACTTGTAATATAAGGGCTAGAAAACCATTTCTATCTTAAAACACCTAAGACATAACATCACAAAATTCATAATAGAAAAAACAGAAAGATTAGATGGGATCCATTTGGCAGATTTAATCTAATCCCAGTACTCTTTTTTTGCTACCCAAACACATTTATTTATTTTCACATGTTTTAGCTGAATTCTGTTTAAGACTTATTATCCTTTTACTCTAATTTATAAAAAAAAATAGAAATTATAGCAACAATATAAATGCAAAGAACAACCACAAAAATGAATCTGAATGCCATGTAATTATCACTACTAAGACTGGACCTGGAGATGAGAAAAATGCACCTCCCCCTCTTTTAATGGATAAAATTCAATGAGAATGAATATAAAAATAAAAGCTAAATGTAAATGGGGGTTCACAAATATAGAAGGGGGGAGGCATGATTAGACAACAGTTTTTCCAAAAAATATTTTTGGGTTTTATTGGAATATAAATCTCAACAAGCCAGTAGTTTGATGTGGTAACCAAAAAAGAGTTAACATAATCTTGCACCACATTAAGAAAAGCATAGTTGTCAGGAATAATAAAGTGATGGTTCCTCTATATTCTACCCTTGTCTCACCCCGTTTGGATTACTGGATTCAGTTCTTGGTGGTACAGTTTAAGAAAGACTTTGATAAACTGGAGACTCCCAGAAGAGGGTAACCAGAATCTCAAATGATCTTGAGTCCACACTCTATGAGGATCTGTTAAAGGAACTAGGAGCAACTGGTGGAAGAGAAGACTCAGGAACTATATGACAGCTATGTTCAAGTATTTGAAGGACTGTTACTTGTAGGAATTGGACTAATTATGTCTGACTCCAGAGCGCATAATTAGGAACAATAGGTACAAAATGAAGAGACATATTTAGGCCTGTTATCAGGAAAAATTTCTTGACAAGTAATGTCCATAAGTGGAACAGGCACTTATCTGTTATTTTATAGTTCATATATATATTTTTTTTTCGAATATGGATTGGACTAGATGGTCTAAACTCAAATTCTATGATTCAGATACTTGCTGAGGTGAAGGACTATGGGTGAATAATACTATGTATTCTCTTAGATTCAGATTAATTTTCCTGAAGTTTTCTCCCTCTTCCTTTTAAAATCTTTGTTACAAAGGATGTATGTATCACTGGGAAAGAAGAAGTAAAGATTTTTTGGAAATAAAGGTAATGAAGAAACAAAAGATGCTTTTAAAAAAATATATATATATATTCAAGAGGCAAATTAACTTAGCAAATTCACTTGCTAATTATCTTTTTAGATAGAATGGAAATACTATTATATATCTGTACCCTAGGATTTTGCGTGAATTAACCATTACATAACCATTTAGTACCTTAAAGATACAAAGCACTAAGAACAGTAAGGGTATACTATCATTGTTGTTGATACATCTAAAGGCTTAAAAACTGAGGTCCTACAACTGCATGCCCTGTATGATAATGTTCCAATCAATATATGAGACAAAATTTAATCAGCTCTTTACACCTACAGTGCTTCCTTACACTAATTAGCAGAAGGTACTATGTGAAGGACTACTTTCTACAGGAAAATCCTAGCAAAACAAAATTGAAATGCTAATGTAAAGCTACTAGTCCACAGAATGAATGAGAAAATAAATTTTGCATTTAATGATAATAATAATGATAAGCGCTAGCATTTATATAGGGTCTACTAAGTGCCAGGCACAATGCAAAAATGAGATGTTGAACAAGTTAGTATTTGAAGCTATTTTTTCTTCTTTCTCTATTCCCTTTTACTCTTCTACTCTCCTCCCCCAACTATTAAGAGAAGGGCAAATAGTTTTGTTTTTTTTTAAAGCAATTGGGGTTAAGTAACTTGCTCAAGGTTACACGGCCAGTTATTTCTGGGTGTGGTGCTGAGTATCTGAGCCCAGATTTGATCCAGGTCATCCCGACACTGGAGCCGGTGCTCTTACTCGCTGAGTCACCTGGCCACCCCTAAGCAATTGGGGTTAAGTAACTTGCTCAAGGTTACACGGCCAGGTGTTTCTGGGTGGGTGCTAAGTGTCTGAGCCCAGGATTCGATCTCCAGGTCTTCTCAACACTGGAGCCGGTGCTCTTACTCGCTGTGCTACCTGGCCGCCCCGCAAATAGTTTTTAAATTTTCATTTGTTATATTCCTTGGAAATTAAATGTATTTAGAGGCCAGAGTGGTGATATAGAAAGATTAATAAATTGGGAGTCACAAAACTTCAGTTTTGGTCCTGGTTCTAACATGAAGTTCTGTGATTTGGGACAAATTATTTCAATATTCCTATTTGTTCTTTAAAAATGAGTTGTACCAGATAAAAAATTTCTTTAAAATTTTAACCAAATGCACAGAATTTTTAAAACAGTTATATCTCTTCATAATTCTTCTTCTGATTAAAGCATGTCTCAACAAAATAAAATAAATGCAGTATTCAAATTATAAAAGTCACTACACCACTACCCTGTCACCCTCCTTAAATCTCTCAAAATTCCCCTAAATTTGCTGTTTACTTTGTTAGAGTACTTAAAATTCCACCATTTGGAGGTTTATTTACATTAATAGGTCTCCACAATGCTTGCTCATTAAGGGCAGGAACTGTTACAGCTTTTTCTACATAGCCCAAGCCTTAGTACCTTAGCAGAGAATTTGGTTCACAGTAAAAATTTTAAAAAGATTTGTTGATTGATTGGATCAAACAGATTGTTTTCCCTAATACCCAAATCAGTTGATGGAATAGAAGCTGTAAGCAGGAGAGGGCATATTAGGAAGAGGTAGGACCTTTGTCTCCCTATCCTTTGTCATGAGGGAAGAAGATAACTAATTTCCAAGCATGAAGTATTGGGCAGGGAAGGCAGCACAAAGGAAATTATTTCTAAGAATTAGAGCACTAAGAAATAGAAAAGAAGTACAACAAGGAAGGTGAAAGGATATTACACTATTTTATATGTTTAATATTTTTTCCCCTGGGACCAGACATATAAACAAAAAAGGTAAAAGGAAATTTTCTTCAAATTCCTTCTCCTTTTTACACTAAATGGTCCTTGCCAAAGGACCTAAAACTTAGGCTAGTACTAGTTCAACTAAATTAAAGATTAACCAGGTATCCAAATCTCAATAACTTTTATAACATTATTACTATGGGAAAATGAAATGTATTCTAATTGTTCAAAACAAACTTTTGAAATCTAACCTGTAGATAGGGGATTGTTTATACCAGTGAAGACTTTATTATAGGCAGGGTATAGAATTTACTAATATAAACACCAAATTAGAAATTTAGTTATAAAACTGATCCCACAGTTAAACAGCCACTCATCAGCACAGAGAGCTGTGTAAAATTAGAACCTAAAATCTTACAGCAATTATAGCAATAATAGCAGGATGTATTTATATGTCATTTTCTGGAACACAAACTTCTTTGTTGATATCATCCCTTGTATTTGAAGTAAACAAGGAATTCTGGAATCAAGGAACATACTGCTTACCCAAGCAAACACAGACCTACAATTAATGGGAAATACTGGATCTGAGATTTAAAAGAATAGTCAAATTCTTCAAAAAGCATACAAAAAACATTCCAAACTCTGACAATATATACAGTCAACAACAAAAAAAGCAGCCTTCAAAATGAGTGATTAAAAGTTTCTATTTCAACTGTGTTGAATTTTGTTCTAGTCAAGATACATAAAAGAATAGTCTGAATAGTTTGTTTCTTTAAAATTACCTTACCAAAAGGGATCTTCAAGTCCTAAAAAAAATTATTGTTAAATCTCCCTTAATATGAAAAATATAACCAAGTGTTATCAACATTTTTACTCTTCTACTCTCCAAAAGCGTTACACATATAACAAAAAGAATTCCAAGATTCAAAGGGAAATGTCCTAAAAGAGAAAGGTATGGAATAGTAAGAATTTTATTACAAAAGCTAAACATCTCAACATTCTGCCAACTTTGAGCTGAGATTGTCATGAATCCATCTCATGAAATATAAGATTCAATGCTTAGTAAGCATATGCTGAAGAATGAAATATATTAAAGCTATTTTGGTGTCCAAACCTCAATAAACCATCAAGAAGATGAGTCAACCGCTTTGGTTCTTCTCTGGATCATTTATTTATTTATTTATTTATTAGCAATCAGGGTTAAGTAACTTGCTCAAGGTTATTTCTGGGTGTGGTGCTGAGTATCTGAGCCTGGATTTGATCCAGGTCATCCTGACACTGGAGCCGGTGCTCTTACTCGCTGAGCCACCTGGCCTCCCCTAAGCAATTGGGGTTAAGTAACTTGCTCAAGGTTACACGGCCAGGTGTTTCTGGGTGGGTGCTAAGTGTCTGAGCCCAGGATTTGATCTCCAGGTCTTCTCAACACTGGAGCCGGTGCTCTTACTCGCTGTGCTACCTGGCCGCCCCTTCTCTGGATTATTTAAATAACAGTTATTTCATTTTATACCTGAAAAAATGAGGTGGCAGAATGAAAGAACTTGTTGAAGGATAAAATTAACCCAGCATCCAATTGTAATTAATATAATTAGTAGATTTCAAACCCATCCCACATTTAGTAAGCTATGTATGTATCATAACAGTTTATGCTTGTTGGTTCAAATTCTAAAAGAAATTCTTTTTTTTGCCTTTTGGAGGGCAATTGGAGTTAAGTAACTTGCCCAAGGTTACACGACTAGTTTTTTGTTTTTTTTTTTTGGTGGGTGTTAAGCGTCTAAGGCTGGAACCGAACTCAGGTTCTCCTGACTCTGGGGCCAGCACTTTACTCACTGCGCCACCTAGCCGTCCCAAGAAATTCTTAATAATGTAAAGCCCAGTTGGATTTTCATGGCATTCATAATTTTTTTTTACACCTTAACAAAAAATATATATTTTTAAAAACTGAAAGCAAAATGAGTTAAAAGTTCTCATCTGTGAAAACACAATTATATATATATATATATATATATATATATATATATATATATATATATATATAATGTGAGCTATGCACACATTATCAAATATACCCACTGCTTATCACAGTGTTTGCCAAATAGTAAGCTCTTAACAAGTAGCAGTTGATTGACTGATCTGAATTTTATCGATATTTTTGACAATCTTCCCATAATACCTTTTTGGGGAGACAGATAAATGTAGATACTGATAAAGTTAGATGAGTAGGAAATCAGCTGACTAATACAAATACTTTGCTGATCAAATTTATAGATACCATGAAGCTGGGAGTAGGATAGATAGTTAAACATTTAAATAGGCTGGAATAGAAGACTGAAGCTAATTTTAAAAAGTGATGAATCTAAAGTTCTACACTTAGGTTCAAAATATTAACTGTATAAGTAAAGAACTGGAGATGGGGGGACATTTACAGAAAAAAGCTCCTGTAAAAAGCACTGAGATATTGTAGAGGACTATAAGCTTATCAAAATAACTAATGTGACATCAGATGACATTAATAGCAATATAGTATCCAGAATGAAGGTGATAGTCTTACAGTATTCTATCCTGGTCAATGAATATCTGGAGTGCTGTATCCAGCATTAACTTTGTCATAGAATTGTTGTAAGGCTCAAAGGAGAAAATGTAACCAAAGCACCTTGGAAACCTTAAAGTACCATACAGATGTCAGCTATTATTGTAATAAAAGCCATTAGCGACAAAAAAGGAAGGGAGGGGTGACAAGCTAGAAAACACACAAAGTTCAGTGGCAGAAAAACTGGAAACTAGAACTAAAACTAGAGATGTTTAACTTGAAGAAAAGATGATGTAGACAGACATAACAATCTTGAAATGTCTGAAAGATTATTATGTGGAATAGGAATTCAACTTGGCACTAGAAGGTAGGATAAGGAACAGCAGAGGAAATTAAAGGGAAACAGATTTTGATTCAACATAAGGAAAACACTCAACATTTGGAGATGTCAAAAGAAATCAGAATGGATTACATGAGCGGGGAGTGGGAATGGATTACATAGGCCAGGAGTAGGAAGTTCTTTTTCAAAGGAAAGGTATTTTAACAGAAACCGTATGATCAAGGCTGATCAATCAAGGACGGTAGAGTAGATTTCTGATTTATTTGGGTAGGGGTTAAACTAGATGACCCAAGACTATTTTTTTTTGGAGGGAAACTGGGGTTAAGTGACTTGCCCAAAGTCACACAGCTAATAAGTGTGTCAAGTATCTGAGGCCGGATTTGAACTCAGGTCCTTCTGAATCCAGGGCAGATGCTCTATTCACTGTACCACCTAGACATCCCTGATGACCCAAGATTTTTATAAAATAATAATTTATTTTTATATGCATTTGTAACCTGGCCTTCCATTGCCTCTTATTGAACAACAAAAGTAATAATAAAACTCTCAAAATAAATATACATAGTCCAACAAAACAAATTCTCCCATTAGCCATGCCCCTAAAATGTATGTCTTTCTCACTGAATTTTGAGTTCATCCTTCCTCTAACATGAGGTAAGTGGCATGTTTTAATATTCAATTTTCTGTACTTTTAGTTTGTCATTGCATCAATTATAGTTTTAAAGTCTTTCAAAATTGTTTTTCTCTATAATGTCTTTGTATAAACTCTTCTAGTTTTGCTCTAGAGATGGTCCAGGATACAGTGGGGAACCTTGACCTTTTCAAGCTAAGGTCTTGGACAGGTCTCAGTTTGACTGAGGCAGAACCTATTCAGTAATTAAGGTTTAATAAAAAATGAGGCAAAGTATGGCCTCTTTAAAAAAAAACATCTGGGAGGGGAAGACCTGGGGTTTCTGGCCAAAACAGAAACAATTGTTATTTGCACTGATTCTGAGCCAATCAGGGCCCAAACAGAGACCAAGTAGCTTGGTCTGGACAAGAGTGATTTGGGGTTAAGGAGTGTCTTTAGGAGAAAAACCCAAAACAACAAAAAAGTTTCAGAGATTAAAATTTATATACTTTTTGGGCATAGCACTGGCAGGTAAAGAAAGGTGTGATACTCCAACTGGAGAGAGAAGAGAGGGAAGAAAAAGAAGAGAGAAAGAGAAGGAAGGAAGGAAGGAAGGAAGGAAAGAAGGAAGGAAGGAAGGAAGGAAGGAAAGAAGGAAGGAAGGAAGGAAGGAAGGAAGGAAGGAAGGAAGGAAGGAAGGAAAGAAGGAAGGAAGGAAAGAAGGAAGGAAGGAAGGAAGGAGAAAGGAAGAAAGAAAGAAAAAAAGAGAAAAGAAGGAAGGAAAGAAGCTTTCTTCAGTTGGTTAGACATTCTACTCAAAGAAATCTTAAAAGAAAATTGTCTAGATCCCTTAGAACCAAAAGGCAAAGTGGAACTAGAAAGGATCCACTGGTCACTTCCTGAAAGCCAAACTCTAGAGATTCTAGATCGAAGAAAAATACTGCAAGTAAACAGAAAGAAATAATTCAAATATTGAGGAGCTAGTTACAATCACACATGATTTAGCAACCACCACTATACGGGATAAAAAAACTCGGAATATGATATTACAGAAGGCAAAGGATATGGATTTTATAGATGTATCCAGAAAAACTGAGTATAATCCTACAGAGGAAAACATTAACCTTTAATGAAATAGAGGCCTTACAAGCATTCCTGAAGAAGAGACCAAAACTGTGAAGAACTCTGAAGTTCAAATACAAGACTTAAGAGAAACATAAAATGGCAAACATAAATGAAAAATGGTAATCAACTAAACAAGGGAAAATTGCTTATATTCTAACATAACGTATCCCTTCTGAGCCCTATAATCGTCAGGGATTATAAAAGGAGTTCAATTAGAATGGGAATCAGAGAGGGTACACATAATTATGGGGAATAGGTGAACAAATTACAATATATAAATGTGGTAGAATACTATTGTCATATAAGAAATGAAGGAGATGATTTCAGAGGCATGTAGGAAGACATGTATGATCAGATGGTGAGTGGAATGAACAAAACCAGAAGAACAATTTATATGACAACAATGGTAAAGGCAAATAACTTTGAAAGAACTGGAAACTTTGACCACTGAAATGACCAACCATGATTCCAGAGAATTCATGATGAAACATGCTTCCCTCCTCCTGATAGAGAGGTAAAGGACAGAGGTAAAATAAGACAAAATTTCTTTTGGATATTTGGATATGGTCAATGCGGATACGTGTTTTGTGACCCACTACACATGTTTGTTATGGGGTTCATTTTCTTTAATTCTTTAATTCTCAAGTGTGTGGGGGGAAGTTGGAGTGGAAGTATGAGAAGGCAAATTTTTGCTAATTGAAAAAAAAATTGTGTGTGTGCATGTATAAAGAAGTGGTTGTAAGCAGAAAGGACTTTTTATGAGAATAAAAATACCATAATCTTTCTCATGAAGTATTTTCATGATCTATATGACTACAAAAAGAAGGAATTTCCTACCAAGGAAATTCCTGCCTAAAAAAAAAAAAAGAGAACCTGAATTCAGAGAAACACAGCAAAGCATTTTTGTCAATTTATAAAACTGGTAAAAGATACTAGAACTTCTCATGTGCATCCTTATCATGATGTTCTATCTTTGCTAATGTTCAGTCGAGAAATTAGTGGATTCACTGTTATTTCAAGCAAGAAATCCCCACTTCTTGCCTGAATTTGTGAAAGCAGGTATCTCTTAACTAAAATACTACATTCAATTCTCTACTTAGCTTTAGAAGACCTAGTCTGAAACTAGGGCAGTTTTCCAAATACTCCTTTAAAACTGATACCCTGATATGCATATACAGTAAAGGTTTCTAACATCCCTAAATTACATGGCAGCTTTTCTTTTCTTCAGGTGGTTTACCTTTAACACAGACAAGCACTGAAAAGTTGAAAAATTACTCACTATTGGCTACTGAATACTATCACTTGGATTGTTGAGTTCCATGTGAAGTTTTTTTTCCCTAATTAAATCTATCAAAGCACTTTGTCTAGAAATCTTCTTTACACTTTTGACATTCTCCTTTTATTATAGTTCATATAGTTCAGGGAGTTAAGAGCTCTTAAAGACCCAGAAAAGAAAGTTCTTGCCATTGAGAACTGTCAAGGTACCATCTAATTTTTTAACATTGGAAAATGATAAAATTTTATTAATGGAAATTAGTTAATGGAAATCAAATAGATTTAGAGTTGTAAGGCATCTCAGATGCCATCAAGTCCAACTCCCCCCTTCATTTTATAGATGAGAAAACTGAAGCCAAATGGGTCACACAGCTATTAAGTGTTTGAGAGGGTACTCAAACCCAGGTCCTCCTGATTCCATGCCCAGCATTCTATTCATTATACCTCTCAAAGGAATGCATGCGAATCTACTCTGTTGGGGAACTGAACTAAGGATACTTACCATTGGAATAATATGGCACCACTATTTGTTTATGTGTTTTGTTAACAACCCCCTTATTTTCCTCCCTAGATTTTAAGTTTCTTAGGCAGGGGTCATGGCTTTAACACTTTTTTGTATACTATAGTACCCAGAACAAGGGTTTGCTTATAGTAAGCCATTACCAAGTTCATGTTTAGTGATTAGATAGAAAATAGATAAATACACAAATTTGTAAAAACAAAAGGCAACATAATGAGGTTTCAAAAATAGTGGTACAAATAATAGTTGTGTCTCACTCAGGGAAAGGGGTATTCTAGATACCTCAAAGACCCTTGAGCTTGAGCTATGGATGATTTGCCCTGTCGATACTGTCAGCACTCATTATTTCCACAGAAAAGGGTTAAGTCAGGATACTTTGAAGATTTGCATGGCCACAGACTTATATAATCATAGATTTGCTGCTGGCAGGAACCTTTAAGATTATTCTAATCTAACACTCTCCTTTTTCAGATGAAGAAACTGAGGACCAGAGAAGAAGTGCCTTTCCCAATCCTTCAATGTCTAATTCAACTCCTGCTACTCCATAGATTCTGCCCTGAATTCTCCAATTTTCAATGATATCCCCTTTCGCTGAACCTCTATTGCACTTTTGATTTTTACCACACAGCTGGCATTTAATCATATTGACCCTCAGCAGCAAATGTACACCCATCGCCACCAAGAGGCAAACAGACTCAGAAGTCCTGGAGCAGTGGCACCCTCAGCCTTCATTCTTGCACCAAGCCCAACCCTCTATCACATGGGGACATACATCTTATAGAGGCTATCCCCACTATTGCCAACTGTCACACATAAGTGGGCAGAAGAATCAACCTAGCTAAAAGCAGTATGGCATCCTGGAGGAGAGATGGGAGCAGCATGTCAAATGGTTACCACAAATGTGATCATCATCTTCTTTTAGACCATCACGGGGAGACCTGAGGATCCTCAACCCAAAAGATTTGGGAAAAGCAGTATCACTAGATCTGCTTTCATTCCACACAGTCATCACCAAGGGAAGAAATCATTACAGAAAGGGGGTCCACCTTCCTCATGATCATCTATAACAACTGCTAACTGCTGCCAACACACAGATAGGCACAAGAGCCCTGGGAGTGGGGGAACTTCCCAAACCACCATTATTGCTTCTGGCCTAGACCTCTGGAGAAGGTGTCCTTGTGGAGAAAAGGTTAGTCAAGAGGCCAATCATCCTCACAAACCACCATACCCAGGGCAAATAATTCAGCCTTACTGAACAGAAAGGCATCCAGAGAGAGAGAGAGGAAGCAGCATGCGTCAGGCAAGTCAAACAGTCACCACCACCTTAATCTCCCTGAAGACTCTTGGGGAGAGCCCAGGACCATAAAACCAAGAAGTCTAGCACCAGAGTCTTCAAATATCATCCTAGGAGGCAGCCCTGATGCAGAGATGCAGCTTGGCATCTGCTACTGGAGTTAAGAGCTCCTCAAGACCCAGAAAAGAAAATTCTTACCATTGAGAACTGTCAAGGTACTATCTAATGGTTTAACACTGGAAACTGATAAAATTTTATTAATGAAAATGACTTTGAAGAAGCAGCATTAACATCTGCTTTGCAGCTGTACCCTAAGGACCATGGACTTTTCCATTTGACTTGTAACAGAAACTTTCCAAATGTATTGTCTCCTCCATAGAACTGGAGCTCCTAGAAAGCAGATACTATCTTTCCTATTTGCATATCCAGTACTTAGCAGGGCACTTTGCACATGGTAAGAACTTAATAGATGAATTATTCATTCATTCATTTTCTTATGTTAGGTACTAATTGTTTCTGGTACTTTCAGCTGGTCTCTAACCAGTCTGTATGTTAGTATTGTCTCTCCTACTAGACTATGAGGGTATATAGCAGGTGTTCAATAAATTCGTGACTGACTGATAAACAATATCCTTCAAAACTATAGACTGAAATCTAAGAAATTTTTAAATATCTTCTTCTTCTTCTTTTTTTTTTAAAAGCAATCGGGGTTAAGTAACTTGCTCAAGGTTACACGGCCAGTTATTTCTGGGTGTGGTGTTGAGTATCTGAGCCCAGATTTGATCCAGGTCATCCCGACACTGGAGCTGATGCTCTTACTCGCTGAGCCACCTGGCTGTCCCTAAGCAATTGGGGTTAAGTAACTTGCTCAAGGTTACACGGCCAGGTGTTTCTGGGTGGGTGCTAAGTGTCTGAGCCCGGGATTCGATCTCCAAGTCTTCTCAACACTAGAGCCGGTGCTCTTACTCGCTGTGCTACCTGGCCGCCCCTAAATATCTTCTTCTTAAGGCATAATTAGACAATTTGAAAGACAACAGTAGGCCTAAACAGATATAAAGTGCTAGGATAGAGAGGATATTGGAAATGTCTTCTTCTAGAAACTACAGCTTTAATTCTTTGCCCATCAAGAATAAAAGGCAGATGTTTTGTAGATTAGTAATAAAACATGCAGGCATTTTCTTCCCCCTATTCCCTGAAAATAATCTACCAAATTTCTTTAAGTGTTTTAATGGATTTTGAGGGGGGGAAAAGGGTTATTATAAATCAAAAGGCAAAAGTTACAAAAATTATGCATGTCTTATTGGTTAATTCTGGTACTCACTGAGCATTTGCAGGGAAATAGGGCTTTATTAAATACTTAACTCTCTACTATATGCTTCTCAAAGCTGTTTGAGGAAGGTGCTTTGTAAAAACTTTTAAAACGCTAAATGAATACAAGCTATTATTACATCTATTAAATCTTAATCGAAGGCAAGGGTAGTCTACTCCTGCTGAGCTAGTTCCTTAGGTCAGGTTTTGATTTCTAGCTAATGGATTCAGTCTGGCAAAGCTATAAGTGTTTTAGCCCTTCTGGCATATACTTCCAACTCTTAGATCAGGGTAGAGAAGCCTCTACTTTCAGCACAATCTTGCTGCTCCTGTGCCACTGCCTAACCCCAAATCCCTTTGTACTATAAGCTCTGGTTACAAGGAAGGAAGAGAAATCTGTCTTTATCTTCTTCTTCCCTTGACAAAGAATACCCTTTTCTCCCTATAAAGAGCTTGTAGAGAGTGGTTTTCCTCATGTCCCTTTTACTAACATCCTGCCACCTTTTTGAGAAATCAAGTCTCTAGCCTTAGAAAATATCACTAACTTTTGAACTGTCCTCTTTGACCTAACTAGTTTGAAACAATTATTTTAGCTACTTGCAATGACCAGCACTGTCCTTATCAGTGAAGTTGGAATCTTTTTCTCTAGAGATAATGTGGCCAAATACCCTATGCTGTTATGTTTTCCCCTGAGCTTGACTCATTTATGTGGCCTCCAGCACTAATATCCCTATTAAACTAACCTCATACTATTCAAATTCAAGGTCTAATTGCAGCCTTCCCACAAAATTTTTGTTTCTAGTTCTCCCTGGTTGAATGATGATACCCCTAATATCCTGGGGCAAACAAACAAAAGGAACATCCTTTAGCTCTACTACTCTCTACTCTAGTCAGTCCTTCAAGTCACAGAAGAGTGGCTCAAAGTTAACTTTGGAAGGTGGAAGTAGAGTTGCTTTTAAGTCTTCTGATTTTACAATCTCTCTGTCACACACACACACACACACACACTCTACACAGTATCAATCAGGGTAGGTTCAAATACGTTTCTTTCATTATTCTTCTTTCAATCCCCCTCTTTAAGACATATCTTCTTCATTAGTGCTTCTAATGACAATTATTAGAAGCAATGTTAAAAGATGTTTTAAAATTTTTTGATTCCCTGGGGTGGCTAGGTAGCACAGTGAGTAAAGCGCCGGCCCCGGAGTCAGGAGGAACCAAGTTCAGTACCGGCCTCAGACACTTAACATCCACAGGAAAAAACTAGTCATGTAACCTTGGGCAAGTTACTTAACCCCAATTGCCCTCCAAATGGCAAAAGAAAAAAAAAATTGAGAAATTTAATAGACTGAAAAGTTGAAAAAAAAAAGAACAAGATCTTTGTTTAGCAAAATAGCTCTCATTAAAATGTCCAATTCTAACTCTCCTATGGGAAGAAAATGCTAGTTTTCTAGCAAAGAAACTAAATTAAAGGATATTGCCTTTAGATTCTTTCATACTCACACGAAAGTCAGAAATCCTTCTGGAAAGTGGTCTTGTTCTGCTCCACAGTTTCTTAAAGGTTATCAAAGAAGCTCTGTAGCTTTTTAAATTTGGATAGAAACTGAGAATCAGCTGAATAAAGATATCCTCTGACTAGCTGTGGCAGATAATCTCTTTAGCTGGAATCATCAAGAGTAGGTAGGAAGCTGAATTCCTACCGATGAAGCGAACGGCTGGAGCAAGTACACTGAACTTTATTGAATTCACTACAAAATAAAATGAAGGCAAAACAATATAAATCAGCAAAAATATGAATCATATTAAACCAACAGGCACTCTTCACTGAATGGGTTAAAGCGGGAATAAACAGATTTGGTTTTGAGGCTGGGGAGGAGAGCTATAACTATGAAGAAAAGTTATTGAAAGGACAGGCTATTAAGCAAAGTAGAACAAATATTTGTAATAGGTGACAGCAAAGATAGAGACAGATGATAAAGACAGCTAGCAATACTACATGTTAACACTGGATATTCTTGAAAGATGGACATTAAGATTTTTAACCTCAAAAAAATTAAGTTCATTGAACCCACAGATTACTGAAAACATCAGATTCATAGGTGTGCCCTCTTTGGAGTCATTTTTTTACGTATATGGGAAGTGATTGGAGGGGGAGCTCAAGCCAAGTTTGTGCTTTTACTCCACCACTCCTGCCATCTTGGCTCCGCCCCCACACTCAGGTGTGCCCTCTTTGGCTGTTCCTACAGTTTTTCTTTAGGAGGCTCATCAGCCTGTTGGCAACTATCTATAGGAGATGAAGCAAGGAAGATTCCCAATGCTTTTTCCTTGGTTCTCAGTTCTTTCATTACCCATCAGAAACTTGAGCAATGTTAAATCCATCTACCTGGATGCATCTATATCCATATGGCATATAAACTTGCCATTTACCACTGAACTTCCCTTCTAAATGTCTTAGTACCACTTCAAATAGAAAGAAGACAAGGCTACTAAATATGTTCTTACTTCTATCACACTGCCAAAGAGGACACCTATGAATCTAACATTTTCACTACATCACAGTGAGCAAGAGACCTTACAGTCATTATTGACTTTGTTTAATATACTCAATTAGAACAGTAAAAATTTGCATATACCCCCAAGACAGTCACTGTCTTTTACTTACAAATTATTGTAGAGTATAGGTACTAACTGATTTTGTATGGTACTGAGCATAGATTTAGGAAGAGAATTAAATGTTAAATGATACTGATAATATAAATTATTTCTTTAGGTCCAATACTATCTACATGTTGATGTGTCCTAATCCTATTCCTTTCACCCCACATTTATTGACAGATGATAATGTACTGGGGGAAAAATGGATTTGGAGTAAGGAGATCTGGGTTCAGATCCTGGCTCTGCCATAAATAAGACACGATTCTTGGCAAGTTATTCAACCTTTCTAAGGTTTAGTCTCTTCAGCTGTAAAATTAGTATAGCACTGAGGTTGAGGTCAACACCTAGGTTTGAAGCCTTGTTTGGATGTTCCCTGTGTGGCAATAAGGTCACTTCACTTTGCTCTGTCTCAGTTTTCTCATCTATAAAATGAAGAGGTTACACTGGCAAAAACTCAACCTGAAATCTGTGAACTCTAAAAAAATTCTGACAGTATGTCAATGTAATTGTGTGCATGTGTGTATATATGCATACACATACATACACTATTCTGAGAAGAGGTACATAGGTTTCACTAGACTGCCAATGGAGTCTATGACACAAAAAATGTTAAGAACCTCTGGGCTAGATCATTTCTATGCTGTCTCTTCCAGAATTTTTACTTCTACTATACACCTCACAGGATTGTTGTATCAAATGAGAAAGGGTATATAAAATCCTTTCCAAATTTTAAAGTGATAAATATAAACTATTGTTATTAATTTCTTATGCTGTTAATTTAAGTTTCTTACTGAAAATTGATTTTTAATGATAAATTACAACTCGGGTACAGGGAAGGTAATAGGACAAGAGCTGGATTGTCTGTGGGCTTGCATTGTGTTGATGGTCTGCTTAGGGGTTGGAGCTCCGGGCCCAACGCCAGGTCTTCCCCAGAAGCTCTCAGCCTTGGGGTACTGGCAATTTGGGAGGGCAGCAGGGCCTTTCTGTTGCAGGGGAAGCAGTAGGGTGACTCCTTTAAACATAGTGTTGCTGTTGCTGCTGCTGTTTCTTGGTGGCTGCCTTGCTAGCCAGGTCCTTGGCCTTCTCAGTAGCTGCCAGAGCGGTTTCCTTTGCCTTTTCAGTTGCTTCCTTAGCTGTTTCAACAAGTGTCTTAGAAGGAGCTTCACCTTGCAGTTTGGCCAGGATGTACTCAAAGCCTTTGATGGTCTTGGTCACATTACTTTTGAATCTAGCTAGACCAAACTGCTGTACAGCTCTGGAGACCCCAAACAAATTGGAGGAGACCCAGGCCTCCCGGCGGATTTCAGTCCAGCCACTGTTTTCAGGGTTCACACAGTAAACACATCTTTCCTCTACCACCATCAGCCGGTCATGGTCTGGTTCTGTGGGTCCACGATAGAGTGCACAATATCCTCTGTCAGCACATGCTTGCTGTAGGGGTTGGGGTAACGCTGCCAAAAGGCAGCAAACACTTGGTCCCAGGAGCTCTGGAGCACGCTCTGCCCCAGGAAATACTTCACCATCGACCCGGCCGCGCACAGCATCTGGGGGTAGGGGCAGAGATGGGTCGCTGGGCTCGCGCTCTCCGTCACCGTCCCAAAGCCGCCGTCGCCACCGCCACCGCCGCCATGAGGAGGTGTCCGGCTGCTCGGCCTAATTTAAGTTTCTTAATACCAATACAGGCAGCTAGGTGGCTTAGTGGATAGAGTGCTGGGCCTGGAGTCAGAAAGCCATATTCCTGAGTTCAAATTTGACCTCAGATACTCATGAGCTATGTGACCCTGGGTAAGTGACTTACCCCTGCTTGCCTCAGTTTCGTCATATATAAAATGAGCTGGAGAAGGAAATGGCAAATCACTCTAGCATCTTTGCCAAGAAAACCCCAAAAAGAGTCATAAAGAGTTGGACAGGACTGCAAAAGGACTAAACAACTACAAAACTACAAAAAAACCAAAATGTCAATATACTGAGGATAAGTTCTTTTAAAAACACAACTAATACCAGTGAACTAGGAATGGTGGTATCAGTTTTTTAATCTCTTTTACAAGAATACTAATATTCTCCTGTCAATTTAAGTCAAATGAAATAGAGAACCGTGTTGAAAATGGCTAAGAAATCATTTTCAGGTGTGTGTTCTTTGACTCCAGTGCAAAAAGGGTTTGTATTGTTGAATTCCCCTTTTATTAATATTCCATATGCTACTGATTTAAGAGTCAGAATAAAATTTTTCCTCTTTCAGAAATACTTAAACCATTAATTTGGTAGTTCTCATTTTTTCTTATCCCTAAGAACATTATAACTTGACAACTATGAATTTACTTTACTAAAATATTTTGCATTTGGACTTCAGTTTGTTAACATTTTTTGGATATTGTATTTTAGCACAATGTTCCTATTTTAAAAATCTGATTTCTCTCCTAAGACATCACTTTACCCACTCACTCCTCAACTCCATTGCTATTTGATTTTTGTCTCCAAAATGCAATTGAAACTATGTTATTAAAGGTCACCAGTTATCTCCTTTATTGCCAAATCCAATGGTCTTTTCTCAGCTGTCATCCTCCTAGATCTCTGCAGTACTTGGCTCCATTCAATTCCATCCTTTCCTCCACTCCTCAGTCTCTTCCTCTCAGCTCCTACAATAGCATTTCATTTTCCTAACTGTTCTTATCTGATCTTTTTTCGGTCTCCATGACTAGCTTTTGGTCCATTAACAGTACTGTTCCCAAAGATTCTGTTCTAGGTTTTTTTTTTTCTTCTCAATCTCTTCTTCCATAATCTCATTCATTTCCACAGCTTCAACTATATCTCCCAAATCTATCTTTAGCCCTGATCTCTCTAAGCTCTAGACCCACATTTCCTATTGCCTACTGGACTTCTACAATTGAACACTATCATGATATCTCAAACTTCAACAACTATAGACCTCAGCTTACTATTTTTCTCCTAAAAACCTACTCCTCCTTCTGACTTCCCCATTTCTATTGGCAGTACCTCTACTGACCTGCACTGAAAACTTCAGGGTTACCTTACAGGGTTACCTTAGGAAGTGAGACAGGAGGAAAAGTAAATTAGTAGCTAACTTTCTGTTAATTCCACCTTCACAAATTCTTTTTTCAATTCAGTTCAACAAGCATTTATTAAGAAGACTAATATGTTCTACCTTCTAGGGATAAAGACAAAACTTTTTAAAGTCTTTGCCTTCTAGGAGATTATATTCTACTGTTGGAAAACAATATGTTTATAGAGAAGCAGATTTTATATGTGTATGTGTATGTATATGTGTGTGTATCCCCCAAATATCACACAACGAGGCAGGATGTTAATAACGGGGGCGGGGGGAGATAAGGAAAGGACTCTCAAAGTAGGTGAAACTTGAGCTAAGGCTTGAAGGGATGTAGAGTTTCCAAGGGGTAGAAGTGAGGAAGAAGAAAATTACAATTGAGGGGAACAACCTGGCTGGCAAAGGCACAAAGAGATGAAATATCACATAGGGAACACCAAGTGTAATGGGAATGCAAATTTAAAGATCTTCCCTGCCTCCAGGCCCTTTGATAGGCTTAAGAGACTGAGAACCTTCCTTGATTTGAAATTATACTCTGCCTCCTAATAGGCTGAATGTGGTCACATGGAGCCAGCCTGTGGCAGGAGGCTTGGTTTTCAGGAATGCCCACACCTTGATGCTGTGTGATTGGGCAGTGGGTCAAGAGGGTGGTTACATTCTCTGACCCAGGAGAAGGCTATATAATCCCTGATTTGAGGCTTTGCTTTGGGGCTCACTTTGAGAAGTGTTCTGTGATTTAATCAGATGAGACTCTGGGAAGCCGTTGTTGAGAACCCCCCCCCCCTTTGAAAAACCCAGATGTTGATGGTAACTATGATTTGGTATGGATGTAATGGTTGAACAATTTGGAAACCTGTCTACTTGATCTGTTTCTCTGTCTTGTAACTTCTGTCTGTATACTCTGAAGTTCGGGGTGCTGACCTTTTTCCCCTGAACTAGGTAAACGATACATATTTGACCGATTACAGTAAGCTTGTTAACCCATTTTGAGTTGCTTTCCTTTAACAAAGCAGATCTAAGAACCTGTGTTGGCAGCCACCCTGGGGACACTGGGGTGCTTGCTGCTATGCTAAGTAAGCCAATTTTCCTGGGATGTGGAGTGTATGTGAAGGAATAATACATAATCAGTCTAGGAAGATAAGATACAGGAATTTAAAGTATTTTAAATGCCAATAACAAGGACTATGTTTTTTATCTTAGAGGCAATGTGAAACCAGTGAAGTTTTCTATGCAGGAGTGTGTAGAGCCAATGCAATATTTACAGTGCCAATGATCACAAAATATACCAGATTCTCCAGGTCAAGGACAGAACTGAAGCATTTGTTTAGACACCAGAAAACCAAATCCCCAAACCAGTAAGCCTATTCTATCATAGTACCAAAGATATTCAGTAGACATAATAACAGAGAGCCACAGCATCCTTCAGCCTTCCCACAAACCAATACAAGATCAGTATCTACTCACAAGCCTGACTCCTTACCTGAGCCTCCTCTCTCCCTCACTGTCTGATTGCTCTGGCTACCAGCTTCCTATGGGCTCTGCTTCCCTTCAGCAAACTCCTCCCACCATAGGCTCCATGTGACTACATTTAGCCTATTAGAGGGGAGAGTTTACTTTCAAAGCAGGGGAGGTCTTCAAACTCCCCCCAGGTATATTAAGGGGCAGAGAAGATCTTCAAATTCCCATTCCATTACAGACTGTCAAGGTTAGATCTATGTTTTAAGGATAGGAATTTAAGGAATATCAATTTGGCAACTAGGTGGAGAATGGAATGGGGAAAGAGGAAGCAGTCTATTAGGATACTGCCAAAGGGATGAGGACCACTCGAATTAAGATAGTTGTGGTGTGAGGTGTGAAGAGACAGATGCAAGGAATATCATGGAGAAAAAACTTTTGGCAAATGATTGTATATGTAGGGTAAGACTGAAGAATTACTCCATTTTGCATTTGCTGCTTTGCCTAGTTTCAACTCCTGGGAACAAGAAGCCTCTTCTAGGAGAGGCTCCACTTCTAATCTCATCACCATGCTGCTAACTCAAACCTAGATTGACACCACCTCCCTCAGCCTCCTCTCCCTTCTAACAGGAAAGCTAGGGGGTAGAATACCTCAAGAGTGAGGAGTCTCAAAGATTTCCTTTAGAGGGCAGAAACTAAACTCCCAACTCACTCCACTTTTCATCTGTGGGTCTGCCTGGTTTCACCTATAGGGAACAAGATATCCCCTGGTGTCCTATCCTTTCCTCTCCACTTTCCTGCCTCCCTTTGTGTGTTGTCTCCTCCAGCAAGACTGAAAACTCCTTGAGGGCAAGAACCATCTTTCTTTTTATTTACTATATCCCTAGTAGTTAGCACAGTGCCTGGCATACAGAAGTTTAATAAATGTTTCTTGAACTGGACTGAAAAGTATGACATCAGAATTGTAAATCTGGGAGGTTGGAAGAATGTGATGCTCTAAACAAAAATAGGGAGCTGTAAGGGTTATGGGATTTAAAGATCTTCCATGCCCCACTGGACTTGCTGCTGTAGCAGGAAAGGGCGGAGCAAGAGCAAGTGGAAGCCAAGCTAGAGTTCCTGCGGTGGCTAGCAGTGGCGGTGACAGCGACAGTGGTGGTGACAGCGACAGTGGTGGCAGCAGCGGTGGCAGCAGCAGCAGAGGCAGCGGCAGCGAGAAGCCCTTTTTGAATCAGCCAGCGGCAGCGCGAAGCCCTTTTTGAATCAGCCAGAATTTCTGCTAAGGACTCCTGCTGAGGACTGCCAGGGGCCAGACCTGCTGGGAGCACGCTTCCTGGACGCTGGGTGGTTGCTGTGAGTGGGGAGAGGAGGACCTTTGCCTGAGGTAGCCTGTTCTGTTTTAAAGGCTTGAGAATGTGGGTGCTTTCTACTTTATCTACCTGTGCCAATTTCATAACTACTCTGATGGCTTTCACTTTCTGGTTTTGGGACTCAGTCTTTTGGTATTTTAATAAATTTTCTAGCTTATTCCCCCATATAGCAAGCCTGATATATTTTGTGATGAATAATTACATCAGCATATCTGTAATTTCCATAGGCATTGTGAACATTGCATTGCTGATACAGGAGCTTAGAAATAAGGGTAAATTTAGAAGGAATGATAATGCATTTTGTTTTGGATAACTGAGCTTGTGAAAACTCAGGGACAATAAGGTGGGTATGTCTGGTTGGCAGAGATACTGGTCTGGAATGAAGGAGAAAGAGTTGGTAGTCATTTGCATAGAGATGATAGTTGCACTGAAGAGAGCAGATGAGATCACCAAAAGTGTGCAGGGAGAGAAGAGGGCCTAGGATGGAGTTCTATACTCATACATAGAGGGTGGGACATCAGACAGAGAGAAGAACTAGGAGAGAGCATTATCAAAGTCAGGGAAGAGAGTGGTTGCCAGTGTCAAAAGATGTAGAGAAGTAAAGAAGGATGAAGACTGAAAAAAGTCTGTTGGATTTGACAATAAATAATAGGATCTCGGAAGAGTGCAGTTTCAGTTCAAGGTGGAGTCTAAAAACAGATGGCAGAAGATGAGTGGTGATGAGAAGTAACATGAGATGGACATGAGAATGAATTAGTGAATTTGAAAAAGTAATAAGTTCTTATATTATGCTAAACCCTGGTGATACAAATATAAAAGCAAAAACAGTTCCTGACCTCAAAGAACTGACATTCTGAAGGAATATTTGGTTCTGCAAGTTAGAGATGCTAAGAGGGACCATAAGGGAATAGAGTGATGTGCCCCTTTAAGAAACAACAGCAGAGTTGGTTTGAAATTGGTTCATGATTCCTGAATCCCTTATATGAAATTCAGAGCAGAAGATGGTAAAGACAATAAGTTAGGGTAAGAAAGATGAGGCTTTCTGTATCCATGGATGCCATGCATTACAACTCTCCCAGACTACTGCAATGTTTTCCTAACATGTCTTCCAGTTTTTTCCCCCATGACTATTCTTTACACTGTTTATGCACAAATCTGGTGTCTCTTCTCTGTTTGAAACTCTTTAAAGCCTCTGTGAATGTGTCTCTGGTTCTCTCAGGCTGTGTTTTTCATCTCTTTCTTAAAGACCAAGTTCAAGGGTACAGCCCAAGTGTATGGATCAATCACCTTAAATGTGGTATTAAAGGGAAAAATGGGACTTGAAAGTCCAAGTGAAACCATGTTACCAAAATTCTAACCTCTTTAAAGAGACAGGAGGGATTCAGGATGTCTTTATTATACGTAGGATATACCCATATACACCTAGGATATTTGTCTACCTAAACATTGTTATACCTAGGATAGTTATATGTATATGTGTAACCCTCTCATAAGATTAAAAGCTTCATGAAAGTAAGAAGCCTTTTACCAATCTATGTTATCTATAAGGAACTGAATTATAACATTTTGCATTACTTATTACTATTACTTAACTATTTGCTCGTTAATGAAGGAAAATTCTACCATGTGTACTAATACCAACAAGTATAAGCTAATTTGCCATACTATTATATCTCAAATTCCATGTAACAAAGGTTCTTATTGACCATACTCCTTATATTGTTAAACTGTGATGGAAGGAACACTGGATTGGAAGCCAAAAGATCTGGGGTCATCTTGGTTTTGTCATTTATTTTCACGATCTTCAATTATTGATTCACTCTGTAGGCCTCAATTTCTTCATCTGTAAAATGGTTTAGACATGATCAAAAATTTCTTGATTGTATTCTCAGTGATCTTTCTCTGAAGTGTTTACTTTAAAACTCACAATTCTATCAAATGAGGTTCTCTCAAAACACTCCAAATAAACAGTAATTTATTGGCTATCAAAACAAAGGTGTGTAATAAACAGGTGGGCAAAAGTCCTAACCATCAAGCTTGCTAATCAGTGTTGTAATATAAAGCACTGGAACTGGAGTCACAGGACCTGCCCACAAATTCCTCAAACAACTTGGCTACTTAGTATCCATAATATACTGTGGAAGTCATTCACCTTTTCCAATTTTCTCATCTGTAAGGATTAGATGATCTCTGAGGTTTCTTCTAGCTATAAATCCTCTGATCCTTTTAATATCCATTTCCCATAGTTTTAACATTTAGGCCAAACCGAATTGTACAGGGCTATAAAGACGTACTTGGGACTAAAAACCTAGGAATCTTGTTTCCAACAACATAGAATCATTAAATCTTATACAACCGAAAAAAAGCCGAGATCATTAAGTGTATCACTTTCATTTTACGGCCAGGAAAACTGAGGCCTGGGGATCCTAATTAACTTGTTCAAGGTCACACAGGCAAGAAACCCAGATCGCCTGACTTCCAGCAGCGTGATTTTTTTTTCTCCTAATGTAATTTCATCCCACTGGGTTTGGATTCATGTCTCCAAGGATTTTAAAAGATTTACTCTTGCTTTCATGCTTTAAAGGGTTAATGCTTAACACGCCAGCCTCGACATTCCTATCTAGGGGTACCCTGGACCTTTTCCGTTGTTTTCCCAAGTCTTTTCAATCCCGCATTCCACTGGGGGGAAAGGTCATGGGCAGACAGTCGCGTACACACGGAAACCCGGGCACGCGCAGACAGAGGCGGCGGCTCCAGAGCCACGAGGAAAAAGCGAGAAGCTTTAAGTGGGGAGAGGGAGAAAATAGAGGAAAGGGAGGTGGGGGCGTGTAACATGAGACACACCGAACTGGGAAATCCTCACTCAACTTGCCAACCCCTGGCACGGCAGGGCAGAGTAGGGAAGGGCAGAGCCAAGCAGAGCCAAGCGTGAATAAGACTTATTAACAGGCAGGGCGCACACACTGCAGCAAAGGGTGGGGGGAAGGGGAGGAGAGAGTAAATGGAGGGGGGCGGGGGGGCGCATGAAGGAGGAGAGTGCAGACACTCAGGCGGCTGCCAGCACGTACAAGGAGCGAAACGGCCAGGGCGGCCCTTTTATAGGCTGAACCGAAGCCTCGCGCTCCCCCGCCCCTCGCGCCGCCTCCGGGCCACGCGCAGGAACCCCGAACGTTACCTGGAGAGCTCGTGCTATATCCGTTCGTTCTCCTCCGCTCACCCCGCCCCTCCCCTCCCGCGCGCCGCGGCTCGGCGCCGCCCCCCCTCCCCCTCTGGGCTTCCTCCCCTTCTCTGGATTCCCTTACCTTCGGAAAACGGGCGGAGGCGCCGGGCGCCGTCTCCGCCTCCACTGCAGGATACGAAATGGCGGTCTGAGGAAAAAAACCGCGAAATGCCGCAGCCTTTGCCAATCCCGCGTAACCGCTAAAACCGACCCAAACGCAGCCGCCCTTCCCCCAACTCCAAACAGTTCTGCCCCGTGACTGACTGAAAGGCGACCCCCTCCTCCGCCATCCATGACATCGGCGCTCCACCTCCCCTTCTCTCTCTCCTACCCCTCACCCAGGTGACGGTACCCATAGACCGAGTCATCGATTCCCCCGGGCCCCAGCTGGGGCTGGACCCGGCGCGTGCCCTTCCTCCCCTCCAAAGCAGCTCGATCGGGGGCGGGGGGAGAAACACGTCGTTCTCTTTCTTTTCTCTTCCCCTCCCTCCCACCCTATCCTTTTCTTCCCCTCCCAGTGACCCCCCATTCCTCCTCTTCTCCTAACCACACCCCCCCTCCGCTTCCCCCTCTCTCTTTTTACACACACCCCCTCCTCCCCCCAGTGGTTGCGTCCGTGACATCATCATCATGGCAACAAGAGCTGCAGCCTGGGACGGAGAAGCCTGTGTGATCCCCGGAGGCGGCGGCAGCAGCAGTAGCAGCGGCAGCGACGAAAGCGTAGGGGCTTCTCTGGCCGTGCCCCCCGCGCGGCGCTCCTGAGGAGGCGGCAGCAGCATCGCGAACCCCAAGCCCCGGGCCCTGCCGCCGCCGCTCCTGGCTCCTGCTCCTCCTCACTGTGTCTGGGAGGGGTGGGGAGACGAGAGAGGAGATAGGGGCCGGCAGGCAGGCAGGCGGGGAGGGGGCGCTGCTGCTGCTGCGGGAACTGCTGCTGCTGCTCTGTGTGGCTACTAGAGGGAGAGGTGGCGGCGGTGGTGGCGGCAGCGGCGAACATGTTTTCAGTGCGGATAGTGACTGCCGATTACTACATGGCCAGCCCGCTGCAGGGGCTGGATATCTGCCAATCCCCCTTCACCCAGGCCCCCGTCAAGAAGGTGCCGGTGGTGCGAGTCTTCGGAGCGACCCCCGCAGGTAAGCGCGACGGGGCGGACAGCGGCGACTGGGGGGAGGGGGCACCCACCCAGAGGGATACACATGCACGCTCGCCGTGGCCACCGCCGCCGGTACCTTCCTTCCCTTCTCTCTCATGCATGACAGGGGGTGAGTTGTGGAGTCTGTCTGTGCGTGTGCTGCTGGGAGGTGGGGAGGGACACCCCCCACCCCTCAGCTGGCGGGGAGAGGGAGGCAAGAGAAGCAGAGTGTTTACACTGCGCCTGGCTGCCGAGAGCTGGATGAGAGCCGCCGCACTCCCTGCCTTCCCCTCCTCCTCCTTTTCCTTCCCGACTCCTACCTCTCCTCTTTCTCACCATCCCCCTCCCCCCTTTAAATGAGAGAACCGCCTTGCCGGGCTAGGATGGTCTTTGTGGGGCCTTCGTGGACCTGTTCAGGGGAGTCCCGTGCGTTCCTCTCCCCCGCCCCCCCCCCCCCCCCCAACATCTCCAGTGTTGATCACCTGGTGGGAAGCACCATCATTTCTTCTCGTCTACTGCCCGTCTGGAAATAGCTTTACAAGAGGAAGCGGTCATTTCTGTTGTCAAAATGTTACCACCATCTCCACTGCCGTCGTGCCTCCTTATCCCCTTCCTTTGCTCCTGGCGATGCAATACATTGAGGGAGGTGCCCGGGGCCACATAGCTTTCTCATTGAAGTGACCATGTGGCTTTCCTGTGGGAACTGTATGTGATTCCTGAAGGGTTTGTTGCATTGACGCCTCGAAAGTATAGGGACAAGACAGCACCCCACAGGTGCAGTGCTTTGAGTGAGGCTTGCCTTTGGAATCAGGAAACATTTGTTTCTGAAGGAAAAACATACCATGTCATAGGTTTAATTTGTTAGGAACCTCAGTTAAACAGATGTATAAACGTAGAAAATGCCATGTGCTTGCAGGGTGGCAGGATTGCCTTTTAGACTGTACGTCTTTAGAGAAAAAGAGCCGCTTTGAGGCTGTATTGCAGCAGATGAGGAGGGAGGGGGAAATGGAGTGATCTTAGCTATGTTTTTAAAAGCGCCTGAGGTTCACAGTAATATGATTAGGACATTGACCAAACTTACAAGGTGCTTTTTAATTACTTTGCTTTTATTCTAACATTTTGGAGTGGTCTACGTGAAATAATATAATACTGCCCCCTTCCCTCCCCAGAAAGGGATGCCCTTTCCTCTATGCATTTTGTCTCATGGGATTTTGAATTGTATTTCCCACTTGATGCTCCTTGCCCTTTTCACCATTCATCTTATTACTGGATTCCAGTTCCTGTAGACTACCAAGATAATACCATTTCCCTAAAGACTAAATTTCTTCCCAGCCATTTATCCTTTAGTGCAGATTCCTTTTGTTAAAATTATCTATGTTCATAAGAGCATTTCCCTAGTCAGTTGTTGTTTTTTTAATAGAAATAAAGGGGGTGTTGACACCTTTTGAGATAGAACATTTCAATACTGTAGGGTTTTGTTACAAGAGTATTACTTGAAACTTTGAACATGGGGGGTGGGCAGATAAAGTGCTGGAAAAGATAGGTTTTTCTGTCTTTTTAAATCTCTGGGATGCTGTCTTTGTTCATAATTGGCATTTGTATTATCTCATTTGTTCTCTCTTCAGGTGCAATGAAAAGGGGAGACCCTAAAGTTGACATATCTTTGTACAGTCAGAAGTCAAATGATAAAACAGATACTAGGCCTCCAGTGTTATTTCTACTTATTATAACTTTTACATTTTGTTACATTCTTTCCCTGCAGCTCATTTTAATTGCTCCCTTCCAGTGTTATTAAGCATTCTTGAATGAATTTTCATGCTCTGATAGAATGATTCATAAAGTAATTATAATTTTGTAAGTATTTGTCCAAAAATGTATAGTCCTGAGTTTATCCAAAAGTTGAATTAATGGAAAATTTCAGTGGATGAAAGAATAAGTTATTTTATTTTAATAAAACTATTATCTATAAGAATATAAATCCTACTCTGAAAGCATAATGAGAGAAATTTTTCCTTCAGTTAAGTAACTTCATCTTCTGTTGTGTAGCTTTTTCACAACTCGGTTTTCTCCTCTCACCCAACTTTTTTTTAAACAGGAAATTAATTCATAAAATTTATTCATTGTTTGTAGACATGCACCTTTTAGTGGGATGAGTATTAGATTTGGAGTCAGTTGACCCGGGTTCAATGCTAGTATTGCTGCCTACTACTTGTATTATTACCTTTAGCAAGTCACATCTTCTCTGGGACTCAGTTTCTTTAGCTGTAAAATGAGAAGTATGAACAAAATGACTCCTCAGTTCCCTTCCAGTTCTACATCTATGAACATACTAATGACAAAATTATCTTTAAAAATTTCTTTTTAAAAATGAATCTGGGGTAACAGTTTTTTGACCCAAGTATGTGAATGGTTAAAATTATAATTAAAGATTAGCTTATATTACATAATATGCCACAAACAAGTATAACATTTAAGAATTAAATGCTAATGTACAACTTTTAAAGGCTTGATTTGGGTGGATGGGACCTCATTGACTTTTAGGCTGAGTTCATAGGATCACAGCTCCAGAGCTGGAAGGGACTTCAGAGGCCAACTGATAAGGAAATTGAGACTCAGGGAGTTTAAATGACTTATTTGCCCAAATTCATACAGGGAATAAATATCAGAGACAAATCAGTTATTGAACATTTTCAGAGGAATAAATTGTCTTGATGTCTTTTCTTAATGAATGTTATTTCTGAATGAGTAGATTCTGAATAAATTAGTTGTACCAGATTGTACTGTTACATAGAAATGATTATTTTCTAAAAAATCTAGTTTGGTTTACTTTAAATTTGTTTGGCTCTCTTTAAATGTTCAATGTGGATAACTTTTAAAAAATTAGGTGTCAAGGACGGATAGATGGCGAAGTGAGTAAGGCACCATTCTGGAGTCAGGAGGACACTCGGTTCCAGCCTCAGACACTTGACACCCACACACACAAAAAAATTAGCCCATGTAACCTTGGGCAAGTTACTTAACCCCAATTGCCCTCCAAAAAGGCAAAAAAAAAATTGTGTCCTGGATTAAAAAATAGACTCTTCCCATTATATTTCCTGAACGAATAAAATATGGATAGTATATTAAAGTGAAGCTATTGACTCCTAAAAAAATAATTTTTATGTTCTTGGTTTGAGTGAAAGTATTTTTAAAGAATGTTCTGCCTTGGTGTTCTTTACATTAATTTTTTTCCCCTAAGAGCTTTATTTTGTTATCTCACTTGTTTGACATTTATAAAGTACTGCCAACTGCTTCCTTTCCTCCATTAGTGAGAGTCATTATGGACAATGTTTACAAGTTGGAGCTAGGATTTTTGTATTTTTTTAAATACAGAAATGTTTGCTCTGGGAATTTAAGTAATAAAACTCATGATGATGGAAAGAGACTTAAATGTGTAGTCTGAGGACTTGGGTTCTAGCTCTGAGCAGCTGACAAGCTAAATTGATTTGAGCTTCTGTTTCCTTATCATGTAAAATGAGGGAGTTGAACTAGGTAATTTCTCAGGTCCCTTCTACCTCCAGAGCTCTTTGATATAAAATTATGAGGCCACATTGACTTGGAAAGCTGTCCATTTTCCATATCCTGACCCTTTTCAGTCTTTTGGCTTAATTCAGGCTATGTGAAAACTGACTTCTTAACACCAGGTTAAAAAGACCTGTCTCCTTTGTGAAGGGGCTCTGAACTTGAGATGCAAAGAACCAATAGAGGGTGTGAAGTCCACAAAGTAAGGATCTTAAGTACAGTAGATCAAACTGTAAACAGAAGAAGAAGCCTTTTCTTAGGGGAAGTATCTGTCTTCATTCTCTGAAAGTTTGTTGGTTGAAGTGGAAGTTTTATTGCTTATGAAGTCCAATGACCTGGGTTCCAATTCCAACTCTGCTGCTACTTAGAATTCATATGACCTTCATTTCCCTGAGTTTCCCTTTCCTGATCTGTAAATTGAAGGTGTTAGACTAGAAAAGGGATCTTTATAGGTCCCTTTCCAACACTAGGGTTTTTGATCATTATCATATAATAAAGTATAGTATTATTGATTCTGTGAACAACATAAACCAGATTTGCTAGAGCTGATTCATTCAATTCAGCAAATATTTTCAGAGTGCCTATTTTATCTAAGACTGAGTTCTGGGGATACAAAGACAAAAACAAAACACTTCTTCCCCTTAGGGTATTTCCATTCTTACTTTCTGCTAGGGGATACAATGAGCATACCATTAAATAAAAGCAAGACTGTATAATTAATTTCTAGAGGGAAATCATGGGGGGAGGATAGAAGGTGAGACTGGGTCAAATAAAGGTCTCCTCTACTAGGTGACAGACATTTAAGTCATGCTTTGAAGAAAACTAGTAGTTCTGTATGATGGAGGTGAGGAAGGCATTCCAGACTTGAGAAACCACTTATATAAAGTCAGGGAGGTAAAAAAATGATATATCATGTTTGGAAACAGCTAGAAGAGTAGTTTGGCTATATTTGAGAGTTCAGGAAAGGGACTATATGAAATAAAAAAAACTGAAAAGTAGATGGGAGCAAAATTGTGGTGGGCTTTAAATTCCAGGCTGAAAATTTTGTATTTTATTTAAGAAAAAAATAGGGAGCTATTGAAGATTTTCATCTTGAAGGAAGGGATGTGTGATTGTGGTCAGTTAGCTTTTGTGAATAGCAATTTGGCAGGAATGTGAAATATGAATTGGAAAGGGGAGAGAATGGAAGTAGGGAGACCTTTTGGACTATTGCAGTGATCTAGACCAGAGCTGAAGAAGGCCTATGTTAAAGTAGAAAGAAGTCATAGTATCATGCTGAATGGGTTCATTCCTAATTTATGTGATTGGAGAGAATGGGACAAATGTGAGATGTGGTGAAGATAGAATTTACAAGACTTGACAACACATTTGATTTGGACCTTGAGAGGGAGAAGAATAAAGGATAAACTCCAAGGTTATAATCCCAGAGTTGCACCCAATTATTGATAAGTGACAGAATATATCTACATAGATACATTCTTTTTTATTCATGTAAGCTAATAGATTTAGAGATATTTTAATCCAACCCACTGATTTCACAGATGACAAAACAAGAGGCCCAGAGAAGTTAAGTGATTTGCCCAAGGTCACATAGCTAGTATCAGAATCAGGATTTAAATTTAATCAATTAACACATATTTATTAAGTGCCTACTATCCATATAAATTCAAAAGTGAAACAATACCTGCCTTCAAAGTGCTTATATTCTATCCAGTGAGACAACACATACATGCATAAGAGTATACAAAATGGATATAAGGTGATTGGGGGGGGTATATGCATTTGGGGTGAGCAGAAAAGGCTTTGTGTGGTACTTGAGCTAATTCTTGACAGAAACTAAGTTTTAAAAGAGAAGTAGTTTAGGAGGAGGAAGAAAGATAGTACATTACAGACATGGAGGACAATGAGCTCAAAGATAAGAAATACCTTGCATTAAGAGAGGTAAGAAGGCCAGATTGACAGAATAGTTGGATTATGAAGGGAATTAATAAGTAATAAGGTTACAGATATAAGTTGGAGCCAGGTTGTAAAGGGCTTTGAATGACTAATAGTTTGCATTTGACCTTAGAGGTAATAGGGAGCCACAAGAGTTTATTGAGTAGGCATCAGCATAGTCAGATTTGTGCTTTAGCTGAATTGCTTTGGAGTTAAGTTAAAGTTGATTGACATGGAGAGAGGCAGGGAGATCAATTGGAAGGTTATTGCTATAGTTCAAACAAGAGATGATAAAGGTCTAAACTGAAATGGTAGCTACATGAATGGAGTCAGATTTGAAAGGTCTTGTGAAGGTAGAAATGACAAGATTTGGGGCGGGTAGGTGATGCAGTGAGTAAAACGCCACCCCAGAGTCAGGAGGACCTGAGTTCCATTCTGGCCTCAGACACTTAACATCCACACAAAAATACTAGCTGTGTAACCTCCAGCAAGTTACTTAACCCCACCCTCCAAAAGGAAAAAAAAAAAAGAAATGACAAGATTTAGCAATTTGATTGAATGTGTAGGGAGGGTAAGGAGCTAATATTGACACTCTGGAAGAATGATGGTGCTTTCAATATTAATAGGGAAGTTTGGAAGAGGGGTGTGTTTTTATTGACAAAGATAGTGAATTTTGTTGTGAACATAGTGAGTTTGAAACATCCAACACTAGTTGTCTGCTCGTTCATTCCCATCTGTTTCATCATTAGCCCATTGGTGTGCTACTCTATATCTGCAAGCCCCTTCTACTATGCCCTCTGCAGTATTGGCTCCATAATGAACAAGCTTCCTTTTATTTTAAACCTCCTGTTTTCATCTTTCATCTTCTAGCACTTAATGATACCTGTCTTCCTTCAGATAATACTGCATCTTTGGCCACCCTTTCTAATACTGGCTACACATCTTCTCTCAAGTCTTCCAACTCATTGGTCCAACTAGAGGAGAAGGAATAATCAATTTTTGCTCTCCATTGCCACTTCAGACTCTGTCTCTGCCACCTTCACTCAGCAAACTTCTATTTTAATTTTTGGATAGAAGTCTCTCTGCCCCTATTATGATCTGATAATCATACTAGGGATCATCAAATGCAGATTGGTGTACTTCCTAATTCTTTAGTCTATTTAACTCCCATAACCTACTGCTTCACTGTACCTCAGCTGCACACCACCATAGTTAAACCTTTGATCACTTGTCATCACCTAAAATTGTTCCATACCTCCTTTCTTCTCAAACCTCTCCTGTCCTCTTAACTGAGGACCTAGCCTCATTCTTCTTTGAAAAAAATTGAGGCCATTTGCTGAAATTTCCCCCTTCTCCCCTTTTCCTCTCACATACCTCTAACATCATATCCACTTATTTCCTCCCACATTCCTGTCTCTGATGAAATAATGAACTTTCTCCTACCCAAAGCAACCCTTGTATCTGAATCCTGGATCCCATCTCTTCTCAGCTCCAGCAGATTGCTTTCACCATCATCCCTACTCTCTAATCGTCAGTCTTAATGACTATTGGCTCCTTCTCTGATTCTTACAAATGCTCCTGTCTTTACTTCCATCCTTACCCCTCACCAAATTCTGCCATTCCTGTTCGCTGTCATTCTGTCTTTCCCTTCCCCTTATGAGCCAAACTCTTTGAAAAAGCTGTTGGTATTGGGTGCCTGTACTTCCTCAACTCCTACTTTCTCCTAAATGTTCTGGAATCTAGTTTTTGACTTCATCATTCAACTAAAACTGCTCTGTCCACAGCTGTTGGTGATCTCTGGACTGCCAGATCTGATGGCCTTTTCTTGATCCTCATCCTTCTTGAACTCCTGCAGCATTTTATACTACTGACCATCTTCTCCTGAATACTATCCCATTAATTTTTGTGATTGAACTCTTTCTGGATTCTCTTATCTGTCTGAAAATTCCTTCTCAGTTTCCTCTGTTGAATCTCCCATGTCAACCACTTACTGTGGATATCCCTCTCTGTCATGGGTACTTTATCTTTTTTCTCTATGCTATCACTTGGTGAGTTGATAAGCTTCCATAAGTTCCAATGATCATAGCCATGCTACTGAGTTAGAATATTTCAAACTGGGTGTCCTAGAGGTATCTCAAGCTCAGCATTTTCAAAACATATTTATTTTCCTAAATCTGGAAGAGAAAGTGAGACTGACAACTCTACCTCACTTAAATTCAATTCCCTAAACCCATAACCTTTTCTGAACTTCCTTATTACTGTCAGGGGTACCACTGTTCTCCTAGTCATCTAGGTTCACAACCTTAGTACAGCTCAAGACTTTTCATTCTTGCTTACATCATAAATGCAATCAATTGCCAAATCTTGTCTTTCCTGTCTCTATGATGTCTATGATACATCATCTTTCCCCCACCCAAGTTCAAGTCTTTATCACCTTTCAACTGTATTGTTGCAGTAGCTTTCTACTTGGTATTCCTGCTACATGCCTCACCTTACTCCAATCTTTTCTCCACACAACTACCAAAAAGATTTTACTAAAGGACAGATGTGATGTCTACATCTCCCCTCTTACTCATTTGTTGTTGTTGTTCTTCCTTTGTTTTCAAAGAGGGACAATGACATCATAGGGTTATGTCTTGATTTGCAGGTGAATTTCATTTAAGTGAGGCAGAGTTGTCAGACTAACTTTGTCTTCTAGAGTATCAAAGCCCAGTGACAAGACAAAAGTTGGCATAACTGGTGATGCCCTTGATGACTTGGGCATCCTGGATGTTTGACCAAGCTTTAAGAGCATCACAGTGCCTGCTTCAGCTGCCTTCATAGCCATTGGAACAAATTGTTTTATCTGCCTGTTGTACTGGGGAAATTTTTACATGCTTAGGGTAGACATCCCACTAGCTCATGTTTGAGGCCCATGTGTTACCCTCAACCTGGTTTAAGCCTGTCTGCTGAGATGGTTTTACCAGGGTGTAGCTACTATGCATGATACAGGTTCTTGGAGCTACAGGTGGGAATTGAGTGAAGGTGGACACCAGAGGTGGATAAGCAGCTCTGAAAAGAGTTCAGCAAGTCCTCACACCAGAGGCACTCATCCTCCCTGAACACACCATACACCCTTTCTCAATAAACTCCAGTAGTCACCTATTAGGATTAAATATGAACTTCTCTTTTTAGCATTTAAAGTTATTTACAGCATGAACACTTCCAATCTTTATGTCTGGAGTGCTCCCCTCCCTCACCTCTAGGTTGTAGAATCTTGCCTTCCTACAAGACTTAGCTCCAATGCTACATTTTGAAGGAGACTTCTCTTGGTTCTTCCAATTGCTAGTCCTTTCTTCTCTAACATTACCTTCCATTTTACACTATGTAGCTTGTGTGTATTTATGTATGTGTTGTTTCCCCCATTGCAATGTGAATTCCTTGAGGATGGGGACTGTTTTTGTTTTTTCTTTGTATTTCCAGAGCTTAGCATAGTGTTGACACATAGTAAGTGTTTTTAATAAGTGCTTGTTGATTGATTAAACCATATAGAAATATCTAATAGGTAGTTGGTGATGCAGGACTGGATCTCAGGGGACTAGGGATGGGATATAGATCTGAGTCACCTGCATAGAGATGATCACTAAACTTATAGGAGCTGATGAAATCACCAATTGAGTGAGAAAGAAGAAAGTCTTTGATCCTGTGACTTTCCTTTAACGCTTTCCAATGTACCATATATAAATATGTGTGTATGTGTGTGTATATATGTATGTATATACATATATATGATGTCTCTTTTTTTAAAAAGTCACTTAATAGGGGAAACTACTAGAATAGTTCATTTCACATAAAAGTTGCTAGCTGAATACTTACCTTAGATGGAGGGGGGAATTCCAGAACAGGAAATGTTTCAGTCAATAGTCTCAGTAAATTTTATGAAATACTTCTTTTGGGGGAAAGTAAGAAGCCATCATATTTATGACTATAAAAATCCTTTATAATTAAATAACTGTTTGATACCTTCTTATAGTTGAATCATTTTGAAGAACTTTTAAAAAAGATTATATAGAACATTTAATGTAATTGGAAAAAAAGGACTTCCAAGAACACTAAAGAGAGATTTAGTGGTTATCACACAGATAAAATAGTTTATTCAAATCCACAGTCAGTAAAAGACAATCAAACAATGACACAGTTTGTAATCAGTGGGGCTCACTTACATATTGGTACTGTGGGATTCATAGTTATAATGAGACTTAAGTTTTAGATTCATCAAGACAGTCTTAATTTCTCTTTGAGGGGCAAGTACAAGATATACCGTAAGTGATTTTTGAATATGAATTAGTACAAAATTGAAGAAGAATAGGTTTTGTATGCATAGGTCAGAGATTCAACAAAAAAGGGTATGGGGCTTGTAACATAAGATGAATATCTTTCCAAAAGGTTGAAATAGGATTCTGATATGTCTCAAATAAAAATCAATAAGTACTGATCACAGTAAGAATGAATTGCTTGCTTGGTGTGAGACCTTGTGCTGGGTACTCAGGCTATTCATAGCCTAAAGAATTAAATGATCCCTACTTGCAGTGAGCTTATGTTCTAATGTGACAGACAAGTACAAATTATATATACATATGTGTGTATAAGCACATAAACACACACATATATAGCATAAACATGAAGTTTATGTGCACAAAAAAAAGTTAAATACAAGTTCTATGGAAGGGAAGGTACTAGCAGTTGGGAAGATGCAGAAAGACTTCATGTAGAGGATAGTGTCTGGGCTGCATCTTAAAGGAAGAATCCTCTGTGAGGTAGAGGTAGGGAGAAATTGCTGTTTAGTCATGGGACACAACCAGTCCAAAGACACAGTAGAAAGATAAAGTGTTCTGTTTGGCTGGATCACAGCATGCAGGAGAGTAATATCCAGTGAAATTGGGAAGGTAGATTGGGACTAGATAGAACTTTAAAAACTAAACAGAAGCATATATATCCTAGAGGCAATAAGAAGCACTGGAGTTGGTTGAATTGGGAAGTCATATGGTTAGATCTGTGCTTAAGGAAAATTATTTTGGCAACATTGTGTAGAATAAGCTAGGGTGGCAAGAGATTTGAGGAGGGAGACCCAATTCCAAAATTATTGTCACAGTTTGAGTGAGAGGTGATGAAGAGTGGAGGCATGTGAAAGATGCTGTGAAGGTAAAAACGGTAAGATTTGGCAACTGCAATTGTATCCTTGGGGTGAAGGGAGAGTAAACGAGTACAGACTAATGTTGAAATTAATGAACCTGAGATGCTGGAAGGATGGTGGTATCTTCATCAGAAATAGAGAAGTGGCAGTCATAACAAATTATAGTGCTGTAGATATAGCACAACATTTCCAATGCTCACCTATTTTTATGCTGTGATGTTATTATTTTTTTTAAGAGCAATCAGGGTTAAGTAACTTGCTCAAGGTTACATGGCCAGTTATTTCTGGGAGTGGTGCTAAGTATCTGAGCCCGGATTTGATCCCCAGGTCATCCCGACACTAGAGCCCGTGCTCTTACTCACTGAGCCACCTGGCCGCCCCATTATTTTTTAATACCAGTGAGTACCCATCAATGTTGAAGCAAGAAAAGAAGAGGGAAAACATTTTATTACAATTTTTGCTTCAGGGCCAAGATTGGAATTTTTCTGAACAAGAAGAAATACCCTCAACCACTATTAACAAACACCTGAATAGTTTTGGAAATAAACTTTTGTTGCAGATTTGATCATGTTTTTTAATGAATCCAACCTAAAATTATAAGACAAAACAACACATTTACATGAAACTTAAACTGTGGTAAGGAAATTCAATCATTAATAATGTTACTTGAATTGTAAGTAATGTCAAGCTGTTTATACACTTCTCATGCTGTCAAAATCAAAACAAGAAGCAAGTTCACTATTCTCTATTCCTCTTTGCAGTGTATATATTTTCTGAGCTTAAACTACAGTTCCAACAGCATTTTTGGGAACTCATTGCAAGTGGAAAATAAATTTCCATATTTTCAAATCCAATAACTAGTTGAGGAGCTCCTACCTAACTTTCACCTGGAAATGATTATTCTACAATATGATGACATGCTTAGAGACAAACATCAAGGGAAGAATTCAAAAGACTTCTATAATGCCTTTTAAGTAATGTATATGTTCAATTAAAATCATATATCCTTGGATTGTTATCAGTATTTAGCAGTATCTGTCTCATTGAAAAACCATTTTCAGAGAAGAAATTTATAAAATCCAGTTGCAAATCAAATTAACAGATAAATATTTTTGCTCAGTTTTGATGTTAAATAGCACTAACTTTGAATCTTAATTAAGCAGATGTTATTCCCTTCAAAAGAATAACATTCTTCTCATTGGTAGATCTGAATTACAAAAAATTATATGCTACTACTACTACTACAGTAATAATATTTTCAATTTTATCAACTAAAATTTTGTGGAAGTTTATTTTCTCTCTTGTTAAATACATAATGTCCTTATGGTTCCCCCTTCTTGGTTCACAAAGCCTAAAGTATTTACTATCTAATTCTTCACAGAAAAAGTTTGCCTACTCCTGGTTAAACCCATGGAAACTGATGAGGTTATTGAGAGAGTATAGAACTGAGGGCATAGGACAGAACCTTGGGGAACACTCAGAGTTGTTGGGTGTATGAGCCGTAAGGTAGATGATGAAGTAGCATAAGACAGTAAGAAGGAGCAGACCAGATACAAGAAGAATCAGGACAGTGAAATGTGAAAACCCAGAGAAGAAAAATCATTCAGGATAATGTGGTCAGTAAAATGCAACAGATAAGTCAAGAAGGGTGAGAACTAAATAAAGACCTTCAGATTTGGTATAGAGAGATCATTGGTAGCAGCAGTTTCAGTTGAATGACTAGGTGAAAATCCAGATTGCAGAGGATTGAGGAGTGAGTTGAGAAAAGAGGAAATAGAAGTACAAGTATAAATTTGAAGGAGTTTGGATTAAAAGGGGGAAAGATATATAGGTGGGATCTGGTAAAGGTTTTTGAAGGATGGAGGAGACTCAGGCACATTTGCAAGCATATTAAATGGGGTGTATGAGTTGAATTACCTTTTCATGTGGAGGGTAGAGTCATTAGTATATTAAAAACCTTGGATGTTTATTCCTAAAAGGTTGAAGACCACCATTAATAAATGAATACTGTCTTTTGTGTGTTTTTTTTCTTTTGATCTGTTTCTTTTCCAACTGTGACTAATATGCAAATATGTTTTACATGATAGCAAATGTATAGCCTATATCAAACTGCCTATCATTTTTGGAAGACGGGAGGGCAGGGAAGGAAGGGAGAAAAATTTAGAACTCAAAGTCTTATAAAAATGAATGCTAAAAATTGTCTTGACATGTAATTGGGGAAAAATTAAATACTATTAAAAAAAGAGAAACTAAAAAAAATTGAGTACTGTATTCAATTTTAACTGTTGCATTTTGGATTATAGAATTCTAGAGCTAAAAGGGATCTCTGAGCTTCTAGTGTAACCTGCAGCCTTAAGGCCATATGTGACCCTATTGGTCCTTAAGTGCAGCCCTTTGAATACAAACTTGACAGAAGAAATTGTGAACAAACCGTGAAGTCAGCTTGAAAAAAATTTGAGAGTGAAGTGAAGCTCTTAAGGGACTAAAACTCTGGGACATAAAGAATGATTAAAGGATTAGCTTGGAGGACTGTAGGAAAAATTATTTTATTATGGATAATGACCATATAAATGGCAAAAATGTGCTGAAGCTACAGTAAGAGGGATTTTGATTGCATGTAAATAAGAGCTTTCTGACAAATGTTTCTGGTGCTTGTATAATTTTAGTACTTTTAACATATAACTGACTTTTCACCCCTGACAAAAGGCATTAGAATTAATTATATGGCATTTCAAGACATTCTAAATCTAAGGTAAATATTCTCTTTACATTTTACTTTCAGTAGAATTTTAACTTAATTAAGACTTATGAATATAAAGCGATACAGGTTTATTTATGTTTTAGAGACTGTTCTTAATATCCTTAGTTCTTTTAAAGAAGGGCGTTTTGACAATATAAAACTTTTTAAACCCTGGGTCTGTATCACAATGAGATAGTTTCCCCCTCCCCCCCTTTTTAAAAAAAACTGTTGGTACAAAAATATTTATAGTAGCTCTTTTTGTAGTTGCTAAGAATTGGAAATTGAGGGGATGCCCATCAATTGAGGAATGCCTGAATAACTCGTTAGAATATGATTGTAATGGATTATTATTGTGCTGTAAGAAATGACAAACAGGATACTCTCAGAAAGACTTGCATGAACTGATAGAGAGTGAAGTGAGCAGAACCAGTAGAACATTGTACATAGTAACAGCAATATATATGATGAATTGTGAATAGCTTAGCTGTTCTCAGCAATACAGTTATCTAAGACAATTCCAAAGGACTCATGAAAAATGCTATGCGCCTTCAGAGAAACAACTAATGGTGTCTGAATACCAACTGAAACATACTATTTTCCCCTCCTTCCTTCCTTGTTCAAGTTTTCTTATACAAAATGACTAAAAACAAAATGTTTTACATGATTGCACATTATAATCTGTATCAGATTGCTTACCATCTCAGGAAGGGAGGGATAGAATTTGGAACTCAAAATTAAAAAAAAAAGTTAAAAAAGAAAGGTTTAAAAATGTGATCAAGTAAGGTTCTTTTTCTAGGTTATCATTTGAATATTTCACACCCTTCTTAGTTAAGAGCAATACAGAAATAGAGTGATAATCTTGAAAAGGAGATAAATACTATTAAACTTGTATGTCATCTTTGCTACTAGAGATAATCGGTAATTTGCAATTAAGGTATCCATTGTAGGAATGTATGAATCTTTTGTTAGGATATGTATTTGAACAAAATGTTACCATATAATATTTGAAAGGAAATCTTTTTGAAAACAAAACTGAAATTTACATAAGAACCACATTTTATCAATTAGCCAATATGTATCAACCCTATTTAACTGACCTTTTTCAGTCATTCCAAGTTTTCCAGATGTTCTCTGATTCTTTTTAATTATCCTTGTAGTTTAGGTAGTTCAAGGAAAATGTCTTGTTTTTCTTTAAATGATGTAGTTTATCATGTATTTAGTGATATTTTAGTGTTATTATGCCTCAGCTCAAAGAACCAAATGTAGTAAGCCAAATTACAATGGATATGTATATACAAGTAGAATGTATCAGAAATGGACAGTCATTGACATAGCAACTCCATTTAGTTCTACATTGTTTTTATGATGCTTGCTTTGGAAAAATTTTAAATTTATTCAGAGTTGGTTTTCTTTGAGGGTATTTATGCAATTTTGTTTGAGCCCAACTAGCATTTATTGGATGACATACAAATGATTTAAATCTTAAAAGCAGTTGTTGCAAAAAATGTCACTGTAATGTATAGTTCCTTATAAAATATTTTATTTTTTTTGTAGCATTTGTCTTATCTAATTCACCAAAAGAAACACAAAGGCTTGGCTCATAGAGATACTTCACATACATTAATATTTTAAATAAATATTTATATTTTGTTGAAGAGATGAACTTGAATATTGTCAGGAGGTGTAAGCCAAATACATCAGGATGTTTTCATAAGGAACTTGAAAGTTTAATTATTTGTTTTCAAGCTATTAAGTAATATATCTGAGAATATTTTTTCACCACTTCATTTTTTAAAATTTGAAGTAAATTGTAAATTGTTCATTATTTTTGACATCATAAAATTTAAATGCATTCTTTTGCAGCAAACCACACACAGTAGATGGAACCTTTGTGACTTCCAAATATGCCCCCTGCCTGTACAGTGACCATCTATTACAGTTTTAGTTGTAAGGTCTTGTACCTTCAGGTCATTACTTACATTTCTACCTGGTTTTGTAATAATTTTTAGAGGTGGTTGGAGGTGGAGCCCAGCGGAGTTCCTGTTTTTACTCAACCATCTTGGCTCTGCCCTCCAGTAATGACTTTTAGTAAGTTCTATCCATTAAAACTTGAGCTATGTGAACTTCATTTTTAAAGATTACTCTTTCCTCCAAGCACATGCCCACATCAGTTAATCATGTTATAGTTGTCATTATGGTTATGTGCTTAGACTGAGGATTAGACTAAGGATTAAATATCATTGAGAACTATATTACATATCTAAGTTTGAACTGATTTTAATAAAAAGTTAAAATTCATTACTAGGAAAATATTTATAACCTTTCTTGTTGTATCTACCTTTTGGCCAAAATTTTATTTTCTAGATTTAAAAATGTGGACCTTGATATTAAAAAAAAACAAAAAACTTTAAAAACAGTATTAATGAGTCTGTATTAAACAGTATTAAAGAGTCTGCTACAAATCATGATAGAAGTTACATGTTCCCTTCCTGTTTTTTTTGTTTTGTTATAGACTTTGGGTAGATTTAATGTTGTGTACCTGGATTATGCGTATAATTTCAATGAGGCCTTTTATCGTTAAGCATCATTGACATCATCAAAACTGAACCAAAGCGACACAGTTCAGCCTGGAACTTCTGTTGGTCTTCTCAGCCATCTGATCACTCATCCTTTCTTATACATTCTTGAATTGACAATTTATTCTTGCTGAAAGTAGTCTAATTCTCTGTTATTATGTAGCAGTTTGGTTGTTGGAGCTTAAAAAAAATACATTGTATAGTTTTTAGAGGAAATAGTAGATTTTGTTTAGGGAAGAAAAAAAGACTGAAGTGTTTATGATTATGTTCTTATGTTCTTTTGTGGTCATGGGTTTTGAAAATGGAAGAATATTTGCAGAACAGCACCAACATTTTTTCCCCCATCAAAATGTTTTGAATATAATTTTACATGGTAGCATTACTGTAACTATTCTTTAACACTTTAAGCATACAGAATTGGGGCGGCTAGGCGGCGCAGTGAATAGTGCACTGGCCTTGGAGTCAGGAGGACCTGAGTTGAAATGCAGCCTCAGACACTTAACACTTATTAGCCATGTGACCTTGGCAATTGCTCTGCCTTCCCCCTCCAAAAAGCAAAAAAAAAAAGCATATAGAATTAAAAATTGGTAGAATTCTTTTTTTGTCTAGTTTTCAGTTTATCTCATTTAATTTATATATTATCTTTGTACACTTGTGCTTACATGTCCTTTTTGTGCTTGTGTCAGATTATGTATTTATATAAAAGTAAGACACATTTAGACTATTGTGCCTGGTTTATTGAGGTTTTAGTGTTGGTGATGAATTAATATATAATATAACTTTTAAGGAAGTCCAGAGAGGTTAAGTGATTATAACACCCAAGATTACACAGATAGTAGGCAGAGCCAGAGTTGGAACCTAAATTCTCTGAGTATAAATCCAGTGCTGTTTCAGTAATGTTACAAGGTGTCTCTGAAAGTGCTTTAATCTGTGGGAAATACCATAGAAGATTGTGTTCTTGGAATATTAATGGGATAAAGATTTAAATGTTATTGCTTGAGGAGAAAAGGTGATTGAATACACTTTTTAGAACTATACATAATTTTGTTTTGTTTTATTTTTTGGAGGGCAATTGGGGTTAATAAGTAACTTGCCCAAGGTTACACTGCTAGTTTGTGTGTGTGTATGTGTGTGTGTGTATGTGTGTGTGTGTTAAGTGTCTGAGGCCGGAATAGAACTCAGGTTCTCCCGACTCTGGGGCCAGTGCTTTACTCACTTGCACCACCTAGCTGCCCTCCATAATTTTTTTAAATTCAAAAAATAACTTAATTTTTGTGTTCAATTTAAGACCAGACAGACTTCTGTTTTAGGCAAAACCAGGAAGTAGGGCTATTGGAATGCCATTTCTGGATGATTAGAATCTGCTTTAAATAGGTAGAAAGTGCAGTTTAGTTCCTTAGAATAACATGTTAGTATTTATTTCAAATCTTGCATATTTTTTATGTGTGACATGATATAGTTAATGTCTAAGTAAACAGGTAACTTATTAATGTTTATAATCATTTGTTCTTTCATGATCCTTGTAATGGAAAAGTAAAAATGTATGCTCTCTTGATATGAAGTTTGACCTCATTAACAATTATAATACAATGGAACCAACAATGCACAAGAACTCTGGAGACCTGGGTTTGAGAAAGTTCATTCATCAACCATCAGGGTGAGTGTAGCCAAGTCATTTTAGCTCTCTGGACCTTAGTTTCTTCATCTATAAAAATGAGGGGTTAGACCAGGGATAAGGATAGGTACTGTATCTGGAATTTTGTTGATATAGTAAAATTCTAGGAAAAGAAGCAATTTCTAGCAGTGTAGGTACTTTTCACTGTAACTTATAGTCATAGAATTACCTAGAACATGTGTTAGACACCAGTCCACAGCACTGTAAGAGTGCCACCCAAACCAGATTAAAGAGGTAATTGGGAAATATTTAGCAAAATTTAAAAAAAATTGTGATAGGTGATTTATTGGACCCCTATTTTATTCCAGTCAGTATTAATCAGTTTGATAAGATTCTGTAGGGATAGTGATTATAAGTTCTGATAGTAGACCTCAGAGCTTTGAACTGCAGATTGAAAGTTCACTTGCTTTTACTCATAGGAAGCCAAGGAGATGACCTCTACCCATGCTTTTCCTTGTTATGGTGACCAAGCCCAGTGTAACAAAGGTGACTCAGTTACATGGAAAGTTTTGTTGCCCCCTTCTCCCCTATCCCTTGCCATCCATCTATTACCCAGCATGGGAAGAAGGCCAGGATGAGTATGTAGCCCATGAGTGACCTTCATTGCCAGACTGCAACCTGCCATTCTACTGACCTGTTGGCACATGTAAATATTTTTGATATCTGCCTATCAGCTCAATCCCATAATCCTGCTCTTTGGCTCAGTAGGACCTCCTAAAAGGTCAAGATAGGTCTGTGAGGGTCTACGCACTAGCCTGTTTGTCAACCAGTGGGATTCTGTATTTTGTGTAGACCCTCCTAGAGGTCCATGGGCATGGTCTATCAACCAATGAGATTCTATATTTTTGGTCTACTTCAGGACTGTATTGTCCTAGTATCAAGTACTGTAAAACCAAGGTCCTAGAGGAAGTGTGTGTCTCACTCACATCATGAGGAAGATCTGAGATCCACTTCATTAGAGGGAACCATGGATCCTTTAATAAAGTACCATTGACCCAGAGCTCTGCCTCAGTGGTTTTTCTTGCAGATTGGACAATTTTGAAGATTTTCCCAACAAAATGCAATGAAATAGAGCTAACATTACATTTTAAAACTAAGTCAGAATGCAGCCCCAGGGATCTTTTTATATGGATTAGTGGCCCCTGTTTCTGCTTGAGTTTGACACTTGCCCTAGAATCTTGAGAGGTAAAGTGACTTACTAAGAATCACATTGGCCAATATGTGTCAGATATAGTAACTAGTTTTCCTGACTCTAAGGCTGGATCTCTACCCACCACGCCATGTAGCCTCTCCACAGGTCCCTTCTAGCCCAAACATTCTAGGTCAGCATTTTCTATTAGCACTTTGTTTAGATCCCACAATATTATCATGCCAATTTAGAAACACTCCTTACAAAGTAGTTTGAATTATCCATAATTTTAACTTACTTCATTCTTTGAATAGTATACATAAGGAAATAATTTTTATAATTAAATTTATTTTTTTACAGTTATGAACATTCATTTTCTTTGTCATTACTTTTCTTAGTCCCCATTTAGAAAGAAAAAAGAAAACAAAACTTTTTAAACAAACGTTCATATTTAATCAAAAAAGATTTCTCGTGAAGCTCCTACCTTAGAAGTTTGTTGTAAGGAAAATATTTTGTTAACTCTAAAGTTCTACTTAAATGTAACTTTAAAAAATAAAGCAGTGGCTCTAAACCGCCCCCCCCCCCCACCCCCAGATTCCTAAGTTGTCTGTGTTGTTCCCAAATATATGTCTCTTTCAGCATAATGAGTCCATTACATGTCTGTCAGGTGGTAGGTAGCGTTCTTCATCATTGGTCCTGTGGAATTGTATTTGAGCAATACATTGATCAGAATCTTAAATCTTTCAAAGTTTTTTTTTACAATATTGTCACTATTGTGTAAATTATTCTCTTGGTTGTTCTCACTTTACTGTATCAGTTCATATGTCTTCCCAGGTTTCTCTGAACCTGTCCCTTTAAATTATTTTTTATGACATAGTACTATTTCGTTATAGTCACATGACAGATTTTGTTCAACCATTCTCCAACTGATGGGCATTCTCTTAGTTAACCAGTTCTTTGCCACCATAAAAGGAACTGCTATATTTTTTTCTTTAAATATGGGTCCTTTCCCTCTTTCTTTGTTCTTTTTGAGATATGCCTAGTAATGATATAGCTGGGTCAAAGAATATGCACAATTTAATGTCTTTTTTCTTTTACAGTCACAAATTGCTTTTCAGAATGGCAGTGAAAAATTCACAGCTCTATCAACAGTGTATTAATATGCTTGTTTTCCTTTAGCCCCTCTAACAATTGTCATTTTTCTTTTTTTGTCAACTTCAATCTGATGGGTGTAAAGTAGATTACTTTAATTTGCATTGCTTTAATTATTAATGATTTGGATAATTTTTTCATATAGTTTTTGATAGGTTGGATTTCTTCCTTTGAAAACTGCCTATTCATTTCCTTTGACCATTTATCATTTGGGGAATGGCTTCTATTTTTTTTTTTTTTAATTTGAATCAGTTATATATATATGTATATATATATATGTTGGAAATGAGACATGTATAAGAGAAACTTGCTATAGATTTTTTTTCCTAGTTAGCTGTTTCTCTTCTAATCTCAACAGAATTGGTTTTATTTGTCCTAAACTAAGCCTTTTTACTTTAATATAATCAAAATTATCTTTTTTATCTTCTGTGTTCCTCTTTTTCCCTTGTTTGGTTGTGAACAAAGGAAAATAATTAGTCTGAGTTATTAGATATGACCTAACATTTACATATCTTGCCAATAACACTATTATTGTTGGTGGCAATGGCAACAAGTTTATTTTGACCCAAAGGATAATTTTTAAAAGACTTTTTTGGAGATGTTTCATCAAAATTCTGGTTAATTAGTCAAAGTGTCACTATTTTACAGTTACTTATAAGTTTCCTACCTTAGCCATCATTGCTGATACCATGAGGTAAATAGCAATTAGAACAAGACTGCAGTTCTAATGATCCATCAGTTTTGCCTGACACCACTTCATCCTACATACTCATCAGTTCTGGAATGAATGAATAAATTAAAAAACGTTTACCAAGTGCATACCATGTGTTGGGCACTGTGCTAAGTGCTGAGGATACAAAAACAAGCAAGCAAAACAGTCTCTGTCCTCAAGTAAGTTATATTTTAATAGGGAAAGATAGAACCTAAAAGGGAGCTTAGGCTGAAAAATGGGGGCTTATGACAATGAGAGGGTTGAAAATATCTAGGCGTAGTGGCCTGGTTCCAGGCAAGATAAGGTAAAAGCTCACCCATTAGAGACCAGGATCCCAGGGACAGAATACTATTTCCAGTGGGAGAAAGACAAGAACCAGAATGAAGGTATTGTGGTTTAGAAATGGCTGGGAAGTTGTTTGGTATTATGTTCATAGAATCCTATATTAGAACAAAACCAATCTATCTTAATTTGTGATGAAAAATTAATAATCTTTTGACTAGTCGCAGTGTTTGGAAAGCAATTGGAAAATGTGGAAATGCCCTGCAATAAGATAATGTATTTATTAAACACAGTTTGGGGCTTTAGATTTTATTTTTTAAATTTACTTTTATCTCTCTATTCTATTAAGTTACTGATCAGAAAAATGCTGGCTACTCTACCCTCTACAGATTTAGGTATGCTCTGTGCCCATTGAAAATTTGTCACAGAAACATAATGTTGCCTTTCTAAGTAAATCTGTGATCCATAAATGTCGAATGTTCTGGTTCCCATATTTGGCTGGTGCCTCCTAAGTGCTTGGTATGTAGTAGGCACTATATAAATACTTATTCCTTTCCCCTTCCCTAAAAGTTCCACTCATCAGAACTTTACTTCTTCACAACTTCAGTATAGTAGCTTTGAGTTGAGAACTGAGTTAATGAGGAAATGCACTTTTCTCAGAGGGTACAGTGAGTTAAAAATTCCTTTATAGCACCCATTACTACAGTAGAGATGATGATTAGACCGTTGGGATGTTCTAGCATGTATAATTCATAACTATATTCAACTTAATAATCATTTATTAAGTGGCCACTGTGTGCTAAGCTTTGGGACTACAGAAACAAAACAAAGAAGTGGTTGTCTCCTCACCAAAATGGTAATAATAATACTATATTTCTATTCTGATACTGGATGAGAGTCAAGATTGAAAAATTCTTAACAGGTTAGAACATTGGTACAAATCTAATAAGATGAAATTTTAATTAAAAAAACTTGTTCACAAGTACAAGATAGTATAGGCTAGACAGTAGTTTGTCTGAAAATATCTGGCGTTTTAGTGGATTACAATCAGTATGAGTTGGCAGTATGATACAGCAGCCTAGAAGGTTAATGTGATTAGTCTGTATTAAAAGAGATGAAGCCTCTAGTAATATTGAACTTGTAGTCCCATTGATAGCATCCTTCTTTGACCTCATCTGGAGTATTATATTCAGTTCTGGGAGCTGCATTTTTAGTAAAGACATTGTTAAACTGGACAATGTTCAAAGAAGGACAACTAGGAGAGTAAATGCCCTCAGGTGTATGCCATATGAGGATCAGTTAGGGGATGAATCATAGATTTAGAGCTTATGGAGAACTTCTAGATCATCTAGTTCAAACTCTTTATTTTACAGATGAGGAACTAAAACCCTGAGAGGGTTGGTAGTTTACCCAAGGTCACACAAGTATGTAGTGAGCAGTAGAGCTAGAATTAAAAACCAGATCTTCTAATTCAAATCCCACATTCTTTCCACTATATAGGGAAGACATGATTGTTGTCTTCAAATATATATATATATATATATATTTTTTTTTTAAATTTTTATTTTTTGCCTTTTGGAGGGCAGTTGGGGTTAAATGACTTGCCCAAGGCTAGTTTTGTGTTAAGTGTCTGAGGTCAGATTTGAACTCAGGTTCTCCTGACTCCAGGGCCGATGCTCTATTCACTGTGCCACCTAGCTGCCCCCCTTCAAATATTTTTAGAAGATGATGCTTGCTATAAAATACAAAACTAGGGGTAGTGAGTTTAAATTGCAAAGGGGCAAATTTAGACTTTGGGTAAGGAATACTTTCCTAACAATCATAGCTATTCAAAAGTGAAATATGCTGCCTCTGAAAGTATAGGTGGTTTCCTTTCTGTGTTCTTAAGCAAAGGCAAAAGATGACAGACAACTTATCAGTTATGTGGTAGAGGAGAACCTTTTTTCAGTTGTAGATTACATTAAGTCTCCCCTGAAGGCCCTTCCAACTCTAAAATTCTGTGCTCTAGTATTTATTATTGGAAGTACTTCATAGTTACCTTACATTAATGCAATTGTAAGTTTATGACCATATTATGTGCTTTTTTCTCTTTTTTTATTCATATAGATGTAAATAATGTCACCTATATTAATATTTTTGTTTATAAAGATATGTTTTATTCTTGAACATTTTGTAATTAGAGTTAGAAACCACAAGGACATATTCCAATATATCAGAAAAGGTACAAAAATACCATTAAATATTTAAAATATCAAATTGCTGAAAAACTGTAAAACATGCATTTGAGAGTCTTATAGCAGAAGAAAAGAAAGAAGTTAGGATGGGGAGAAAGTTGGATATTGTGGTATTTCCTCCCATGGGTCCAATTGTCATATATCCATCTCTAGTCTTTCTCCTGAGCTACAGTCATGCCTTAACTGCCTCTTGATCATCTTGAACTGTATTTCTCACAGGCTTCTTAAAGTCAACATGTCTCCAAAACAGAATTCTTTATTTTTTCTTTATATCCTTCCCTGTGCTAAAATTTTTGTTACTACCAAAGACACTATCATTCAGTTGCCCAGGCCCATAATCTTGGTATCATTCTTGACTCCTTCATTAAACTCATCCCATGTTTTATTGTTTATACCTTCACAACATCTCTCATATACATCCTCTTCTTCTCCCTCACACAGTTGTTGCCTTGGTGCTTTTTCAGACCCTCATAACATCTTACCTGTTTGACTGCCTTTTAATCTCCTGGGTTTCAAGTCTTTCTCCACACTAATCTATCTTCCAGTCAGCTGCTAAGATGATTTTTTTGAAGTGTAGGTCCAACTATGTTATTCCTCTCTGTGAACTCCAGCAGATCTCTATGAACCTCCAAGAGGCCCCTCCCCCCTCAAAAAAAAATCCAGCTCTTCATAACCTGGTCCCTTTCAATCTTCAAGTTTTCTTACATTGTTCTTCCTTCTACATACTTTACTATCCAGCTCCACACATTCCGTCTTCACAGGCCAGCATGTTCCATCTCCCATCTCCATGCCTATTTGTGCCTCAAAAATTTTGCCTCTTTACCTCCATCTCTTAGTTTCGCTGGGTTCTTTTAGTGCTTACTTAGCTCAATGCCCATCTTTTACAAGATACCATTCTCCCTGTCCCCAGCTGCTGAGGCATTCATTCTCCTTTCAGATTAATTTTATCTGCTTCATATATAGATTGTATGTGCCTAATTATTTATGTTATCTTTTATTAGAATGTAAGCTCCTTGAAGGCAAGGACTATTTTTGCCTTTCTTTGTATCTTCGGTGCTTAGTACAATGCCTGGCACATAGTAAACATTAATAAATGCTTGTCGGCTGACTGATGTTCCTTTCCTGTAGGGAAGTTTGGGTGGAAGTTCTGGAGGATAAAGAGAATGTGCATAGACACTATATGCTTTAGGTCTTGGAAGAAGCTGGGCGTAATGGGTAATATACTTCTCTCCCCTAAGGAATTTGTAGGTATGGGCCATGGATTCATGTGTTATTGTATTAATATGTTTCTACAAGTAACATATTAACACTTCATTTATCCTGAAATGAATGCTGTTTATGGTAGAGAAATAAGGTTTTTGGAAAGAATAATATTTCCAGATAACTTTATCCTTTAAAATCCATCTTTTAAAAATTGTAGATATTTGGGTTCTAGAATTCCTTCTAAAACATCTCTTATTTACATGTCCTCTTAGACAGAATATACTTCAGTACTGAAAAGAGCCATGTTTTCTTTTGTGTGGACCCTTTATTTGCAAACATAGATTGAAAATCCTCATACCTTAATAGAGAATCTGAGTTGCTGTGACCAAGAAAATAAAAAAAAAAAAAACCATCATCTGTTGACCTGTTGATGAGCCTTTCTAAATTTAGCTAGATGACAGACATAGGGCTTGTGCTTACAGTCTTTTCTGCTTGGGAAGGACCTTCTAGAGCTCAAATAACCTTGGAATACCAGGTCACCCTATACTGATAAGACCTAGGAGTAGGACTTTTCTTAGAAAACACAATGTGTGGAATATATTTGAGTTTTCCAATGTCTCAAGGTCATGATTTTGTTCATTAATTTTAAAAATACAGTGATATGTTCTAAAGTTTTAGAGGTGTATAGAACTCAGTGCCTCTACACTGAATTTCCTCAAATTGTTCTTTTTTATCACTGCCTATTATCTGCTTCTCCCCGCTTCAGTCACTTTTGGTTTCTATTGCTTCTGTTATTTACTGTTCTCCTCCTTTCTCTTCTCATTTCTTAATCTCTTTGCTTTTCCTCTTTTTTCTTTCCTTTTTGGGTTTTGTACTAGTAGGATTTGATCAGCCAATGAAAGGGCTCTTTTATTATAGTTGACAAACTGATCAGAAATTACATTTATGTAATTTTAATGTCTTGAATTCCTGATTTTTAATTATTTTGTTTCTTTTTTTTTCTTCTGATGTATCTATATTTGCAGCAATTCTAGGTAGTCAAGGTTTGGGGATATTGGAGTGTCAGTGAAGTAGCATGTTGTATATTTACCAACCTAATACTGAGAATGTTTTTGTGGTGTATGAGAACTTCAAACTATTCTTCATATGCATAGGAGTCCAGACTTAGAAACATGTGTTGTGAATAAAATAATCTTGTTTGCCACAGTGTAATTCAATCCATTTCTTGTATGATTTGAAGGAATTTTTTTGGTGTCATGTTTTCCAGACAAACTTTAAAAAAGGTACTTAAAAGGCAGCCATAGTTTTTATTCAGTAACTGTTAGAACTTAACTGCCCCAAGATTTGTAGTACAGTTATGTTTTTTTAAGTGAATAAATTGTTGAATTAAAAGCTACAATTGATTGTCAGTCCCAAAACCTCAGATATAAATTTCTGCCTCTTAGGAAAAATTAAATTTGTAATTATTTAGTGAAAAAAAGAAAACTGTGAAGTCAACAAGTAAGGGGAAACATTTTAAAGTATTTCTTCTAGTAAGAGATCATTGTATCTGGGCAGTGACCTGAAGTAGAATTTGTGTTTTAGTCAGCAATAATTATATATTGCTCTTACTCCCTTCCTCCCAAATGATTATTTTGTCTGTCTTTTAGGGGACAAGTAAATTGGAAGTCTATGAGATAAGACCTTGCATTGATTGTAATGGAAATTTATTCATTACCAGGTTCTGTCTGTTGTACAATATTTTTGCCCTTTAGAATTTAGGAACTCACTTATAAGGAATTACAAGGAAATATTTTAACTAATAATATATTTCAGATCATATGTAACACTTCTTATTGATAAGTATTTTGTTTTGAAATTATATGAAGTGTTGTGAAGTTAAGATTTTTATGGCATTATTGGAGACACTATAATGGTTCTGTGTAATTTTTCTGGATAACTAAGGGTTTAAGAACCTTTTAAGTTACAAAACTTCAACTGTTTATTTAATATAAAACTGTCTAAAATGTGTTATGTACTTCACTGCCTTCTTAAATAGAACAGGCTAAAGACTATATAATATTTTCTTGATACCATGGGATCCTCTTTCTGAACATCAATACTGCATATACTATGATGTAGGTAGTGTGTGGACTAACAAGATAGTGGCTAATAGATAGTGATGCCAGCAGTGAACATAGAAATTGGTGGTGGTGCTTTTAATCACCTCTGCCATTTTGCTTTTAAACTATTTGATTCTTTTTTTTTTATGTTATTGCTACATTTTCTTTTGATGCATTTCCCAGACAGCCTCTTGAAAATACATTCCCCTCAAAACTGCTTTTACACTTCTGTAGTTTAGCAGTTGTTAGCAGAAGGGAAATTTTATATATATATATATATGTAGGTCCCTAAAATATCTGAGAACTTTGGTACTGGAGCCCAAAGTTCACCAGTTAGTTTTAGACAATAATTTTGCAGATAACAGCACTTCTCTCCAAAAATGCAACATTCTTCATTACTAGACCATGGAAGAGTCACCAGTCTAATATCAGTAGCATTTAATATATGTAAAACAATGTAAGTATCTAGAGGTATTCAAATAGTAGAATCATTTTCTTTCCTTATTCTTGTACAGATGTGTCTAATCCCTTATAGGCTCCAGGGAGATTATAATTTAAACCCTGCCTATATGGTCTGAATTCCTCTAGCACATGTAGAGGAGCACACAACTGCTATGGAACTGAAAGTCGAGTATAAAAGATTTGCTATCTGTCCCATGGAGTTCTGTAGGTATCAGTCAGGACAGATTGAAGAATTGTTGAAGCTTTAGGGCAGTCTGGAGAACTGTGAAGCTTTTCACTTTAGCTCTGGTATCATCAAGATTCTTCTGAGATTCCTGGGTTTGAGGATCCCAGGCCATACTATGCCACCTCGCTCCTTTGTCCATTTTCTGTGGCCACAGCCTAAAATCTTTCTTTCTACCACTGCTTGCTTCCATAGGTTCTCTCCAGCAGCTCTACTTTTTATTTTGTTTTATTTTTAGCTTCCATACTTATTCTGTGTAGTACTTTCCTTTCTTACTTTCCCAAGTTTGTTCTTCCTCATGGAATCCCTCATCCTATCATAAATCTTCTGAGATTCTGACATACTGAAATTTAGCCTGATGAATAGCAGCTTCTTACCTTGGCATTGGGGATCTTTGTAACCACATGAGAACACTCTCACTGAAGGCATTCTGCTTGTTACAGAATGATGTATGCTTAAATTTAGTAGTTTTGTATCAACATGGTCCATTGTCTTTAATAAAAGTTCTGTTGCTTTTTAATGTTGTCTATATTTACATTGTAATCATATCATAGAGCATATTGTTCTTGAACTCTTCTTTATTCATTCTGCTTAGTAACATGCACGTCTTTCCATGTCTCTGTTCTTCATGTTGGTAATTCCTTATAAAGCAATAATATGCTGTCACATTCGTATACTATAGTTTGCTCAGATATTCCCCAGTCATTGAATGCTTATTTTGTTTCCAGTTTTTTATTATGAATCTTCATAATCTCAAGGTATTTTCCAGAAAAGTTAGACAACTTTGATTTCACTAGAAGTGAATTACTGTATCTGACTTTACGCAGCCTCTCCCACAAGGGATTTTTTTCCATTTTTCCCCATCTTTACTAATTTCATGGGTATGAGGTAATAAACTGGAATTATTTAAATGTTCATTCTCTTGATTATTAAAACAGGCAGTTATGAAGTACCTATTGTATGTAGAACCCTGTGATAGATATTGAGGGTAGACATAAAGTTTAAGTAGGGCAAGATCCCTGTCTTCATGGAGCACCTAGTCTAGTAGAGGAGATCCTTCCTCATAAATTTACAGTGAACTGTGCAGATATTACCTTCCTACATAAAGCAGAACTACCCACTCTCTCAAGTGATATTTCTTATACTCTGCCTTTAGCATTGCATTCAGTGCTATTTGAATGTAGGCAGCACGCAAAATGGATCACATGTATCTGTTCTTTAATCTGAATTTCTGTTTGTTCATGGGGTATGAAAGAGGAATAGCTCTTATTTCAGGGGTGTTTTTTGTTTTTCTTTTTTTGTGTGGGGAAAGTGAGGCTGGAGGGAGAGAGCTATATCCACACTAGATCGTTTGTGGCTGGTAGGCCTATATTTTGGACTGGGGAGGAAAGGTTAAGAGACAAAGGTTATCTGGGAACAAAGTCCTTAACCTGTCTTGCAGAATATTTCTAGAACTTGAAGGAATAATTTGTAAATAATCCAAACACTTTTCTTTGTCCTATTAGAGAAATGCAAATTTGGAACTATAGAAAATTTGTAAGAAATACATAGTTATTTTGAAGAGTGCTTTACTAATACGTAAACAATAATGACTGAAGTGTACTACTTTAAAAGAAAAAAAAATCCTGGCATTTATTAAGCACAGTTTTGTAAGTCAGACACTGTGCTGATAATAGTAGGGATACAGTGAAAGGCAAAGCATGACTTTTGCCCTCAGGGGTTTGACATTGTAATAGAAAAGATAACATGAAAATAATTGTGTATATGAATTGTATGCAGGGTGAATGGAAGGTAATCTCAAAGGGAATACACTAGCAGAGGGGATGAGGAGGGCCTGAGAAAAGCTCTTCTTTAGTAAATGGGATTTGATCAATCTTGAAAGAAAAGATCTTAAAAAGCACAATTATCTTTATCCATTTGCAGTTGAGGTATTTCCTCAGAGCAGAAGGCCACAATCTTTGTGCCATGATAGCATACAATTTTGTGAAAGTTGGCAAATGCAAATGGAAGCCAGGGGACTACTCAGATATTAAAATTATTTACTAAAAGCTTGATTAGACCTGAAAGAATGAAACTATAATGCAAATTCCTTTCATTAGCAAAATCTTAAAGCAAATGAGGAAATAATAAATCTAATTCTAGTTACAAATTTTGATAAAGTATATAATATCTAAAAGAAAATGGAAGTTATTCGAGTCTTAATAGTTTTCTCACCTATGTTTAATTCAAAAGATTAACATCAGTACTGGTAAGGGTGGAAGAAGATGAACTGAGGAGGGAGAGGACCATTCAATTCAGACTCTTCTTTGACTTTAGTTCTACTTTCCTAAGGTAGAAGCCCCTGGTTTTTAAGTGTTAGGAAAGTGTGCCAAGTGTAGCATGGTATGAGACAACCTCCAGTGTGTTATGATAGGAAGGTCATGGTTGGCCATAGCTGAACAATTGCTTACTTTTACTTGATGCTGCTAAAGGAAACCTTTATTTTGTAAACCATAATTGCCTAGTTTTTAAAGGTTTCATTGTAGCCTTAATAAAGGTTAAATAGTGTCACTGATATATTAAGTGTAGAACTTGTGGTTCAATTTGACAGACATTTTTAAAGTACCTAATATGTGCTGGGAAGTTTAAAACAAATTCATTTAAAAATTCCAGTATGCTGCCATGTTGTTGTTCAATCATTGTTGTGTCTGACTCTTTGTGACTTTATGTAGGATTTTCTTCGCAAAGATACTGGAGTGGTTTTCCATTTCCTTCTCCAGTGGATTAAGGTAAGCAGAGATTGTAACTTGCCCAGGGTCACACAGAGCTAATGAGTGTTTGAGGTCATATTTGAACTCAAGTCTTCTGATTCCAGGCCCAGTCCTCTATCCACTCAGCCATCTAGCTACTTCCTTGCTACCACATAAATCAATGTAAAAATTAGCTCTCAGACTAAAATTTAATCAGTCAACAAGCATTTATAAAGTGCACACTATGTGCAAAGTAGTAAGCTAAACTCTGAAGTAAAAAGACAGTCAAATCAGCCCCTGCCCTCAAGGAGGCTACACAGGAGATATAGAGGAGAAGCTGCTAGTAACTGAAGGAGCAAAAAAGTCTTCCTGCAAATTGGACCTTGGACTGAAGATGGAAGGAAACCAGGGATTTCAAGAGGAGGGGGAGGACAATCCAACAGGTATGACCTGTGCAAAAGCAAAGAGACTAGAGATAAAGATAGGAATGGTCAGTATAGGTGCACTAGAATGTTAATGGGGGGGAGGGGCATAATGTGAAATACTGGAAAGGTGGGGGAAAAGCACAGGAGTTTATATTTGATCCTGGAGGTAAAAGGGAGAAAGTGACATTTATTGAGGAAGGGATGACATGGACAGATCTGTGTGTTAGGAAAATCATTTTGATGACTTTGTGGAGGATAAATTGGAATGAAGAGAGACTTTGAAGAGAGCAAATAGGAAGGTGTTGCAGTAGTCCAGGCAAGAGGTGATGAGATCTTGAATTGGGGTAGTGGCTCTGAATGAAAACAGGACAAATATGGGAGATATTGTGGGGATAGAAATGACAAGATTTTGCAACTGATTGGACATGTAGGGAGAGTGGGATATATATGTGATGCAGGGAATAAATATAGTGCTGAGTTTGGAGTCAGGAAAATCTGAATTCAAATCCTCAAGGGGCGGCTAGGTGGCACAATGAATAGAGCATCAGCCCTGGAGTCAGGAGGACCTGAGTTCAAATTCGGTCTCAGACACTTAACACGTACTAGGCTGTGTGACCTTGGGCAAGTTAACCCCAATAGTTCTGCCTTCTCCCCTCCAAAAAAAAAAGCAAAAAAACTTCTCCCTCAGGCATTTTACTAGTCTTGTAATCCTGGGAAAGTCACTTAGCCTCCCTCAGCCTCATTTTCTTCATCCTGTAAAATAGGAGTGATGGTAACACCATGTCTTACATGCCTTTGTGAGGATTGTATGAGATTATGTGTAAAGTGCTTTGCAAACCTTAAGGTGCTGTATAAATGCTAGCTAGTAGTAATTATTATTGTAATGAGAAAGAAAAGTTTAATATGATGCCTCAGTTGTAAACCTAGGTGACTAGAAAGATAGTGGTATCCTTGAAAAGGATTAGAAAGTTCAGAATAAAGATGGGTTTGAAGGAAGATAAAATAAATTCCCTTTTGAGCATGTTGAGTTTGAGATGTCTTTAGAGTATCCAATTCAAAAGACAGTTGGTGATGCAGGACTTGAATGTAAATAAAACTTGAATGAAATAAGTTACAACTTGGAACATTCATAACATAATAATCATATGCATACTTAATGTCGATGTTGGACTTTTTCATATGAACAAAGGTTTGCAGTATTTAGCTTAACACTAGACAAACACAGTCTTAAATCTGGTTCTGCATCAAATTTATTTCTGTATTTTGATTTGAAACAAGAATAAAGTGACAATGTTTGCTTATGCAAACATGTGGTAGAATATGATAGGAGAATTTTTACAAGCTGTCTTGCTGAGAAATGGAAATTCATTTTTTATTTTTAGCTGCTTAACCAATCAATGAAAATGAATAGCTAGTTTTGATATAAAATACTTATTTTTTCTACCAGATAATGACAAATATTTCATTAAATGATAAATATACTTAAAGCACAATCATATACATTGTTTCATTTTAAATAGTATTTATGTATAAACTAATCTTTTTATTTTCTTCTCTTCCACCATTGGCACACTGTCTACACTCTCACAGAAAAATCTGCTGAAAGACTAGCCAGTGTTGGCAACCAGTTCGTTTGAAAATTCTCTTGTCAAAAGAATAGTAACATAAGTGTAGGACAGATTTAAGCTAACAAATAGCCTTAATACTGCAATGAGATTGACTTCAGAAGAGCTGTTGTCATGGTCAGTGATTTCAAGATGGCTTAGTATGTGCATGGCCTATTGTAGTTTTCAAACAGCCTGACTGACATTTTAATGCAAGAACACAAATATTCATATTGATCATGTGATTATACCGCTGATAAGGTACAAAAGAGGGAATTACTCTGGTGTAGTATATAGAACAAAAATGTGGGTATGGGCATGTATCTGAGTATCCATTGAGAATTTGTTTGTCCTAGAATGTCAGACTATTTTGATAGGTTGGATATAATTTGATGACAGGTTGAGAAAAGGCAAGAACACATGCTTAGAAGTAGAGTTTGGTGTAATTGCTACACAAACACCAAAATCATTGTGCGCATAGTCATGATAGTTTTGAATTGCAGCAGAAACCTTTAATGATTCAGACATGTACATGCTTGTTTTCACAGAGGAAAAATATTTTTATAACATAATTGGGCAATTATGTAGTTCTTAAAATACCATTAAAGAATTTTTATTAGCACAGACCCCCTTGGACCGTCATCATAAACTCCAAGGGGTTCATGAACTAATAAGTTGGAACCACTGATCTAGAGAAAGGTCTTCAGAGCATGAATAAGAATTTCACAGAATGAGAAGGCGTGGATAGATATACCTAATTCTAGTGGAGGATAAGGACCCATTCAAGGAGCTAGCATATTCATTGAAGTATTATAATACTAACTCTTAAGATTATATGGTGAATTAAACTCTTAATGTTGTGATTATAAAAAGTTCTTTTGGTGAATTTTGTATTCAGGTGAAACAAGTTTGTTCCACCTGAATATAATAGAGTGTTATGGTACTGAAGGAAATAATGAAGTATGGGAAGACATATCAACTAGTGCAAAATGAATTAAGCAGAACCAGGAAAACAGTAATTCAATAATAAAATTTAAATAGGTTAGAAAGGCTTGAATACTCTGTAATTATGACCATGTTCTCCTTTTTGCTACAGGTGGGGATTATGGGTATGGACTATTACATACATTGTCAGCTTCAGTTGATATGTGGTTTAGCTTTGCTGAACTTTTTCCTCCTTTTTATTCTTTATTAACATGGTATACTTTTTTTGGGTAGTTGAGAAGGAGGGATATATTTGAAAGTGACAATGATATAAAAACAAAAGATACCTAATTTTTATAAACATTCTACATTCATAGTTGATAAAGGAGATTCTAAATCTAGAAAGAATGTTGGAGATTGTATTACACATTTTTTCCAACAAGGAAACTTGTTTTATGACAGAATCTGTCATTAATTGTTGTTCAGTTGTTTTTTCAGTTGTATTTGACTTTTTGTAACTCCCATTTGGGGTTTTCTTGGCAAAAATATTGGAGTGGTTTGCAATTTCCTTCTCGAGCTCATTTTATAGATGAAGAAACTGAGGCAAACACGGTTAAGCGACTTGCCCAGGCTCACACACATTGTCCGAGATCAGATTTAAACCCGGAAGATGAGTCTTCCTGATTCCAGGACTAGCACTTTATCTACTGTGCCACCTAGCTGTCTTGAATCACCTGCCTGCCTCTAATAATTATTTAATAATTATTCTCCAGGAAAATTTTAATCTCATGTTTAGAGCAGTTTTATGCACTAATTGGTAGTATTTGAATAATAGTTAAAAAGATAGAGCACATCAGTGTCTTTTCCTGAAATTCTGAACATGAATTGAAATGGAATTTTATACTATGAGTAACAAAGTTAGGACATATATGATAGACTTCTTTTTTTCTCCATAATTTGATTGTATTTTCAAATAGGGCTTAGATGTGATTATGATTATTTCATGGGATTTATGTAGAATTAAACAGATTGAGATAACAGTTGTGTGTGAAATATCAATCAGTATATATCTAGACCTATTTTTTTCAGTAGCATGAAATCGAGTGTGTTCATTTAGAAATGTAAATAAGTTGCCTCTTAAAGTAATTCCTATTAAAAAATCTTTTCCTATTATATGTGCTACTTTTAATTTGTCCATTCTTGATCTATAATTACTTTAAAAAATAATTCAGTTTTAAGTCCTTTTTATTGTATGTCAAATGTATTTTTTCTTGTTTTATTAAAAACATTTTACTAACCCATTTTAATCTAAATCTGACAAGTCAGTGATTAAATTGCATAAAGACAGCTATCTCAGGGAAAAGTTCCATGTCAGCAACAAGCTTGTTAAAATAAAATGTTTAGTTCTTTAGACTGTTATTGGTTTTTGCCAAGTTTGGTGCCTACCTTTTTTTTCCCCAGAAAAAGTGTTATAAAGAAATTGTATCTTTTGTGTAATTTGCACGTCTTTGACCTCATTTAGTCCCTCTCCTTCCCAACATCACCTTTTTCCTTACTTTTGCACTGAAGTGAACAAGTATCAAATATATGTTGATTTGATTTGGAGGATCTTATCAGCTTCTTTGTTAAATATCTCTACCACATCATCCTCAGTAACTGATATTGGTACAAAAACTGAAATTATTTCTTTCTCAGAATAGAACCACTACACTTGGACCCTAGCTATCGTATCTGATCATGTGTTCTAGGTATTTGATTTTAATTATATAATTTAAATAAAAACTAATTTGAAATTTTTGTATTTCCAAGGTTTTTTTATATTTGTTTAAAGTCTGCTTTAATCCAGTGTATATCGGGTATTTTGAAGTATCATGACTAATCATTGGGACCTAAAGAATACAGGACCAGGAATCTATAGATCTGGTTCTAATCATGTTTTCACAGTTACTAAAAGTGTAACCTTGAAGAAATCTTTTAAACTCTGAACTTTAGAGCTTTCTCAGCTATAAAATGGAGATAATAATTCTCTGTTTCACATGATTGCTATGATGCTTTACTGACAATACATGTAAAAGAGCTAGCTATGTAGCAATAAACAAATGTAAATTATTATTTTTGATTGTGTAATGTGAGAAAAGTTTGTTACCTGAATGAAAAATGTGATGGTTTCTATGCTGGTCCCAATACAGATAGACTTCACCCTTAATTCTTCTATGCCTTTGACATGAGAGATGAAGTACCAGTCAGATATCCTTGAAAACTCACCTTTCTTCCAAAACGTGTCTCTGTTATCTCATCTGTACTTGGATGTATCTTTTCTGTGGTCCTGAGTGGAGGTTTGTGGGTTACCCTTGGTTTGCAAAGTATATGCAGATTGTGTAGTGAATTAGAGCATGGACACTGGAGTCAGGAAAACCTGAGTTTATTTCTAGCCTCAAACATTTACTACCCATGTGAAGGGGAGTGGAGGAGGGGCAGGTCACTTAACCTTTGTCTGCCACATCTGCAAAATATGAATTATAGTAGCACTTATCTCCCAGGGTTTATTGTGAGCATCAAATGAGATATGTATGAAGCTCTTTACAAATCTTAAAGCACTGTATAAAAACTAGCTGCTGTCATCATCATCATCATCATCATCATCATCATCATCATCATCGTTACCTTTTACCCATCCTGGTTATCCTCTTCCTTACTATCTTGTCAGTGTTTAAATATTTGTTAAATGCCTTTTATGTGCCATGCAATGTGTGTGCTAAGTCTTGTCCCTATGTTCCTATCCTCAGGAAATTTCATTAAGTCTTGAGTCTTCTTGACCTTTTTTTTTTTTTGGCCTTTTCAAGGGCAATTAGGGTTAAGTGACTTGCCCAAGGTCACATGGCTAGAGGGAGAGGTGTGTGTGTGTGTGTGTGTGTGTGTGTGTGTGTGTTAAGTGTCTGAGGCCGGACCTGAACTCAGGTCCTCCTCACTCCAAGGCTGGTGCTCTATTTACTGTACCACCTAGCCACCCCTTCCTTGACCTTCTTTTAAGTCTTGTCTGACTGATCTGATCATATGTTCATTTGTTTATTTTAAAATAAGTTTTATTTTATATTGGTCATTTTACTTTAACCAACACTACCCTCCTTGTCATTGAACCATTCCTTGTAACAAATAAAAACATGTAAGCAAAGCCAACCAAAACAACAACTCTGGTTGCCAGTCTATAATGTATTACAAATCTTAGGTCCTTCCTATCCACTAATGGAATGAAAGTGAATTTCCTTATCGGTCTTTTAGGACTGAGATCTGTTTGTTATAATTTATCAGATTATGACTGCTTTTTAATGTTTGTTTTGGTCACATTATTGTAGTTATACAGTGTGTGTGTGTGTGTGTCTGTGTATTCCATTACAATTATGTGCTACAATTTATTGAGCCATTCCCCAATTGATATTTACTTATTTTATTCCCCACTCTCTTTTGGGACGGAGTTATTTGTCTGATTCTTTTTTATCTTGCAGGTCCCCAAATTGCTGCCACAGACTGGGTTGTATAAGAATTTTTTTTTTTAAGCAAGACATTGTCTAGTGGCTTTTTTCTATTTGAAAAATATTAATGAATAGTAATGGTATTATAATTCCTAAGTAAATTAATGTATTGTTCTATACCTCATTCCAATTGATGAAGATTTAATCTTTGAAAATCTTACATATCTTACATTTGGATTCAGAATCTTAAACTTGAGATGTGTGGAAAACATTATGGGAGAATAAGTCTAGCATGGGAATTTTACAGTGTTCTTTATATTAACTAACAGAATCTCTTGTTGTCAAACATCATAGAAAAGAAAGCATTTTATTCACCCACCCATATTTGATAACTGCCAGTTTTTAGAATAGGGAAAAATTTTAAGTTGATAATTAGAGAATGATCAGAGAAAAGGAGAAGGAGGCAATTGCAGGAAGCAATTGCTTTTTTGGAATAAAGTCCCAATGTATACACTTTGAAAATTGAACTCATCTGAACTGAGCAATTTTGTTTAGTGTATTGAATCTCCATTGCTGCTCTTTTAAGTGTGCAGGGTAGAGGATCAAATCTGTGGTTTTTAGCTTGGTTCTTTTGCAATTGGAAAATGGGGGTGGGGTTACATTTTTTTTCCTGTGATGGAAGAGGAGGAACTTTTAAAATGACCCAAGTATTGGAGCAGTGTAGTAAGGTAGAAAGAAAACCGGGTATGGATTCAGAGGACCAAGGTGAAATCCTGTTGATATCATTGATTACTTTGGGACCCTGGGCAAAATCTCTTAACTTCTCTGGGCCTTCATTTCCTCAACTGTAAAATGAGGGGGTTGGCTTCTGTATTTCAAGATGGTCTCTGAGATCCCTTTCAGCTCGAAATCTAGGATCTTAAGAGATGAATGCCAGTAGAATACAATCTCCTTAAAAGTGGGCATTTTTGATTGTCTCTTTATTTGCAGTGGCATGGCATGATGTATTTAATAAATATGTTGAATTCTCCTTTAAGTTCTCTTTATTGGTAGATTTTTTTTTGGAGGGGGAGGAAGGGCAGTTGGGATTAAGTGACTTGCCCAAGGTCACACAGCTAGTAAGTGTGTCCAGTGTCTGAGTCTGAATTTGAACTCAGGTCCTCCTGACTCCAGGGCCAGTGTTCTATTCACTGTGCCACCTAGCCACCCCTATTAGTAGATTTAAAGAAAATGCTGTGAAGAAGAATGCAATGGGAATTCTTCCTTCATGTTAATATAATACTTTCAATAATGTCTCTTGTAGTTTTGAGCTTTTCTTATAATGCTCATAGGTGAAGATTGCATTTATTAATAAATTTTGTAAGTCATTTAAAGTACAGTTTAACATATAAGATTGCTTAGAATCACCAAATTTGTCAAAGAACTTGATAATGTAAGTAGATTAAGAATGTTATTACTTTATAATAATATTGTCTACAAATTTAATGTATAGAAACTGTAGTGAGTATAATTCAAATTTAATTCCCTTGTTCAGAAAAATCACAGGATCTTAATAGTTGGAATGGATCTAATGGTATTAGGTTATATTGCCCAAATTAATACAATGATCAAGATGGCAGAAATCACTATTTAGATAACTAACAATAAATATAGAATACAAGGTTTGTTTTTTTTTTAACAAGTTTGATAAAATTTTATCATACAAACTGGGTTTGCTTGCTTGAAAATATATATGTTTTTTTTCCTTTGGGAGAACTTTGCTATAAATGTTAATTGTTATTCAGAGGAAGCTGGGTCCCTTGTTTTAAAAATAATGACCCAAGAATAAGAATTTACATTAAAATAACATCCCAGAAGTGTTTTCCCTGTGGTATGTGTCAGTTCCCAAGGTTGACTTTGCTTTTGTCAGAATGTAAAATTGTCCTAATGGCAAGAGACAATTATTTTTATTTTTGAGAGACACACTGGTTTGTTAAGCTAATTTCTGCTACATGTTTTTAAGTTTAAGTAGCATTGTATGTGTGTGTGTGTGTGTTTAGCACACAGTAATTGCTAGTTTTAAATACCTGTAAAGTAAGCAAAGGTTACTCAAGAAGTACAGCTGTTTTGGACTGGGAGTCCTCTGTTACTCTTAAGTACATTTGAATTATTTGTAAGTCGTGTGTTCTTAAGTTGGAGGCTTTTTATAGATCTCATAAATGTTCTATTGTGTCTGGTTAAGTTTTGGGGCACTATGGAAATTTTTCAAAGGGGGTATTTTTGACTGGTCATGAGTACTTCTGTTTCATAAAGCATTGTCTGCACATTACTAGTTTCAAAGAATATAATAAAGCGCATTTAAGAAACTGTACCAAACAGCTTTAAGTTTTGTTTCATAGGGAATTTTAGAACCTTAGAGTGGATCTGACTTTTGATTATGAACACTAATCATCGTTAGACCATTATATGTTCAAATAGACAGTAGAATGACTTCTAACACTTTTTACTATGGTTGTGTATTTGAATGTAGTAAAACAAATGCCACAAGCTTGGATTATAGATTTAGAGATAGATGGGACATTATAGATCATCAAGTCCAACTCCCTCATTTTACAGTTAAGGAAACTGAAGCCCAGCGAGGTTAAATGACTTGCCCAGGGTCACACAGCTAGTAGGTGTCTGCGGTCAGATGTGAAAATCTGGTCTTCTCATTTCAAGTCCAGTACCCTATACGTTGCACTACACTGCTTCTCAGTCTGTATTTGTTACTATTCTCATCAGTTAGAACTTGGCTCTATCCCCAGATACCGCTATTTTTAGGAAATTTGTTCAAGTCTGCGGTATGTTGGTTAGTGGTAGCAAATTCTAAATTGTTTGGGTGTTAAAAATGATAAGTAGTGGAGCTATGTCCAGGGCAAGAGTCTCCAACAAATCAGAGTGATCATGAGGAGAGACCAGTGTGGACAATTGGCTCTTTTACCATGTCACAAGACTATGAAAATGTCATGGGGTGGGGGAGTAAGGGTATAGTCAAATTCCCATTTGTGGTCCTTTGTCAGGAATCAGACCATGGAAGGGGCTGTCTGTGGGACACAGACAAGAAGGCAGTAGAAGCACTCACCATTTTTTAGTTCATAGTGTAGTGCTAGGGAGGTTAAGTCTGGAGGATTGTGGAAAGTTGTGGGAGGGCTCCAGGAAACTTGGGCATTCTAGTGTAGGGGGACTGGTTTTCTCAGGAACTAGCAAGTAACTATAGATGACTCTGATCTTGGAGCATGGGAATTCCCTATCTTTTAATTCTGACTCATGAGACCTTTCTCATCCCTCTAGTTACATTATATTTACTTTGGATATATTTTGCATTTACGTTTACATAAAATTGTTTCTTCTATGTGGAAAGTGACTGTTTTTCATCTTTGTATCTCCAGCACCCAGCATAGCAACTTGGCATAGTAGGTGCTTAATCATAGGATCAGAGATTTAGAGGTAGACGGGACCTTAAAGTTTAAATAGTTCATCCCTTCATTTTGAAGATGAGGAAACTGAAATCCTGAAAAGGTAAGTGACTTGCTCAAAGTCACAAGACAGTAAGTGACAGTGCTGATTAAATTGAAAGTATTGATGAAGATAAGTTTAACAAGAGATCTAATAAAAGCACCTGTGAAAAGCACCTTTGGATTGGAGGGGGTATGAATAAAGATTCTTTCAGACTAGTAAATGTAAGTAGTTGTATTCTTTACCCTTTTAAAGATTCTGTTGAGAGAATAGGAATTGGAAACTTGGTAGTATTTTTTTAGGTTTGTATGACAACACTATCAGCTGAACCTACTTTTCCCTTCATATCTCCTGAGTCTAAAATGACTGTTTTCCTAGACTCCTGTATGTCTACCAGCTCCTTCGTGTAAGAGAGCTGACAAGTCTACAGCTCAATAGGTGACAATCAAAGTGTGACCCTGCCTGGAAACAGATTAAGTGACAATCATTTTTCCTACCTGGACAGTTCGCTTAAAAAGTTCCACTTAAGTTCATTAGATATTACTCAATGAGCCTTATTGCTAAACATCACCAGGGGAGTGGCTTCTCAGTATTATCTGGTTACATTTTTTACAATTCAGTTACTTTTAAACATACCTTGAAATTGCCAGTTCTGTTTCTAAAAGCAAAATTATTCCATTCAATCAAGTAAGAAAACATTTCTTAAGTACATACTATGAGCCTTGGACTCCTTTAGGCACTGAGTCTAGAGAGATAAAGAATGAAATAGTCTCTATTCACAAGGAGATTACATTCTAATAGAAGAGACAAGTACATCTATAAGGATATACAGAATAAATATAGAATAAATGCAAAGTAGATCATAATAAACTGGTTTGGGAGAGCAGGCACTAACCTTTGGGTAGAGATCAGGAAAGACCTCATGCAGGAGGGTATTTAAGTTGAATTTTGAAGGAAAAGAGGTAGTGTGTGAAAGGGAGGAGAAAAGAGAGGGGGTAAATTCCATTCATGGAGGATGGCCAGTGTAAAGGCATGGTACATGGAAATGGAAGATGGAATGCCTACTCGATTGTAGAATGGGAAATTTAATGGGGAATAATAATCAATAGCCTGGAAAGAGGTTAGGACCAAGTTATAAAGAGTTTTATGAGTTAAAAAGAAACATTAAAAAAAATTAAATGTCTGTCACAAATTACAAGTATAACCCTCACAGCCAAAGATTTCTCTCATTTAAGGAAGGAAGTGCTATTATTAAACATCAAAGTGCTTATTAAAATGTTTGAATTGAATTTACAGAATCATGGTCTCTGTGGTCCAATTTCTACCTGAACAAGAATTTCTTCTACACAATGCCCAACAAGTGTTCATCTAGCCTTCTGTTTGAAGACTTACACTGGGGGGAAAATTTATTATCCTCCAAGACAATGCATTCCACTTTTACACAGTTCCAGTTGTTAGAAAGTTTTTCATTACATCAAGCTTAAATGTACATCTTTGCATCATCTTATTGCTCCTATAATTTGGGATTAAGCATAATAGCCTGTCCCTTTTTTTTTAATATGACAGTGATCTACCTAGTTCTTTCAAGTCCATTAACCATCACGGTTGCCCTTTCTTTGAACATTCTCCTTAACAGTGTCTTTCTTTAATTGTGCTCAGAATTAAACACGATATTCCACATATGTTCTGACAGGACAGAGTACAACAAGATTATCACCATCTTAGTCATAAATACTATATGCTCTCTTAATGCAGCCTGAGAATTTAGTCTCCTCATCTGTAAAATGAGCTGAAGGAAATGTCAAACCACTTTGGTATCTCTGCCAAGAAAACCACAAATGGGGTCAAGAAAGTTGGACACAACTGAAAAATAACTGGACAACAATAAGAATTCAGTCCGTCAGTAAACAATTAAGTGTGTACTATGTGCCAGACATTGTGCTAAGTGTAGGGGATATAAAGAAAGTTAAAAGACAGTCCTTGCTCTCAAGGACCTTAGAAAAGGCAACCTGGAAATAACTATTGTACAGATAATCTATATTCAGGATAATTGAAAACAATCAACAGATGGAGGACAGTAGAATTAAGGGAGACCAGGCAGGGTTTCCTGTAAAAGGTAGGATTTTAGCTGGAACTTGAAGGAAGCCAGGAAGCAGAGAGAGAGACACACACAGAGACAGAAGACAGAGACAGAGAGAGAGCACATTCCAGACTTGGAGAGACAGCCAGTGAAAATGCATGGAGTTGGGGGATGGGGTGTCTTGTTTGAGGAATAACAAGGAGGCCAGTGTGACAGGATCACAGAGTATATGAATGTAAAAGGACTGGAAAGGTGGGGATTTTGAATGCCAAACAGAGGGTCATATAATTGATCCTGGAGGTGATAGTGAACTGGTAGAGTTTATTCAGTAGGTGGTACAGGGGTGCATGGTCAGACCTGCAATCTGTCACTTTGACAGCTGAATGGAGGGTGGACTGGAGGGGGAGAGCCTTAAGGCAACAAGATCAACCAACAGACTGTTGCAATAAGCATGAGGTAAGGAGGGGTAGTAGCAGTGTCAGAGGAGGAAAACTGACTTAGGTGAGAGATGTTCCAAAGGTAAAATTGATCCTTAGCAACAGATTGAATATGGGAGTTAGAGAGAGAGAGAGAGAGAGTAAGGAGTTGAGGATCACACCAAGGTTGCAACCCTAAGTGACTGGGAGGATGGTGGTACATAGGTGATGAGTTCAGTTTTAGACATGATGTCTAAGAGGCAGTTGGAGATTCAAGATCTAGAAGAGATCTTGAAGAGATAACCCACTAAGAGGGTTAGGGTTGCTCTGGAGACCCCAAAATACCAACATACTGGGTCCTGCTGAATGAATTCAACTCGTCTTCTCAGCCAAAGGAAAGTAAAATTTGTTAAAAGTTCGCTTTCATTAGACACAGAGTAAGTCTGTGCTAGGTCATTCTATGGCTCTCTCACTATTCTATGGCATTCTATGGTGCTCTCACACCACATGGTATGAGATGGGGTCTTATATACAGAAGGCCATGGGAGGAATCGAGGGGTGGTTCAGAGAAGGAGCCTGGGGAGGGTCCTCAGGAGGAGTCATTGAGATCAATAAGTGATGAAGGGTGGGAGGCAGCTGGAGGCTAAGTTAAATGAGGTCAATGAGTGATTAAGGGTGAGAGGTAGATGAGGGCTAGGCTAGTAACTAGACTAGTAGTTAGCAGTTAGTAAAATGCCTCATCAAATGAGACAATACAGTCAAGAGTCCAAGGTAGGTTCCCAGAGCCTGCACCTCAAGGACTCAAGGAGAGCTCAAGGGGGCTCCCAGAGCCCTTATCAGTAGCAGAGAGGTTAGGGCTAAATAAGTAGCCTTGAAAATCATTAGCATAAAGTTGGTAATTGAATTCATGGGAGCTAAGGAGATTACCAAGTGGAATAATAGAGGGAGAAGAGAAAGGGGCCTAGGACAGATTATGTTGAGGTACCATAAGTGTCCATTATGAACATGGAAGTGAAACAGCCACAACTTGAAAGAAGATCCTGCAAAGTAGAGTGAGAAGTGGTCAGATAGGTAAGAAGAGAACCAGGAGAGAGTGGTGTCATGAAAACTTAGAGAGAAAAGAGTGTTAAGAAGATAAAGGCAATCAGCAGTGTCAAAGATGGTAGAAAAGTCAGTAAGGATGAAGATTGGGAAAGAGCTATTGGTTTGGCAATTGAGAGATCCTTAGTAATTTTGGAGAGAATAATTTCAGTTGAATGATGAGATTTGGAAGCCAGATTGTAGAGAGTTAAGAAGGAAGTGAGAGGAGAGGACAGGAAAGGACAGGACAGGACATGGAGACACTTATTGTAGACAGCCTTACTTCTCAAGGAGTTTAACCACAGAAGGGAGGAGAGATGTGGGATGATAGCTAGCTTGGATGGATAGATCAAATGAGTGGTTTTTGAGGATGATGGAAATATGGAGACATGTATATACAGTAGAGAAGCAGTCAGGGAAAAATTGAAGATAAGTGAAAGAATTGGGGGTGCTAGAGAGGTCAGTTAGCTGGAGAAGATGGAATGGAATGGGACCACTTCTGTAGGTAGAAGGCTTTGCTTTGGCAAGTAGAAGGGCTACTCTGTGTAAGAAAGTTGAAGAAGGAAATAGTGGCAGAATGCATATGAATGATATAAGAAGGAGGAGAGAAATAGCAGCTCTTGGCAAATGACCTCATTTCAGTGAAATATGAGACAAAATTCTCAGTAGAGGGTTAGAAAAGGAGGAGACATGGAAAATTTGAGAAGGGATAAAAAGGTTTGGAAGAACAACTGTGGTGAATGGGATAGTGAAGCCAACAGTAAAACTCTTACCTTAGCACAGTGAGAACCCAGTTGAGGGTGTGTAAAATAAATTTGTGGTGGATCCAGTCAGCACAGTTTTGTGATTTTCTCCAGCATCATTTAATGGCATGTATCTTAAGAGTGAAAGCAGCAAATGGTGGGGAATTGGCCCAGGTTGAGGCTTGGCAGGGCAACTAGAGTGATTTTATAAGGGGGAAAGGACTCTGGAGAAGACGACAGTGTAGAATTGAACTGATTGACTGAATGGTCAAGATTGGGAGACAAGAAGAGTGTAGTCAGTATAGGGATGGTGGCCTAGGAAAGAATTGAGGAGTCATGGGTTTGCTGATGATGGTGGGAATGAAGTACAGGGTTTAGGAATAGAAGGCAGTGAATGAGAAGTTGTCAGATTGTGGTCAGATGTGACCCATTTGTGTGTAGCTGAGGCAGTATGTAAGAGTAGCTCATATGAAATGACTAAGTTGAGGAACTATGCAGTTAGGGTGTTTGAGGAATGTATCATTATTTATGTTGAAGTCCTCTAATATAAAGGCAGGAGTTAGGGAGGAAAGAAAGATTGTACTGAAATATTGAGGAATGGAGAATGTCCTGGAGATTGGTAGAAAACAGCAACCAGAATTTTGATTGGATGGCAGATATGAATTGAGTAGACCTCAGAAGAAGAGAGGTCACTGAGTAAAGTTGGTAGGAGAAGCTAGAATGATAATAGGGAATAAGGAATATTCCAGTTCTCCAAGCTTGACCAGTCAGTTGAGGGCTATGAGTAAAAAGTGTAGCCAGTGCTTTGTGTCATCAGGAAGAGGTGAGGTTCTCAATGAGAGCCAGAAAATGGAAGCAGTGAAGAAGGAAGAGATTTAAGATGAGTGTAAATTTGTTTCTTATGGAGCAGGTATTCTAGAGAGCATAGTGGAAAGGGAGGGGTTAGAGCTATAGAGTGGCATTTTGTGGGGAAGAGATTAAGGGAAATGAGAATAAGGGATTGGACAGTGGGAAAAGAGAAATTGGGGATTGAATGATAAACTGCAGGGGGTTCAGATTGCATTACCTTTCTTGGCTACCATATGAAATGGAATGGAAAAGCATTTGTTAAATTTTTACCATGGGTACAGAACTGTGTTGAATGCTGGAAAAAAAAATAGAAAATTAGGATAATCCTTACTCTGAAGGAGTTCACCTTTTAATTGAGAGAGAAAACAGAGGAAGGCCCATGCTTATGGCAGATGGAAAGGCCAGGTGTAGTACTTAGCAACACAGATGGCAAGGTCCCAGGATGTTGGAAACTAATGGCAGATCATATGGCCTCCTACCAAGAAGATAATGGGTCCAGTGGTTAGAGTAGAGTGGGATACCTTCAAAAGTTAGCATCCAACTGACAGTGAGTGTCCTGTGCCTGGTAGGAATTGGACACTATAGCAGTGAAAGTTTGTTGGGAAAGTAGGAGGGTCATCACTCCTAACTGGACCAGCAAATGGTTTATGCTCTGAGATGAGAAAGGGGAAGGTTTCTGGCCTATGTGATATTGTTGACACATTCAGTGACTTTTAGTCAATTAAAATCCCAGATCTTTTTCAAATGAACTTATGCTACAAGGAATCATCTCCTTGTATATCCTTGTCAGAATCCCGACATCTCCATCCCTTTACCCCTTCGCTTCTTTAAGGAACTCTAGTTCATTTTTAATCCTGGTGTTCCTAGCACCTAGGGCAGAGTAAACAAATACTAGGCATTTTAAAATATGTTTAATTAAATTATGAGGAGGTTTAGTAAACAGTTTTTAGACTAGAGAAAAAATTTTCTTCAGATATTTGATGGACTATCACATACAGGAAAGACCAGCTGTGTTCTTTAATAATATAAAATATAATTTGAACTGGATCTAATGGATGGAAATTTTGAAGAATTTTATTTTGGCATGATATTAGGAAGAAGCTTCTAATGAATATTGATATCCAACAATGGAATAAGCTGTCTCCAAAGTTTTGACCTCTTTACTGGATATACATATACAAAAGTTGAAGGGTTTTCTAACAGGATTAATCTAATGTGGACTGCTCAGTGGAAGATTGAATTTAACAATAATTACAAAGGTTACTTCCAAATCCAGTCTTGTGACTGTACATGCTTGAATTCATCTCCTACCTATCTTCCCTTTTCCTCATCCTCTGCTCAGTAAACCAGAAACTGTATAACCTTTTTATTCATATCAGTCATATATTTCTTTGCACCTTTTTTTTCTTTATGCTCACTAGAAAAATAAGACCTCATATAGATTTTCATTATAATTGTTTTACAAAGATTTTAAAAGTAGTTATTTTTAAATGAATGTGGTTATAGTATGATTAAAAAAACATTTTACCAGAGTAGATCTTTTCAAGAAGTATTCTTTATTCATTACTAATACAAAATATACCTTTGGCATTCACTCTTATTTGGACAAATTTCAGTTTAGAATGTATTCCTAAAACTATACTGACTTTAGCTAGAAGCTATTATTTTTGCACTTTATAAAATGTGTATTATGAAAGAGATACTGAAATTGATCAGAGGAAAAATAATTTTTAACTTTGTTCATTTAATAAAAAATGCACATAATATGTTTTAATTAGGGAGGAGTTGTAATCACATTTCTGGTTTTGCCCTGTCCTCATCTTTTGTTCTCTATAACCTCATAAATTCTGTGAGTTAAAAAAAATTCCCTTGTTCCTTAGTCTTCTGGGATAGAATAGCAGCTATTCACATGTTTTCCAAATTGAAGAGGAAAACTAAACAAAATCCTCAAGAGTTCTAGCATATTCTGCTTTAGGGCAGATAAAATGAATATTGTTCATTCTGAATTATTCTAGAATTAAGCTAGTATTATGCTGGCTTACTTACAACTATTGCTCCTTTAAGTACAGATATTTTCATTCCTTCACAGGGGCAGAATAGCCTTATATCTAGATAGGGAAGCTGAGAAGTTTCCTTGAGAAGAACTTAATACTTATTGTTTCCTACCCTGAGGTTTATATTAACACTATATATAACTATATTTTTCAAAAATAGAAAACACAAGTAGAAGGAAACCTGAAAATAATATTATGAGGAAAACACAGGTATCCCCAAGTAAATTTGAGCTGCTGGGCCATTCAGTATTTTCCAAATGTTTTCTTCATTTTAATTGCCCTTTGCTACATAATTTCAGTTTTCCTGGTGTTACTCCACAAAAGCAGGTGACAAATTTTAGAATTCTCCCTCACTTTGGATCCAATGTGTTAGAAAAATCTAGACTACAGTGAACCAGCTTTTTAAACTAGGAAACATTAACCAGTGTATCTGAATCCACCTGTAGATAGTCTGCCACGGTGCGGCAGTCATCGATCTCTGCCCAGCGCCACTCCAAGTGCATCAAAAGTTCTGTCAGGAGCTCCTTTGAGCCCTGCTCCTGCATGTAGGGGGATGCTGGTCTCTGCCAGAAAAACAAGGTTCTTATATTTAACTCGGCGAAGCCTCCAGCGAACCTCTTGCTCCACAGATTGCAGGGGCTTGAAATTTTCCGGAAGTTGTAATGTGTAGAAGCTCCGGAGCAAGTTCATAAGGGTTCCATGCCAGACTGATGTAATGTAATACCAAGCAAAGGCAACTTCCCAGGTTCAAAATACCAGCATAGGTGCTCTCCATTTTATTCAGTGACAAACCAAGAACAGAGAAGATCAAAACATGACATCATTCAAAATACAGCATTTACTAAGTGTGATTAAATAATCTCCAAGTACTACCCCACCCCAGGACCTTCCAATCATTCAATCAATTACAAAGTCCCTGTTCTAAATACTTCTCCACCCCTAGGCTATACCTTCATTTGGTTCACCACAAAACCCCTCTTCTCAAATGGAGATTAGTTTCCAAACATAAGGTCAAAAGTTCCCCACCCCTGGATCACAATTGAATCTACCCCAGAGTTACATCAAGTTTAAACACAGCACTTAATACCCAAATGGAGGTCTTTTCTTCATCTTGACACGAGGCAAGTTCTCAGCAATCTTAGTTCCTGGGGAGACAAGGCTTAGCAAGGCCATAAGATACATTGCCAGTCCCTTCATGAATTTATCCTCTGTCTGTAGAACAGTCCTAGAACCCCTGAACACATTAGCAAAGCCCTCTCCCAGGATTTCTGTAAACATACAACAAGAAAATCCTTCTTCAGGGCTTCTGAACCAACAGAAAGGCTCCCAGACCCCTGCAACAACAGCACTGTCCTTCACCAGTGGACAGTATTCATTCTGTCTGCAGGACAGTCTCCAGACCCCTGCAACAACAGCACTGTCCCTCACCAGTGGACAGTATTCACTCTCTGTCTGCAGGACAGTCTCAGGGCTTCTTAGCGAACAACCAGGTTCCAGGACTTCTTCAACAAAAGGACTGTCTTTCACCAGTGGACAAATCTGGCAAAACAACATCAAAACAGACAGACAAAGTACCAGCAAAACAGCCATGTCTCCTCAGTCCTTGGCAGCTCAGGGGGCAGGTCTCAAAAGTCCAGGGCAATTCAAAGCAGACACCAGCAATTCTCTTAGTCTCTCTCTCTCCACGAGGTGCTGCTTCCAAAAAGATCTTCTGCCTCTCTCTAGTGTCTCTCCAAATCTACCTCACCAACTCCTCCCAGTTCAGGACTTTCTTTTCACATCAACAAGCCCATCCCACAGGTGGGATTAACAAACTCTGGGTTTTAACACAATCAATTTGAAAACCAAGCCAATACAGGGGAATCTTTAATTGCCATTACTATCACAACTGAGGATACCTGGCTGTCCACAATGTGGAAAAGCTTCTGAACCCGGGCATCCTTAATGAGTCTCTGTCCTGGTGCTACAGGTGGGAAAGCTTAATTACCATGAGGGCAGCATGGTTATGGTGTAGCTTGTGCAATTCTAGCACTTCATCAGGGGTGGTAACCTTCTCAATCTGCTAGTCGACTTCCTTAGGCCATGGGTAGGGGGTGAACAATGGCTCCTTATTTAAGAGGCTATCCAAAATGGAGATAGTGGATTCATGTGTGGTGGTCATCATCTTGCAGGGGGCCCTGGCCAGCCTTAGGCTGCCAATTACAGTTAAGGGTGAGGTCTGATGGGTGGCCAAGAGGCAGATGCAGCGTTTCATCAAGTGAGATGCCATGATGCCCTCTAGACCTGGGCAGAAACACTGAAGCTGAAGGAGAGATGTAGTACTTTCAATTCAACTCAAGCCACTTAAGATCCAGCTCTCCAGGGGCAGCGTCTCTGCCTCTGACCTCCATACATGCCGTGTGCCGACGAAACGAAAGAAGGCTTCATCTTTTTTTATAGCACAACAGTATTCCATCACATTTATCTACCACATGTTATAACTTGTTAAGCCCTTCCCCAATTTATGGGCACCCTCTCAGATTCCCATTCTTTGCCACCTCCAAAAGAGCTAAAATATTTTTGTACATTGTTAGAATTTGTTTTGTTTAGAACTAATCCCTCCCTCAAATTTTCCCTTCTCCCCCTTTCCCTTTTATTTCCCTTGAATTGTTGGTTGAATGAATTTTGAGGGTTTTGCCCTGTTTTGCCCTTCACTTAAACAATTCTATCCCAGAAGACTAAGTAACAAGGGAATTTTTTTTTAAACTCACAGAATTTATGAGGTTATAGAGAACAAAAGATGAGGACAGGGCAAAACCAATTCCTGGTTGAATGTATTTCTGTACCCAGCTCTGTGTGTGTGTGTGTGTGTGTGTGTGTGTGTGTGTGTGTGTGTGTGTCTGTCTATATTTTTCCCTGACTTTAACCAATTCAGGTGAGAGTGAGTTCAAGCATTACCTACTCCCCCGATCTTTCTCCTATATAGATATCTATACCAACAAGATATATAGCTATCTAAACCAAATAGATATCTATATATCTATTTGTACATGCTGGTTGTGAGAGAATTTTCCCCAACATTCCTTTCTTTCCTTCAACCCCCTATATGTTCTCCTTTTCCTCTCTTTCCATTCTTCTCATAAGATCATCTAGACATAACCTTGTCTAATTAGATTTCCTCTGACTCCTGATAATGATAGAATTCAGAAGGGACATACACAACTCTCCATATTTGAATATAAAGCTTGTGCTTATATATAGTCTCTTATGACTTCATTTGTGTTTACCTTTTTTTTTTTCTGGTAATATCACTTCTTTTTTTTTTTAATTAAATTGGTTTATTTACTTTTAGTTTACAACATTCAGTTCCACAATGAGTTGCAAATTTTCTCCCCCTTCCTTTCCCCCCTCCCCATCATGGCAGCATGCACTGGAATATAGGATCTACAAATATCTTCACATTAATCTAGTCAGGTTGTAAAGAAGGATTATAACTGATGGAATGATCAGTGGGAAAGAGGAAACAAAACAAAACAAGAAAAAGAAACACAGCAAGTAGTTTGTTTTGATCTGCATTCAGACTCTATATCTCTTTCCCTGGATGTGGATATCTCTTTTGATCATGATCAAAAACTGGAACATAGTATGGCAGAAATTGGGCATAGACCAATATCTAACACTGTACACCAAAATAAAGTCGAAATGGGTGCATGATCTAGGTACAAAGGCTGATACTGTAAGCATTCTGGGAGAGCAAGGGATAGTTTACCTGTCAGATCTGTGGAGAGGGAAAGACTTGTAGCAGCAAGCACCAAAGCGTCCCCAGGGTGGCTGCCAACACAGGTTTTTAGATCTTCTTTTCTAAAGGAAAGCAACTCAAAATGCGTTAATAAGCTTACTTTAATTAATCAGACATATATAGTTTACCTAGTTCAGGGGAAAAGATCAGCACCCTGAACTTCTGAGTACACAGAGGTTACAAGCAAACAGAAAACATTTCAAACAGACAGGCCTCCAACTGCCCAACCATTACATCTATACTTAGTCAGTTACCAGCGAGGGAAGCATCAACATCTGGGTTTTCAAAGCCGGGGGGCTCTCAATGGCTGCCCAGAGTCTCATCTGGTTAAATCATACAACACTTCTCAAAGTGAGCCCCCAAACAAAATCTCACATCAGGGATTATATAGTCTTCTCCTGGGTCAGAGAATGTAACAAACCTCGACCCACTGGCCAATCACAAAGCACCAAGGTGTGAGTGTTCCTGAAAAACAAGCCTCCCACCACAGGCTCCAGGTGTACTTAACCTAGAGGCAGGGAAGATCTTAAAAATTTACATTCCTATAACAAGATTTCATGACAAAAAAAGAGTTAGTAAGCATTATAAAATGCAAAATGGATAATTGAATTAAATTGAAAAGCTTCTGTATAAATAAAGCCAATGTTCCCAAGATTAAGAGGGAAATGGAAAATTGGGAAAGAAATTTTACAACCAATGTCTCTGATAAAAGCCTCATTTCTAAAATATACAAATAATTTAGTCAAATCTATAAGAATACAAGCCACTCCCCCATTGATAAATGGTCAAAGGATAGGAACAGGCAGTTCTCAGAAGATGAAAATAAAGATATCTGTAAGTATATGAAAAAATGTTCTAAACCACTTGTCTTTACCTTTTTATGTTACTCTTAATTTTTGTGTTTGGACTTCATAGTTTTTATGCAGTTCTGTTCTTTTCATTAGGATTACTCAAAAGTCCTCTATTTAAGGCCCTTTTTTGTCCCTGTGGAATTATACTCATTTTTGTTGGATAAATTATTCTTGGCTGTAAGCTATAGCTTTTCCCTTCTGAAATATGACATTCCAAGCTCTATGTTTCTAGATAGTGGTGGCTGCTAAATTGTGTGTGATCCTAACTGTGGTTACTCAGTACTTGAATTGTTTCTTTCTGGCTACTTGAAGTTTTTTTTTTCTTTGACCTAGAAGCTCTGGATTTTAGTTCCCTGGAGTTTTCATTCGGGAGTTTTCTTTTAGGAGGGATCGGTGGATTCTGTTTCTGTTTTGCCTTCTGGTTGTGCAGTAGGCATCTTTTTTTTTTTTTTTAAAGCAATCAGGGTTAAGTAACTTGCTCAAGGTTACAGGGCCAGTTATTTCTGGGTGTGGTGCTGAGTGTCCGAGCCGGGGATTCGATCTCCAGGTCGTCCCAACACTGGAACCGGTACTCTTACTCGCTGAGCCACCTGGCCGCCCCTAAGCAATTGGGGTTAAGTAACTTGCTCAAGGTTACAAGGCCAGGTGTTTCTGGGTGGGTGCTAAGTGTCTGAGCCCGGATTCGATCTCCAGGTCTTCTCAACACTGGAGCCGGTGCTCTTACTTGCTGTGCTACCTGGCCGCCCCGCAGTAGGCATCTTAAACTCAATATGTCCCAAACTGAACTCATTATCTTTCCTCCAAACCATCCTCCCCTCCTACCTTCCATACTGTAGAGGGCAACACCTCACTATCTCTCATCTCCCATAACCAATCTGTTGCTAAGGCCTATTGATTTTACCATTACAACATTTCTCAAATATACCCCTTTCTCTTCTCTGTTACTGCCACCACTCTGGTACAGGTCCTTATTAATCTCATGCTTTGAGTATTATAATAGCCTGCTCATAAGATGGCCTGCCTCAAATCTCTTCCCACTCCAGTCCTCTACTCAGCCCTTAAAGTGGTTTTCCTAAGTGACCACATCACTTCCCAACTCAACAAACACCAGTGCCTCCCTATCACCTCTAAAATCAAATCATCATCTTGACCTTCAAAACTCTTCCTTATCTAGCCCCCTCCTACTTTTCCTGTCTTCCTATATCCCCTACCATTTACTCTTCAGTCCAGTGACATTGGCCTCCTTGTTCCACAAACAAGACACTCCATCTCTTGGATCCAGATGTTTTCTCTGTCTGTCTTAAACGTGCCTGGAATGCTTTTTCATCTCTTCTGCCTACTGGCTTCCCAGGCTTCCTTTAAATTCCAAGTAAAATACTGTTTTCTACAGAGGAAACTTTTCCCAACCATTCTTATTTCTAATGGTTCCCTCTCAGTTATTTTCTATTTATCCTGCATATAGCTTGTTTGTATATATTTATTTGATAGCTTTCCCTTTAGATTTTTAGCTCCTTGAAATCAAGCCCTGTATGTTGCCTCTTTTCGTATTGCCAGTACTTATCACAGTGCCTGGCCCAGGGTAGCCATTTAATACATTGATTTATTGATTGATTGATTCTAAGAGGTCTGGGCCATTTTCTATTAAGATTTCTTGAAATAGGATGTCCAAGTGCCCCCCCCCCCCCGCCTTTTTTTTTGTCAGAGCCTTCAGGTAATCCTATGATTCTTAATTTTTTTCCTCCTTAATCTGTTTTTGCTATAAGATACTGTACTTTTTTTCACTCTCCCCCCCCCCCCCCACGATTAGTTCGGATTTTTTTTTTTTTTTCATAGGGGAGGGTGGGGACACTGGGTTTATCTGCCTTCAACAATCACTAAATATTTATTTTATTTTTCCTCTTTTTTTTTTTTTTTTTCATAATTTTTTTTTTTTTTTTCCCTCCCCCCCCCCCCCCCATCTTTTGATTTATTTATTTTGCTTTTTTGGAGAGGGGAAGGTAGGGCACTTGGGGTTAAGTGACTTGCCCAAGGTCACATGACTTGATTTTGTTTTAATACTACTTATTGCTCTTGGAGTCATTGACTTTTAGTTGTTACATTCTGACTTTCAGGGAGTGTGTTGCTGGGGCAAGGTTTTGTACCTCTTGTACCAAGATGTTAATTCTCATTCCAGTTCTTTCTTTCATAGCTTTAATTTCTTTTCCAGTTTTTTCGTCTAGTGCTCTCATTACACTGATAAAAAAAACATTTAACTTTTTCTTTTAATTCTTCAACTCTTCTAGTAATTCTAGTTGAATTTGTAACCAAACTTTGTTTAATTACAAGGCTTTGCTTGTTGATATTTTGGAGTCATTCTTCTGGATTTGTCTTGATCATCCCTGTCAATTTATTGGCTCTTTATGGTGGGAGTCTCTTTTTGTATACTCATTCTTTTAGCCTACTTCCTGACTTTGGACTTGTATTTTAGGGCCAAGCTGTGCATACTTCTGGAAGCAAGGTCTAAGTTGTTGTGGTTGCTGCTTTCTTAAGGAAATTGAGTATTTTGTTATTCCAGGATCTCAAAGATAGTTCAAGCTGGGAACCTGAAAGCTTTCTATACTTGTATTGGTCTGGTCAAAAGGAAAGTATTATTGGTGTCCTCCTGGTCTGAGCTCTGCAAGTTCCTGACCTGAGTGTGAGCAATAGTAGATTGCTACCAGACTCTTCTGCTATTAGCCAGTTGAGAAACTGCTGGTTCAGAGTAATAGAACTGCAGGCTTCCTTTTGGTCTGAGATTTCTTCCCTGGTTTTTTTCTCTGTTGGCTTCTTACTGAAACTGAGACCCTACTCAGCTCTTGGAGATCTGAGCCACTTCTGAACTTCCAGTATACAGCTGAGGCCTCCTTACCCTAAAATATCACCCCTGCACACAGGAATGGGTAGTAGGTGACAAAGCTGCCAGATGGTACCCATTGCATTACTGCCCTGTTACTTTACAGCTTGTTATGGCCTTTCCCATATCTTTCTAGCTAGACCCTACCTGTCTCCAGTACCCACAGATATTTTTCTCTGTCTCTCCACTCTAACCTAGGTTGGAAAATTGACTTACTATGACATTTTCTTGCATTTCCTTTTCAGGATTCAACTGGGTGTTTCTGAAATTTATTTGAAGTAGTATGGGAGCAGGGAGCTTGCTATACTGTTTCCTACTTCTCAGGAATTTTGGCTCTACCTTCTCAGAAATTTATCTGTCAGTCTCCTTTTCCCCACCACTTAGTGATCTCTCAATTTAAGGGAAACAAAAAATAACTGATTCTCAAGAAAAAAAGTTACAGAAAAGAGATTGCCATAATTTCATGTAAACTCATCATGACAGCTGTTTTTTATAGCCTTGTATACTGACTGGTATGGTTGCTTTCACCTATGTAACTGTCTCTAATCCTTCAGTGTGCTGGTCAACACAAATAATTCCTGGAATTTTCCCAAAAGCAGAGCAAACAATCCCCAGATGCTCAATCTGATGCTGTTGTACTCACATTTTGAAACCATTGTAATCGACATTATTCCAGAGTCTTTTATTTAGAACAGAACATTTAGTAGGTTTCAGATACATATGGGTTTTTTTCTTCATAATCAAGACCTCTTAAAATTAATGAATAGTGACTCAGATGTCTGCTTGATTTTTTAGTATTTCCCCTGTGAGATACAGTCTTATAGAATAAAAACCACATATAAAATTAAGAAACCTAAATGACAATCCACTTTTTAGAAGCATAATTTTTATTACCATTTAGGAAAAAAAATAATTTTAAGTTGATTATAAGTAGTATTAATACAAAGACTTTTTCAAAAAAAGTGAAATACAAACTTCTTGTAGATTTCTGGCTATACTTGTCTGTTACAGCAGCTATTTTCTTTGGAATTCTAGTTTTTCGATTTGGCATGAAACCTATTCAACATATGATAAAACAAAGACAAATTCTGACATCGGATAGCATTTGCATAGGTTAGATTGTGATATTTGTCAAAATTTTTCAAATGTTTAAGGTGGTCAAGGATGTCTTTTGCAGACTTACGTTTGTTTTATTAGCACAATAAATTATATTATACATACAAATACACACATACATATAAATATGTGCATATTTATATGTATGTATGTGTATGTTTGGGCTTATTTCATAAAAATGCAAACTGTCAGTCCTTATCCTACACTTTTCAGATGTTCTCTGTGGCTAAATCATTGAATCCTCATGTAATTCTGCAAGAAAGATTCTAATAGTATGTTGCCTAACATCTTCTTTAACCCGCTTGGATCTGTATCTTGGTGTTGGGTGGTGGTCCTGGAGTGTGTGACCACTGAGCCAGAGCTTGTGGGTGCTGTAGAGAGGGTGACCTCCTAATAACTCCAGCAGCTGTGAAAACCCCAGTGATTTGGGACAAAGCTTTCTCCATTCTGGAAGCAGAGTTTGGGGACAAAACTGTCTCCATTCTGGAAGCAGAGTTCTACTGTGGCAAAGAGCTCAAGGGTCAAGTGATTGGCTGGCAATATGAGCAAGCACAGGAAGCACAAATAGACAATAGAATCCTTTTTGGGGGACAAAAAGGATCAATGCATGGAGCAGAAGACAGCAAAGAGAGAACTTCTGCGTCAAAAGCCTCAAAGAAAAATATGAACTTGTTACAGGCCATGGAGGAGCTCAAGAAGGATTTTGAAAATCAAGTAAGAGAAGTGGAAGAAAAATTGGGAAGAGAAATGAGAATGATGCAGGAAAATCATGAAAAGCAAGTCAAGAGCCTGCTAAAGGAGACCCAAAAATTCACTGAAGAAAATAACACCATAAAAAATAGACTAACACAAATGACAGAAGAGGCCCAGAAAGCTAACGAGTAGAAGAATGCCTTAAAAAGCCACATTTGCCAGATGGAAAAGGAATTTCAAAAAGTCACTAAAGAGAATAATGCCTTCAAAATTAGATTGGAGCAATTGGAAGATAATGACTTTGTGAGAAATCAAGATACTATAAAACAGATCCAAACAAATGAAAAAATAGAAGGCAATGTGAAATATCTCATTGGAAAAACCACTGACCTGGAAAATAGATCCAGGAGAGATCATTTAAAAATTATTGCACTACCTGAAAGCCATGATCAGAAAAAGAGCCTAGAAATCATTCTTCAAGAAATTCTCAAGGAAGATTGCCCTGATATTCTAGAACCAGAGGGCAAAATAGAAATTGAGAGAATTCACAGATAACTTCTTGAAAAGGATTCAAAAAAGAAAACTTCTAGGAATATTATAGCCAAATTCCAGAGTTCCCAGTTCAAGGAGAAAATATTACAAGCTGTCAGAAAGAAACAATTTGAGTATTATGGAAACACAATCAGGATAACACAAGTTCTGGCAGCTTCTACATTAAGAGATGAAAGAGCTTGGAATATGATATTCCAGAGGTCAAAGGAGCTAGGATTAAAACCAAGAATCACCTACCCAGCAAACCTGAGTATAATGCTTCAGGGGAAAATATGGTCATTAAATGAAATAGAGGCCTTTCAGTTATTCTTGATGAAAAAACCAGAGCTGAACAGAAAATTTGACTTTCAAATACAAGAAAAAAGAGAAGTATGAGAAGGTAAACAGGAAAAATAAATCATAAGGAACTTATTAAAGTTGAACTATTCACATTCCTACATGGAAATACAATAATTGTAACTAAAGATTTTTCTCAGTATGAAGATAGTTGAAGGGAATATATATTTATATATGTATAAATACACATATATATGTATAAATACATATGAATACACATATGTATATACGTATAGGAGGGTATATGTGTGTATGAATATATATATGTGAGTATGGGCATATGTATATGCATGTATGCATAGACAGAGTGCACAGGATGGTTGAATATGAAAATTAAGAGGTGAGAGAGGAATTTATTGGGAGAAGGAGAAAGGGAGAGATAAATTAGGGTAAAATATCTCATATAAAAGAGACAAGAGAAAATTTACAATCCAGGGGAAGAGCAGAAAGGTGAAAGGGGATGGGACAGCCTTACTCTCATTGAATTTGGCTTAAGGAGGGAATAACATACACACTCAATTGGGTATCTTATCCTACAGGAAAATAGGGGGAGTAGGGCATAAGAGAGGGGATGATAGAAGGGAGGATAGATTAGGGGAGAGGGTAATTAGAAGCAAACATTTTTGAAAAGGAAATAGGGTCAAAGGAGATAATTAGAATAAGTGGGGGGGCAGGACAAGATTGAGGGAAATACTGTTTTTCACAATGTAACAATTATGGAAATGATTTGGGTAACTGCACATGTACAACCTGTATTGAATTGTTTATCTTCTTAGTGGGGGTGGGTGAGGAGGGAAGAAGAGAAAAAAATATGGAACTCAAAGTTCTAAAAACAAATGTTTAAAAGAATTATACATGTGAAGTCATGCAAAACTTATTTCCATGTTATCCCTGTTGTGGGGAGAAAAGCAAGAAAAATAAAGCAAAAACTATATACTTTGATTTGCACTCAAGGTTCATCAATTTTCTCTCTGAAGGTGGAGAGCATTTTTCGTCATGAGTCTTTTGGAATTGTCTTGGATCACTACACAGATCAAAATAGCTAAATCTTTCCTTAGTTGATCATCATTAAAATAATGCTATGGGAAAAAAAAAAAACCTGGAAAGACTTAAATGAATTAATGCTGAGTGAAGTAATCAGAAGCAGAAGAACATTGTATACAATAACAGCCACAGTGTGCAATGACTAACTTTGATAGATTTAGCCCTTCTCAGCAATGCAAGGGCTTAAAACAACTCCAAAATACTCATGATGGAAAATGCCAGCCACAATGAGAGAAAGAAATATGGAGTCTGAATGCAAATGGAAGCAGACTGCTCTCTTTTTTTGTTTTGTTTTGTTTTTTTCTTCCTTATGGTTCCTCCCATTTGTTCTAATTCTTTTGTACAACATGACTAATGTGAAAATGTTTAATAAGAATGTATGTGTAAAGCATATATTAGAATTGCATGCTGTCTTGGGGAGGCGTAGAAAGGGAGGTGGAGAAAGTTTAAAACTTGTGGAAGTAAATGTTAAAAACTAAAAATAAATAAATTAATTTGTTAAAAAAATGAGAGTAAGAGGCAAACATTTAAAATATTCCTTTAAAGACCATATGACCACTCTCCTTGAAAAATTTGTACTTCTCTTTCACCTACCTGCATTTTACTGATTCATCTTCTAAAACTCTCAATACCTTTGTTTGAACTTTATTCACATGAGAGCATTTTTTTTTGCCTTTTTTTTTTTAGAGGGGTAAAGTAGGGCATTTGGGGTTAAGTGACTTGCCTAAAGAAACAAGGCTAGTTTTTTTTTTGTGTTAAGTGTATGAGGCCGGATTTGAATTCAGGTCCTCCTGACTCCAGGGCCAGTGCTCTATTCCCTTCGCCACCTAGGCGCCCCCATGAGAGTAGTTTTGTTGTTGTTGTTGTTTTAAGCAATTGGGGTTAAGTAACTTGCTCAAGGTTACACGGCCAGTTATTTCTGGGTGTGGCGCTAAGTATCTGAGCCTGGATTCGATCCCAGGACATCCTGACACTGGAGCTGGTGCTCTTACTCACTGTGCTACCTGGCTGCCCCTAAGCAATTGGGGTTAAGTAACTTGCTCAAGGTTACACGGCCAGTTATTTCTGGGTGTGGTGCTGAGTATCTGAGCCTGGATTTGATCCCAGGACATCCCAACACTGGAGCTGGTACTCTTACTCACCGAGCCACCTGGCTGCCCCTAAGCAATTGGGGTTAAGTAACTTGCTGAAGGTTATACGGCCAGGTGTTTCTGGGTGGGTGCTAACTGAGCCTGGATTCGATCCCCCAGGTTATCCCAACACTGGGGCCGGTGCTCTTACTCGCTGTGCTACCTGGCCGCCCTGAGGGTAGTTCTTAACAAAAAATTTTGATGACTTATTGTAGGAGTATATGAACATATATGCATATATATGAATATATATATATATATATGTGTGCTCCTTTTGCATAAAGTATAAGTAAGGCATTTTCCCTGTCATCTTAAAATAATAAAGACAATCTTACATTTGGATGATATTTTCTAAAGCCTTTTATACTATTTATCCTGTCTATTTTTTACACCAGACCTATGTGGTAGGTAAGAAAATGCGACACAGAAAAATTATTTTTAAGGTCCTATCTGCTGTTCTTTTCTTAGATTAGATTAGACTTGGTTATTCACCAAAATAGTTCTACATTTCAGGTATAATAATTTTAAGTCCATTGTTCTTTCCACTAGGCTCTCTTTTGACTTTCTTTTATGCCTAGCACATTTTCTGGTGCATAATAAATGCTTCATGCTTTTTGATTGGTTTGCCTTTCATATAATGAGGTCCACATTTGGGTGTGCAAAAATATGTAGCACCTTTAACAGTGAACAATCAATATTACTTCATTTGGGTTTCATATCAGTATATTTCCTTGGATATTTTAAATGAAGGGAACAACAGATTATACCTTCAAAAGGTTAGCAGTTTTAAAGGTCCTTTTTTGATAAAGCGGTGATGCAGTATTTTTTAAAGGTTGGTCTTAAAAAAAAAAAAACTGCCTGAACTTGTTTCCCCCATTTCCAAAATTTAGTTGCTTTATCTATAAGCTAAAAATAAGGCTGAATTAAAACAACCCTATAGTGTAAAAAAAAAAGTAAAAAGATGCTTGCTATGAGTATGACATTTGTGGTGCAGTGTAAAAACTATGGGTAGTGGTTAGCAGAGACAGGCTTCAAATCCCACCTCTGGAGTCTCTTGGCTTTGTGACTATAGGTAGATCACTTATTTTCTCTGAGCTACAGTTTTCCGATCTGTACAATGAGGATAATAATTATCCATGAGTTCCTATCTGATGGATTTGTTGTGAGCATCAAGATATTTAAAGTGCTTTGAAGAAGAATATTCTAGAAGATCTGAGACATCACTATTTTGCCAAGGCAGATTTGTGCTTGGTAAGTAATTAGATGTTGGTCTAGGTATGAGACAGAATTGAAAGGCAAACAGTCAAGAAAGGGGAAAGGAACTAGGCAAGGTGAAGGCCTATTTCCTTAATTTAAGCCTCATTTTCCCTTTCTGTAAAATGGAGATAATAGTTTTTATCACACAGGGTTGTTATGAGACTCAAATAATATATCTAAAGCACTTTGCAAAACTTAAAGTGCTATTAAAATTCTAGCTATTGTGATTAATTCCCTATAGGTCTACATAAAGAAACAGGAATAATTAAACCATCTGCAGTTTAAAAAAAAAATTTTTTTCCATGATTATTATTTAAGTTTAGCTTAAAGTGCTTAGCAATAAAATACTGGAGTAGGGAAGCAAATGTGATAAGCAGGGCATATATGAAAGGAAATATCCTATTTCCATTCCCACAAGTGAAGGTGGAGATGTGGTGGCACGGAGAAACCAGACCAAGGCATCCTAAGAGAGAGAATTCCTAAAGCTTACTGGTAGGAGGAAAACAAAAAGAATAATGTCTTTGGGTTCAGTAGACCTCTTAGGTTGTTGCAAGGTGCCTTCCATCTCTAAAATTCTGTAATTATAAGATCTGTTTTCTATGTTCTAGTCCTAAATAAGGGTGGTACCAATAGAAATGGAAATAACAAGAAAGACTTTGAAAGGAAAAATCAATATTTCTTAGTGTCTGGAAATAGGTGAAAAAGAAAGGGGAGGATTCAGTTTTGATTTTAGTTATGCTGAATTTAGGGTGATGGTGGGATGGGGCCTCTAAAACAAATTTTTAGTAGTTGAAGATTTGGAACTGGTACTTAGGCAAGAGATCAGAGCTAAATATGTAAATTAAGGGTGTGTATGTGTGTGTGTGTGTGTGTGTGAGAGAGAGAGAGAGAGAGAGAGAGAGAGAGAGAGAGAGAGAGATTAAACTAAAACTGTTTCAAGGAGTACATGATAAAACTGTATCATGCACCACAGAGGATAGAAAAAAATAACAGTGAATCCATCAACAAGAATTTAAGAGCCTCCTCTGTCCTTCAAAAAGTTTCTGCGTGTGATATGGCTAAAATAATGACTCATTTATGTAGTATTTCACTTTATATAATCACAGATTTTGATAGTTGGAAGAGACTAATCTATACACTAAATCCAATCTGTACACTAAAAGAATCCCCACTATAACATAACCAACAAGAGGTAATCCGTCCTTTGTTGAAGATTTTTATGGGGGGAGACCCAACCCTTTCTGAGAAATCCCATTTATAAAACACTTTCATTGAAACACATTTTTGTGATAAGTAGTGTAAGTATTATTGTCTCTGTTTTTTTTTTTTTAATGGAAATTGAGGCTCAAAGAGGTTTAAATGACTTAGAGTCTTTGTGGTTAGTGGAAACAATAATCTGCAGTTTTCATTCGAGGCAGAAATAGTATGGGTAGCTAGAAAGGATAGTTGGTTCAAGTGTTGGCTTTTGAACATGTGGAGATTGACGAATATCTGCAGGGAGAAGAAAAGGTATGAGTGTAAAGAAGGGATTTGATATGTGGAATAGAAAAAGAATTGAAGGAACAAAGTCCCAGAAGTAAAAGGTAATAAAGTTAGAAGGGACCTTTATTGCCTAGCTCCCTTAATTTGCAGATGAGGAAACTGAGGATAGAATTAAAAGTATGAATAAAAGTAACCAGCTGTTGGGAAGTAGAAAATGTTCTCCCAAATAAAATTTATCAATTGAGATTTTTCTAATTGACCTAAATTATGTAATTGTTATAGAAACCTTTCAAGCTTCAGGATAAAATGAGAGGTGCTTTATTCATCCCTATATGTCCTTCCATGATGAATCAATGAAAATAGAGGTCCTTTCCTTGTGATTCTATTTACTGTTCAGCTACCCAAGCGGCCCCAGACCAAATTTTGTAAACGTGAAGTTAGTATTTACTAGATTTTTTTGCCTAATTCATGTTAGTAATAGCAAAATTCAGTATATTAAATTACCATATAACTAAAGGAATCTTGGATTACCTTCATGCAAACAGCAATGCCTTATAGGTGTTGAGATTTTTACAAGAGGTATAAAATCTGTATTTTATCAAATTAACTCCTTATTATCCATGGATGGTTTTTAATCCTTTTCAAGGCTACCTTTCCTTGGAGTTAGCTATTATAGCCTGGGATGATGAGCTGGTCATTTGAAGGAAGTCAGTTGAAAATCATAAATTGGCCATGTATTTATACTACAATCCATAGAGTACATTATACATAGGATTGAGAGTGGATAGTATATTGAATCTGTTAAAATAAATAGTAGGAATTTTTATATATGGTAGGTGACAATTTTTATTTCTAAAAAGTTTTATTAATAATACTTTTCAGGAGTACTGATTCTTAAAGAAAATTTTTATCCATTTTAAACTTAAATACAAAATGTGAATAAAGGAACATTTCCATGTATACAGCAGAATATAAAAAAGGATTCCATATAAAACCATAAATTTCTACTTCAGATGGTTTAAACTATATAGTAAATGCTACATATTGTTTTCAAAACTACTCAGCTTTTCTGTGCTTCCTTCTAAGTTTTCTTTTGTTCTCTGCTATAATTAAACACAAATACACACACACGCACAGACACACATTCATATGTGTGTGTGTATGCATACATTTACATATATGTGTATATATATATATATATATATATATATATATGTAAAGCCATACTGTACGTATTTCTAATTATGAGTTCTTTTTCTGGAAGTGAATAGCATCTTCCTTCATAGGTCCAAGTCTTTCCATGTTTTTCTAAAATCAATCAGCTCATTATTTCTTATAGTAATATTCCATCACAATCACATAGCACAACTTGTTTAACTATTTCCCAATTAAAGGACATCTATCATTTTAACCAATATAATAGGCAGGGTTAATTGACTTGCCAAGGGTCACACAGCTAATAAGTGTCTGAGGGCAGATTTGAACTCAGATCTTTCTGACTCCAGGCCTAGTGCTCTATCTGCTGAGCACCTAGCTGCTCTTGGAGTACTGACTCTTAAACATGACTAGGACTTCTTGGTTTTTTCCTTGAAGTAGGGAACCTAGAATGACAAACTGTTACATTCTTTGTTTAGTTTATGAAAGAGTCTTAAAGGATCCTGAACTATATGAAAAGTAAAGAAAAAAGCCTTTCTGGACAGATGTTGCAGAGAAGCAGGGTGACTCTGGGACTCTCTTTGGTGTAACAGACCAAATGAGACCTTCTTAGAATTAGGTAGAATCACTGAACCTTACTTTTTACCTCCTGGCATACAGACCACTATGGTGACCCTTGTACCCATAATTCTTCCTGGGAAGAGAATATCACTTGGACACTAGTCCTAGATAGATAATACAGGATTTCTTAATCTTTCTTATTTAATGAACCTTTCAAAGAATAATATTTTTAATCTATAAAATAATGCATAGGATTACAAAGAAAACCAGTTATATTGAAATTGTTATAAATAGTTATCAAAATATTTTTTAAAACCAAGTTCATGGACCATAGTTTAAAAGAACAAACCCCTGATGTAATATCTCCAAGGCAGTTAGCAAAAAGAAAAAAAGTAAGAAGAACATGTGCTGCAATCTGAGTCTATCAGCTCTTTATGTGGAGGTGTTTCATCATGAGTCCCTTGGGATTGTGGTGGGTCATTGTGTTGATAAGAGTTGCTAAGTCTTTTAAATTTATGGTCTTTACAGTATTGCTATTATTATATAAATTCTGGCTCTACTCACTTCATTTTGCATCAATACATACAAGTGTTGCCAGGGTTTTCTAAAACCATCCCATTTCTCATTTCTTACAGCACAATAGTCTTCCTTCACATTCGTGTGCTAAAACTTCATTAACCATTCCCAAATTGATGGGCATCCCCTCAGTTTCTTTGCCACAACAAAGAGCTGCTATAAATATTTTTGCACATATGGGTTTTTCCCCTCCTTCTTTGATCTCTTTAGGATATAGACCTAGTTGCCGTATCTCTGAGTCAAAGGGTATGCACAGTTTATTAGTTTATTGGGCATTGTTCCAAATTACTTTCTATAATGGTTGGTTTATCAGGGGTGGGGAATCTGTGACCTTAAGGCCACATGTGGCTTTCTAGGCCCTTGGGTGCAGCCTTTTGACTGAGTCCAAGTTTTACAGAACAGAGACAGAAACAATAAACAAAACTATGAAACTCAGTTATCCTTTTTCTCAAGTATTTGTAATCTCTGCTTTTTCACTCATTCCTCCTCCTTTTCTTGTAAGCATATATACACATCTTGTGTATACCATTTAGGCAGGGTTCTATTTCTGACCTTCTTTTGGTTTATACCCATTGCAACTTCATTCTGACAAATATTTTTATGCTGATTTAGCATACTTTTTTAAAAGTTTGTTTTCTTTAGCAGTGTTATAATTCTTCAAAATTCCATAATCTGTTGATTGATCTTGAAGTTGAAAGTTTAAGTAGATTTATTTTGGGGGCAGCTAGATGGCACTGTGCATAGAGTGCCTGTTGGAGAGCCAGGAAGACTCATCTTCCTAAAGTCCAAACCTAGCCTCAGACACTTCCTAGTTTTGTGACTCTGGGCAAGTCACTTAACCCTATTTGCCTTAGTTTTCTCATCTATAAAATGAGCCAGAGAAGGAAATCGCAAACCACTCTAGTATCTTTGCCAATCAAACCTCAGATGGGGTCACAGAGAGTCAGATTGAACAATTTTGTTTTAATAATAATAATAGTTTTGTATTTTAGTACTAATAGTTATGTAAAATTCAGCATTTTAAAATTAGAAGGGGCCTTAAGAGAACATCACATTTACCTCCTTCATTTTACAGAAGAAAAATCTGAAATCTAGAAAAAGACAGGTAAGTGACTTACCTAACATCATACCCTCACTAAGTAGTACTACACCAATTTTATTTTCCTCATATGTTGTATTTAGCTCCATTGACTGGAATTTGTTTCTTCCATTATAGGAGGGGAAAAGTGTGTTTTGAGGAAAGGTGTAATGTGCTGTATTTTAAAGTTTTTTGAAGTTAAACCTCCACTCAAATATAGTTGTTGGCAACTGAGTTTGACTGAATTCTGAGAGAAGTTGTTGCTGAGTTTTGAAAGTGACAAGATATTATATAATGAAATAAAATATGGCTACAAGAACCATTACATGATTTGGGGATAGATATAATTTATCATACTGTAGATAGATGAGATTGATTATTAATCATAAGCCAAGATAGAGTTATTCATAGAGAGATCCTATGTCTAAACCCAGAAAGATAATATCAGAACTGCATTAGCTAATTTTGTTTACCTTCTCATGCTTCTCTTGCTTCTTGTATTTGAAAGTCAAATTTTCTGTTCAGCTCTGGTTTTTTCATCAAGAATAATTGAAAGGCCTGTATTTCATTGAATGACCATATTTTCCCCTGAAGCATTATACTCAGTTTTGCTGGGTAGGTGATTCTTAGTTTTAATCCTAGCTCCTTTGACCTCTGGAATATCATATTCCAAGCCCTTTGATCTCTTAATGTAGAAGCTGCCAGAGTTTGTGTTATCCTGATTGTGTTTCCTTAATACTCAAATTGCTTCTTTCTGACAGCTTGTAATATTTTCTCCTTGACCTGGGAACTCTGGAATTTGGCTATAATATTCCTAGGAGTTTTCTTTTTTGAATCCTTTAAAAGAAGTTATCAGTGAATTCTCTCAATTTCCATTTTTCCCTCTGGTTCTAGAATGTCAGGGCAATTTTCCTTGAGAATTTCTTGAAGGAAGATTTCTAGGCTCTTTTTTTGATCATGGCTTTCAGGTAGTGCAATAATTTTTGAATGATCTCTCCTGGATCTATTTTCCAGGTCAGTGGTTTTTCCAATGAGATATTTCACATTGCCTTCTATTTTTCATTTGTTTGGATCTTTTTTATAGTGTCTTGATTTCTCACAAAGTCATTAGCTTCCATTTGCTCCAATCTGATTTTGAAGGCATTATTCTCTTCAATGAGTTTTTGAAATTCCCTTTCCATATGGACAATTTGGCTTTTTAAGGCACTGTTCTCTTATTGGCTTTTTGGGCCTCTTTTGCCATTTGAGTTAGTCTATTTTTTAAGGTGTTATTTTCTTCAGTATTTGGGGGGGGGTCTCCTTTAGCAGGCTGTTGACTGGTTTTTTCATGATTTTCTTTTATCATTCTCATTTCTCTTCCCAATTTTTTCTTCCACTTCTCTTACTTGTTATTCAAAATCCTTCTTGAGCTCCTCCATGGCCTGTAACCAGTTCATATTTTTCTTTGAAGCTTTTGATGCAGGTGTTTTTCCTTTTTTGACTTCTTCTGGTTCCATGTTTTGATCCTTTTTGTCCCCAAAAAAGACTTCTAAGGTCTGATTGTGCTTCCTCTGCCTTCTCATCTTGCCAGGCAATTACTTGACTTTTGAGCTCTTTGCCATGGTAGGACTCTGCTTCCAGAGTAGAGAGCTTTGTCCCAAATTGCTGGGGTTTCCACAAATGTTGTCAGAGGTCTGAGGAGGGCGCCCTCTCTACAGCTGCCACAAGCTCTGGCACAGTGACGCATCTCACCCCAGGATCACCACCTAAGACCACAGTCTAGATCCAAGAAGGTCAAAGCAAGAGCTATTACCCTCTGAATGGTCGCTTGGTCCTCCCAAGATCTTCAGGCCAGGAGCTCTGGAGTAGCCACAGGGCAGCAACTGCAGCCACCACGCTTCAGCCACCTCTCACCCTGGGGGCAGGGGCCAGACAGTGCTCCTTGGTCACCTGGTTCCAATAGAGTTCCCCACTGACCTTTTACTTTCTCTTTGGTATTTATGTGTTGAGAGGTCTGGAAACCACCCATCTGCTGGTGATTCACCCTCCTGAAATGTGCTCTGGTGGTTTGGACCACTGGTCAAGGCTGTCCTGCGTCTGGGACTGTGCCCTTGGCTTCCAGCTAGGTGCGATAGAGCCTTCCTGTTGGCCTGCCAGGCTGGCTTCAGTGGGAGATTTGTTTCTCTTCGTCACTTTGTGGGTTCTGTAGCTCTAAAATTTGTTTAGAGTCATATTTTATAGGTATTAGAGATGGTTGGAGCAGGAGCTCAGTCAAGTTCTTGCTTTTACTGTGCCATATTGCATTAGCTAAATTTGAAGTAAGAAGTGTCAGATATTACATTTGTTGCTGATGAATAAGTGTAGCTGAACAAAGAAATAGCTTGGAAGCAGAGAATCAAAAAAGTAACTTGAGTTCAGTCAAGTTAACAAACATTTAAGTCCCTGTTTTGTGCCAGATACTATGTTAAACATTGGGGGTTTTAACCTTATAGAGGTTAAAAAAAAACAACTTTGCCCTTTCAAGGAGTTCACAAGAGTCAACCTGCAAATAACTACCTGCAAACAGGATTGATAGAAGTAATAGATACATAGTAAGAATTCAGTAATTGTTGAATTAAGAGAAGTCCAATTCTCAACAAGGTGGCATGGTGGATAGAATGTTGGATTTGGAATCAGGAAGACCTGGGTCAAATCTTACCTTAGAAACTGGGCAGCTAGGTGGCATAGTGGACAGAATGCTAGGCTTGAGTTAAGAAGACTCATCTTCTTGAGTTCAGATCTGGCCTCTCAGACACTTACTATTTGTGTGACCTTAAGTCACTTAACCCAATTTGCCTCATTTCCTCATCTGTAAAATGAGATGAAGAAAGAAATGGCAAACTACTGCAGTATTTTTGCTAAGAAAACCCCAGATGGGGTCACAAAGGGTCAGACATGACTGAAACAACTGAATAACAACAATAAAAGCTGTGTGATCCTGAACAAGTCCTCTCTGGGCCTCAGTTTCCTCATCTGTAAAATGAGGATACTAATAGCACTTACCTCACAAGGTCACTGTGAGGATCAAATGAGATAACATGAAAATGTACTTTGCCCACCTTAAAGTACTATATCAATTACCCCTTTCCCTAGTAACTTAAACCCTAAAATTCACCATTTAAAAATTAAAGGTTTGGGGATAGCTAGGTGGTGCAGTGCATAAAGTGCTGGCCCCGGAATCAGGAGGACCCAAGTTCAGTTCTGGCCTCAGACACTTAACACCCACACAAAAAAACTAGCCGTGTAACCTTGGGCAAGTTACTTAACCCCAATTGCCCCCCCCCCCCCAAAAGCAAAAAAAAATTTCAAGCTCTCTGTTCTGCAAGTTAGTATCCTTTTTCCTGGAATCCTAAATTATAGTTTCTCTCAGTCTTTTCAGGTAGGGGGACCCCTAAGTAATAGAGGATGTACTATTAATATCCGTTGATTGTGAATAAAATAAGATAACAATAAGTTAGTATGGATTAATAATGCCTTTTAGTGAATTTGTTGTATTTTACTATTCAAAAGAATATATACGTTTGAAAAATAGTGATGTGTGTATGCTTAAACTGTATTCAATTCACAAAAGGCATGTTTGATTATTATGCTAAGTTGTTATTCAAATTTTATTGGCACTAGTTGAAAATTGTCAAGTCTTTGTCAAAATGACAGTTTTTCATGCACATGTTGGTTCAGCTGATTTCAGTACTTCATGGATTTGTGTTTTTTTTTTTTGTCAGGGATACTCACTGCAGGCAAATTGCAACCAAACTAAATTTCAGAAATAATCTTCAAGAGTTACTATAGTCATTATATGCAACACCCTATGACTAACCTGGTTAAAAAAAAGCCTTTCCATTCTTAACAAAGCTTATCTTTAGACTACAGAGTTCCAGTTCACTGTCAGGACTGTACGCAAAGCCTTTCTTCCTTGGAAGAATCTTTAAGAACCTATGCTTCACCAGCATAGCCTTACAAAAACCCAGGATAACCTTCAAAACATGATGAAGCATTCTCAGGGTATTCTATAGAAAAAAATAAATAAATTTCTTGTACGAGCTGCTTTTGTTCTGATTTGCTTCCTTCACTTAAAAGTAGAATTGCAAAGGGGGAAGATGGTATTAGGGTTATTTGAATTGAGGGGGTTTTTGTGCTCAGTTACAGAGATTTTTAATCTCAAAATGCCCCACATTTGTTATCCTAATCAAGTCATAGCTGTGGTCATAAATCAGGACTTCTTACTTCCTGATTTATTTATGTACAGATCAATTCAGTTCAAGTCAACATTTATTGAATACTTAAGGTCCTTGTAGTATACAGGGATATTGTAATTCCTTACTTTCACCTTGGAAATTAAACCTCTTTTAATACTACCATGGTCTTAAGTGAAGTATCTTTACTTTGATTTCAACAAATCCAGATTAAACACTTTATTGCTATTATTTGGCAGGCAATGTGGATTTTATTTTATTTTTTTTTCTTCATTAATCATGAAAATTCACCATCACAAGATTGCCTGCCAGGTGATGATTTTTTTTTTTAAGTTTTTTGCCTACTAAACTCAAGAAGACTTACTACTCAGGTATGGAGATGTCTTTGGAGACAGAACTAAGGGCAATTGAAATTATGGATTGAAAGTATCAGAGGTATTTTTCTTATAATGTATAGGCTTTTACTCTTTTCCCCTACTGTTGTAGTTGAACAGATAGAAAATATGTTTCTACAGTATAAAATGGGTAATATTTGGTTATAGTTTTAAAATAAGATTGAGGTGAACTATAGTTTAATTATTGATTAAAATTGATTTTTTCTTACCAGAAATATTCTCTCCTTTGTCAGGAGAGTCTCATCTCTATTTTAATAGACCCAATGATAAAGGAAGCAGACGTTTTTGGTAACATTACTAACAAAGGCAAATGTTGGTACCTAAAACAGAGCTTTAGATTTGAGGGTATAGCATATTTTTGCATTACTTTGTATATATTAAAACCCTACAGTCTACTGTGATATTGGAATAGACCTCTGGGGTGTTGAAATATATGTAAATTATACACTTCTATCATGTCTTTCTCTTTTCAAGCACTTCTAGATATGTATCTTCCTAATATAGAACAAATACCACCGTACAATACACTATCTCCTACCCACACTCCATTCTCCTCCTGATCAAACTCAGTTGATGAAATTCCTGGATGGGTGAATTAGTTCTTTAAGGATGTTTACTTTAATGACAGTTAACAAAATGAAATTTATTTAGCCATGGTGGGAAACGGATAGCCAGAAAGGATATACATTGAGTACACCCTGAATTGATTCAGCCCTATGAAGTTTCCCTTCCTTTAGGTTGCCCATTATGGACCTCCAGACAAGCATCAGATCCCCCTGGGAGCTCTTGGCTGTTTTGTACTTAGATGACCAAGAAGTGATGTCAGCAGCCTGGGCATTTAGTTCCTCAGTCAATTAAAACCCAAGGATGGTTTCAGTACCTTTTAAGGGGGAAAAAAAATAGCCTCCTTGCATAGAGGTGAGTAGGTAGTGGTAGGATATTACTCCTGTCACACAGCACACTCCTTTGTGATAAGGTCCTTTAGGTCTTCTAAATGACCTTCTACCACTTAAATGACTTTATGACTGTTATTGGTCAACCCTTCAAGAAGCCTAATATAGGTTAAAGAAGAAAAAGAAGCTAAAATAGAAATGACAAAAAGAAAGCAAAATAACACAGCAGTCTCCTGAAGGATATGGGATAATAAAGACCAAAAATCACACACTACCATTACCATTCACTCCTACCCCCTTTTAGAAGGATTGACTCCCAGATATAAATGATCTGTTCCAGGGGTGGTAAACCTACAGCCTAGAGGCCACATGTGGCCCTCTAGGTCCTCAGGTGTGGCCCTTTGAATCCAAACTTCATAGAACAAATCCCTTTAATAAAAGGATTTGTTCTTTAAAACTTGCACTCAGTCAAAAAGCCATACCCAAGGACTTAGAATCTGATTCTGGTCCATGTCCTAAGTGATACCAAATCTTTGCATTTCACAATGAGTCTCTTGATATAAAGAAGGAACCATGAGTAGGAGCAGCACCAAGAACAGGGCTATTGCAAAAATGATGACACTTCCTGTGGTCATCAGTCCTTATTATGCGTCAGGGATCATTGCCCTATAACTTACCATTTAGTGTTCTATAGCCTATCAGCTAGGCCTCCCCCTCCTCTGGGAGCCCTGGGGAGTTAGAGAAGATGCTAAAAAATCTTAACCTCATTAAAGGGAGACCACTTCCATTCTTGTATGGGACCTGAGTAGATACTTTTACTTCCCCCTTGTTGCTGCCTCTCAACAATGGCACCCCTTGATCCTTTAAACCCTTCTTGAGGAAGAGTGGTACCTAAGCAGGAGAGAGGGAATAAGTATTTATTAAGTGCCTACCTTATGCCAGACATCTTGCACTGTCCTTTAAAAATATCCCAATCACCAGTGGACATCGTACTGGCAACATTATGGAGGGACCAGTGAGTTCCAGATTATAGTAGGCAAAGCAGTAGTGGACCTACCTACTTTGCCCCTGCTTATGGCATTACTCACTCTGTGGGACCAATTCCACTGCTCACTGCCATTGAGGCCTGTTTTCTGCTGCCCACTCTTCCAAGATTAACTGCTACCTCCCAGTTGGTGGGCCTGGAGATCACTGTCACTCTCAAATACAAAAAATCATACAGATTCAAGCTCCAGAAGTTATTGCAGTTTTCTTAAAGGTATCATTATTATTGACACAAGCACATTCACATTAGTCTTTCCTTTCAGAATGACCACAACTTACTCTGTAGTCTCCCAGGAATGGGATTGACCTCAGGATAAGCAACTAACATCTCTTGTATAACTTGAAAAAAAGTTTAAATGGGGCAGAAAACCCAGGAACAAAATAGCTCATCTGCCTAAAAGAGAATGTACAGCAGTTATCATTAAGTCTCAGTTCTCAAGGGCACAGTGCATATTCACATATGTTTCTCCTTGAAATGGCCATAGGCCATTTCCTTGCTAATCTAGGATGAGGAAGGGACACCTCATGGTAAGCAACTACCAACTCAAAAGATCTTCAGGTGGGCCTTCACTGTCTGGCAGCCACCTTGCCAGTCATTCCCCTTCACCCAGCTTTCTTTCTCCCACCAACTCCCCATTCCCCCCTCCCTCTTTACCTCTTTCCCATCCTTCAAGGGAAGAACCTTTTACATTTGTATAAATGGCTTACATGCCTGTAGAATGGCAAAATAGCAGAGACTATATGTATTTTTAAGGATGATCTTCTAAAAGTATATAGCAAGCCGACATAGCATGAAGATGGTAGGTTTTTTTCAAACTTTTCTTTTTTAAGGATTCATTTTGCTTATATTCAATAAGTACTTCACAGTCAATAGCTAGACAGTTCTGTTCCCAAAGTTAATTCACCCAAAAGAGTGAAACACAGTTGATTATAGAATGATTGCAATTGGTAGTATATGTTATTTTAAAAAGGTAGATTTTTGAAAAGACCTGATCAAGATTGGTTTATCCCTGGTGGAGTTTGCCTAATAATACATAACTTGTACTCTTATATTTCCTGGAGTTTTGTGCCTTTAGGCTTAATATGGTGGCAATTTTCCTATTCTGCTTTTAGCTAGTTGTTTAACCTGAGGACAGTAGACTGCTCTTTTACCCTAGGAGGGCCTGCCTAGCATTATTTCATAGGACTATTGTTACAAAACAACTATAGGAATTAGAATAGATTATTTTTAATGTCTCCTTAATCTCTTAATATTCTCTGATTCCTTGTACTTGCAGGGCTCTAGGAAGAAAGGGTTCCCACTGCTAAGGAAGTAACTATTATGAAAAGACAAATTCTTTTAAAGTGAATCCAAGATAGTGTGGTAAAAAGAGCACTGGACTGAAAGTCTGTATTCTGGATCCAGCTATTACCTTGCTGTGTAACCTTGACTACCTCCAAGAAGTAGATGATTGTTTCAGATAACTAAAGGTTTATGTATCAGACTTCTCATTTGCCTTTTAGAGGGCATATCCTTTAAAATAAACAAAACATATCCCTACATTTTAAAATTATTTGTATTGTGCTATAGATCATTTCAGATATAGGGCTTAATATATTTGTCTCTGTATTACTGTACGTACCAAGCTTTTCAACTCCACTGCTGAATTGTACTGAATGGTGTGCCTTCAGATTGATCCTCTGATACCTTTAGAAGCTGTTGAAGTTTATGTAGCAGTTTCTCTCCTTTTCCATGACTGCAAGACTCCTTCCTTCTTTCCTCCTTCTCTCCCTCTCTCTCTCCCTCCCTCCCTCCCTCCCTCC